>NC_054057.1:81396061-81717311 GCF_017639655.2 Falco naumanni
ACACCTAATTTCTGTTTTATCTGGAAGGCAAAGGAGGCACCACTGTCTTGCTTCCCACCAGCCCTTTTGCTCGCAGGCTGCCTTCCCTTCTCCAGTGAAGCCTCAAGACATCCTCCTTCTCTTAACTGAGTGAGCAAATCAAAGTAAACTGCTTGCTGGTCTCTCAGATCCATTCATTGCTTGAGATGTGTGTACCATTTATGTCTTCAGCTCCTTCCTTTCAATGCAGCCCACTCAGAGTCATTTGGTAATGTATTTGTTTATTTTTCCCACTTAGTGGTGAGCTCAATCTTGGGACAATGGCATGAGACAGAGGAATCCATCAGAGGGTCCTGGATTACTGCATCCTGAAAAATCAAAATATCTTCAGGAATTCCAGTGAACGTTAAAGTCTTTCCTTGCTGGGCCACAGGTTCATGTTCAAGTCTTTCTTCCTTGAAAAAATAAGCTGTTGAGACACAAAAGAAGCAGAGAGGCAGACAGCTCTTTCTCTGCCCCACTGAACTGTCTCTGAACAGACTCCTTATCCCATCTTGGGTAACATTGCTTTCCTGATGAGTGCTCACACAACTATCAGTCTTTCATTGAAATGACTGCATCTGTTTCATAGAAATGCTTAACCAGAATTATTCATGAATCTGTTTAACGATCCTTTAGTTTATACCTGAGTAGAACAGCTTAGGAAACCTTCCAAAGATCTATACCTTCTCCATGTTTGAGTCAAAAATCTCTGGATGCCCTGGGCTGGATTTGAGAGACACTGAAGGCAATTAGCATGTTGGCTGACTTGAATGAGAAGGGTCCTTGCTTTCCAAAGCAGTTTCATTTCTCCGTGTATTTCATTTCTTGAGTTTTCAGCTTATATAGAATACAAAATCTGTGTGACACATCTGTGAAATATTGCTCTTGAGCTCAGACGCAAATCAATGTTTCCAATGTTTAGAGGTCCCTATGTACTGTCCCCAGGAGCTGGGCTGGCAGAGTTACTGGAGGAAAAACTCGGGTGTTTTGAGGACATGGGAGGGTGTGGGAGAACAGATAGAAGTGTGACAGTTTCAGGTTCAATGTGAGGGGGAGTGTTTGTCACTAAACGTGTGAGAAATTTACAGGAGAGTGGAAATTCTCAGTGTTGTATCTTCTCTGGCTCCCTATAGGCTCTGGTGTTCAGGTCGATGGGTGATACTCCTGAAGAGCAGGTCATATTTGGAGTCTGGTTTTGCTGTCATCTGACCTCAGAATACCTGTGGGGCAGGAGCAGCAGGTTTTTGACCAGAACTCCAGTGGGCCAGAGCTGCTGACTAGCAGTCGTGGCTGAAAGCCAGGCTGCCTTGCAGATACACTGACAGGGACCAGAGGCAGCTGTGAAGTGTGGCGTGCTATGTGCTGCTCTCTGCCCTCACTAAACCCTCCTGCCCTGTGCTGATAAAACAGCTCGGGAAACACTGCCAGGGCTGATCATGGTTCAGTTGTGTCAGACCTGGTACAGCTGATGTGAGTCATGGAAGATAAAAAGAGTAAACATGTAGGAACTTTTGCCTTGAAACTTGCTTAATCCCATCAACCATTCAAAATTCAATATAGAGAAGCTGCAATCACAAGGTCTAAAATGTCTTCTAAAGCTTGAAAGGGACATTGGCCACTGCTCTGCCTACTCTTGGGTAGGCACATTGGCATCACCATGACTCAGATCCACCAAAGATTCATCGTGTTGTGCACTGTCCCTCCTATGGTCCCACTCTGAGGCCTTGGGACCATGCAAGAGTCTGGAGGAAACTATATGGGGGATAGAAAGAAGTGTGGCCTGCACAATGACATGGAAATCGGCTCGCACAGTGACAGAAAACTAGGCAGCAGGAAGAACAGAGTAAAACGCACTTACATTGGTTTTGGTTTAGGTAAATTTGTGCTGTGAATTCTGACCTTTATAGAGGTATTAGAAACACAGAAGTTCACTCTCAGTGGTCTTCATAAACCATTGCCTTGATAGCGTGTACGTGCCAATTCCAAGACCCAAAGGATGTGGAAGGCTTAAGGAATAGTGGTTCAGGGATATTTAAAGAAATCTGAAGGTATGCACGAGTAGCTTGTCTGAAAGGTTGTGTTTTATTAGGCAACTACTTGTTGTGTAGATACCTGTAGCAGCCCTGCATGCAAAGCTGATGTCATACAGCGTCTTGTGGTTGTCTGCCCCGGAAATGTGCATAAAAGAAACTTCCCTAAAACCATTTCCTGTTTTTCTTTTCCATCTCCATTCTTTTTAGGGTTCTGCAAAACATGTGACTTGCAGTGACTCACATCTTGATGAAACGGCGAATTCAGACAGGAATTTTCCAGAGCACTGTTGCTTGGCATGGATTTGACCATGTCGGTTACATTCCAAAATATCAATAGTTATCAATCCCTGACCCTAGAAGACACCAGAGGAGCACAGGATGACCCAGCAGCCATTGTGCACGTGCCACCCTACATCTGGCCAGGGCACATAACACACAAAGGCATTGACATTTCTTGTTACTCAAAACGATGAAGCAAGCAAGGCTCACAGCTGTAAGAGTGGGGCCAAAAGGACAAGGAAGCCTTATGGTCTTTCACAGAAGAGCCATGGACTCTCCAAAAAAGCAGAAGGTGAAGATTCCTCGAGCCTAAACCAGCTTGGACAGTTTCCTCAACCAGGAAGCCCCTATATTTTGTTGCATCCCACAGTTTTGACATGAATCTGAAAATTTCATACTCCTTTTTGCCCAGTTGTTTTCCCATTTACACATTTAGCCTTGTATAAGAAACTGCAAGAGACATCTTCAGTGTTTCTTACTCAAGGGTGCAAAGGGAGGAGGGCAGTCAGTAATGGGTGTTGGGTGTGCATGAGAGTGTGAAGCATTTGTAAGATCTTCCAAAGACACCAAAGAGGAAAAATGCCTCATACGTAAATCACAAGTGTTGTCTCTTTAAGGGGTAACTACAAAAATTTTCTAATTTGTACCCTGTAGGTTCACTAGGCAAGAGTGCTCAAACTCATGAGGTAGTTTGGCCAAAGTCTTCAATGAAATCTCTGTTGCAAGCAAATCATCAGGTAGTTATGATCAGTCCAGGAGTCAGATAAGACAGTGATGGGGAAAGTTTCTCTGACTGAAGTGGAGTTGCAGGAACAAACATGCCATTAAATTCCTGTTTGTCAAAGTTGATATTTTTTTTCTGTATAATTTCAGTGACTTAAGTAATTTTATGATTTGATATTTCTTCAGTGGTTTTGTTCACTTGGATTTTTTTACCTTAGTTAGAAAGCAGAACCATGTTTACCTGGCTTTGGGGTTACTGTAGTCCTCTCAGCACCAAGCCTTTTCAGGTCAGAACTGCATACAGCTTCTTTCCAGGTATCTGGTCAGTCCTACACAGCTTTTGGGAAGCTTGGCAATAAATAATTTATCTCAAAAGGCCCCCAGTCTTCAGAATATTCTAACTCCTCTTAATAGAAGACATTTCATTCACAGAACAAAACCCAACAAAAATGGCTATCTCCTCTGTGATACCATTGGGCTAGAGATAACTCTGGGTAATGGGGAAAGTTGATAACAAAATCAGAGACTCATGTTTTGTGACTGATTATCTAACCCCATTGACTTCTCTGTTAAAGGACATTACTGCTCCCTTTGAAAATGCTAATATTTTTAAATTAATTCTTATAGTTATACAACTGGTTTAGTCCAGAAGAAAGATCCACAACCTGTAAATAGTTCAGATTTTCAACTGCATAAGGAAAGCATTGTTAAGAAGACAAATTGGGATCTTCTATGACCCAAATAATTGGAGTCTTCTATGACCCCAAGAAGATGTGGAGAACAAACCCGCGCATATTTAACTTCTGGTCTTTCATGAAGAATTCACAGGTATTAACAAAGCCCATGGTTTTTAAGAGGAACCAGCAGTTCTGAGCAAAATATTCTAAAAACTGAGTACTCTGAAGAGTTTCTGAAACATGTTATTTAAGCTAGTTGAAGCTTTTCCCAATGCTTCCATTGCTCTAAGAGCCTTATCCAGCATGCTTTTCTGTGTGGCTGCTGGTATGTTAAAGAAAATACAGGAATGCAAAGTGCAATGGGGCTCCCACCTCTGTCTATTTGGAAATGAACTGTCCCCTTCTCTTGTCTACACAAGTATCTGCAGTTTGTTCCCAAGGAGCAAAACTACTTTTTGGGCTGATCCATCTTTATGAGTTAACTAAATCCACAGCAACTGAAGGTGTCCAAACTCATCCTAAACTCTGTGAAATTACTGGCTTGATTCAGATAGAAATAAAATAATAATAGTATTATTTTGAATTATTATATGAATCCTTAATCTCTCCTCACCTGTTCCCACAAGCCCTCCTTAAAAACTGCCCATCCCTGATGTGTTTTTGCCTGCGAGGAGAAGACACAGGACATGAGCCATGGAGATGCTCATGGGCCAAGCCAGGGTGGGCACCTGCTGTGAGGACAGTCCTCTAGGCCCCTGCGACAGCCTGGCAGGTCACGAGTGGATGAGGCAAAAGTGCTTCCCGGGAAGTCTTTGGAGGAGGGATGTGAGCAAACCTCTGACAGCCCAGACACCCACTGGCAACACCCTGGGGGCTGTGACCGAGAGACTTATAACCTTTCTTTTTATACATTCATTCCTTCTAATGCATCTGCTGCAGTGACACATACCCTGTGCTTGGAGACACTGTCTCTTCCCCATCAGCAGGTGTGTTTTCATCACACACCCCATAAAGCTTTTCAGATGCTGCTTTTATGCTTTAGGGTCTTCTCTCCACTCACTCTTTTTGCACCTGAGCATCCCCTCCAGCTGGGAACCCCCTCACAGTGAGGAGACTCACACTGGGAAACAGCAGTCACTTACTTTGCAGATTGATTCAAGATATTCTTCACCTCCTCCTCCTTCCTTCCTTTATCTTTCAGGTTTGGGGAAGATTCATTCCCTTACAGGCATGTCATATTCCAAGAATGAATCTCTCCCACTCAGGCTGCATGAATGGCTCATCCTTGTGACACTGAATTTTAAACCTGAGCTTAGTCCAAGGTCATGATTTCTACCATTTTGCAAAACAGTAGAAAGCACAAATTCCATAACGGCTTGTGACTATGAGTTAAGTTCAATATAGCTGGCAGCGTCTCTTAGGCAGATCTGCAGCAGAACTGACCTCATTGACTGAATGAATCACTTGTCCCCCAAGGGCAGGAATGTTTCTTCCAGGACAGGATTGGAGCTGCTTTCTTACAAAAGCACTATCAGTCCCAAGCCGGGAGTTGGAAGCTGCCTGAGCCACACACCTGTCTAGTAGATAGTTCCTAGGCCTGCCAGGCATTTACCATTCAAAAAATATACATTCTTCATCAACTTGAGATGAACTTTGGCAAATGGTTTAGGGGGGAGAAAGGAGAGGAAAGGAGAGGGGGAGGGGATGCAAGGGGTTCAACTGGAAGTTTTTCTTCAACCCTTGACAGAAATAAATATCCAAATCTCTCCATTTTGGCTCTAGTGCATTTGTTAAATGTGCTAAGGCTAGAATTGTTATCCCAAACCAGTTTTCCAGTTATTGGTTTCAAATATAATAATTGGTTTCTTGCTAACAAGATTATCCCAGAAGCTTCAAGTGGAAGGAGGAAGAAGTACCCTGGAGGGAGAAAAATGTGGAATGAACCGGTCTGGTCCCAAAAATAGTCTCCATCCTGCCCCAAATAATCCCATAGGTGTCACAGAGGAGAACCTGTTCCCACTGGGTTTGTGATGGGGTACGTGCTCTCATCACCTGAGAAGTATTTGCCCACCACATCAGGTTAGGAATAACCAGGGAGTGAGCTGGACATTTAGATCTGACAGCAAAGCAAGCGTGCATGCAAGCCCAGTCAGTATATTCAGACTTAAAATGGTCAAGCTCACACTCCAAAGTGGGGTCGTGACGTACTCCCCAAACTGACACTGGACACATCAGACCAGACACATGGTGGGGCCCTTGGTCTGTGCTGATCACCGAAATATCACTGGGACTAGGGACAGGTGAGAGGCGCAGAAAGAAGAGAGCTTGGGAGAGCTTGGTACGCCCCAGCACTTCAGCATGTTTTCAGCTGCAGACGTACAAAGGAACTCCACATACTTCTATCTAGAAATGGGCTTTATTTAGATATTTATGCGTTGATTATGCTGAATAAAGGCATAAAGAAGAGTTACATATTCCTGTGGCTATGGCTAAGAGATGCTGCATCCAAGACTTAAATGTTTTTGCATGCCTGATCCATACCTCCCATGTGCTAAGAAGCCTTTAAGCTCTTTTTAGCTGATGAGACATGAGCAGGTGGTCCAATTGTGAACAAAATGTCAGAATCCCTTCCCAGGTACACTTAGAGAGACAGTCAAGCTATGCTGATAAACGTCAACTAGCCCCAGGCACCACCAACCCCCAAATCTCTGCTTTCAGTGCTAACATTAACTCTAATTATGTTCATCCTAAATCTGCTTCCAGTCTGTTTTCATTACCTTCATTCACGTTACTTTACCATCTCTTGTCCCTGCTTGCTGGTCTGATCTATGATCAGATCTATTAGCAGATCTGATGCAGTGTATTTATATTCCTCATCAGCTGGCACGTGGCACTTCTGCTTTCCTTGCCCTGCAGTGTAGCTGGTACACTTCAGATGCAAATTTCTTATACTGGAAACCAGCTTCATGACTGTTTTCAGAGTATTACCAAAACCCTGTTCCTCTTTCACTGAGGTCAGCAGTGAGAATAAACATAAACCCTGATGTGTCATTAGTGGGAAGCTGTCCTTTACACCGCACAAATAGCGTGCATGTTAGACAAGGCACATAAATGAAGTACCTTTGTTGGATTTCCAGAAGCTCTGGTGGCTTAGAGGTCTGCATAAAAGCAAGCTTGTTTTGACAGAGATGCTCGCTCTCCAGCTAACTGATCTTTCTATCACCTAGAGAGAACAGTGATGTAAACATACTTGCTGCAGCGTGGTCACACTCAAAGCAATAGGATAGCAAAGGCTTTTCCTGATTGCCCTGTGTCAGGTGTTGTATGTTGGATGGCAGTGCTGTCTGCAGGTTACATCAGGGAGCACTGCACCCCAAGGGCCTGGATTTTCAGATGTACTGAGCACCCAAGGCTCCCACTGTCCACAGCGGGATGTGTAGGTGCTCTGTTTCTGAAAACAACATTTACAATTTATATCAATTTATATCTGCATGAATAAATACCCTGAAGATTATCTCAGTATTTCTGCAAGGTCCTAGGTACTTCCAGCTTCCCTTGTACCCACTGAGTATTGCAGGCTTGCCTCTGAAAGCAGACAGGAGGTCAATGCCATCCCTAGGGTAGGTGCACCATTCCCGGTGTAGCTGCCAAAAGGACATACCTGGATCAGAGAAATGTACTCACTGCTTCAGAGAGTTGTAAGATACTGCAAATAATTGCAATAAGTTGTGAAACCTTGAATGGAAGGTGCTACTGAACAGTAGATCATTATGTCTGGGTGGATTTTATAGGCATTTCTACAGTACTCACGACAGAGATAAGGAAAATAAATTTTGAACACATTCTCAAATGTATGTGTCATTTCTGAGTGCTCCCACCCAGCTGGCAAAAGAGATTTTTAAAGGATACTTCATGAGGTGTTACTGCCCCAACGTAACACGCAAGTTTGTTTATTGATTTGTATATAGAGCGTTTACTGATACACAATAATTCCCAAGCATTTATATATTTAATAAATGCATTTCCAGTATTTACCAATTGCTCTCATTCTTTTAGCTATTTGGTCCCTATTCCACCCATTCAGTAAGACCAAAGGTTAGCCACCCTTCATAAGGGTTTGTTTTCTTCAATTTCTCAACTTTGATACTGTCATTTAAGCAAAATATTACCATAACCTTTCAGAAGAAAGGCTACTACCCGTGGTACTGGGCAATGAGGCAGGCTTTCACCACGTTCTTTGCTTTATAATGTCAGTAGAAGGATTGCCAGCATCACTGGAAAAAGCATATTTCAACTGACAAAGCAGAAAAGAGGAAAGTCTGAAAAACTAGAGAAGACTCAGTAACTCCCATCCTTTGCGTCAGAACAGAAATTAAATCAAGGCCCTCCTTGACCTGTGCACTTGAAAAAAAAAAAAAAAAGGGAAGAATTGCACTCCAGGTTCCTTGCAAAGTAGCAATTCCTTAAATCTCTGGTGAGGAATGGAATAATTGCAAAATCCCCTTTTGAACATGGCATAGGAAGATGTTTCTCACATGAAGTGTGTCTTTCCTGGAACAAACACAGGTGACTACCTCCTTTACAGCCAAGCACACAAGATACTGTCTATATGAGCAGCACTTATTCAGAGAGGTGCACAATATAAACTGTGGATAGTATTCAAATAGTCTATTAGCATGCCAAGGTTTCTTCTTCAGTGTTCAAACCCTCTACAGAGATTAATAACCTTTGGATGTTTGAGCAGCAGGTCAAGTAACTACTGTATTTAACTCTATGTGTGTTACATTATTTGTGGTATGTATTGCCTATCCATCTAAATTAAGGAGTTTGGGGGTTTTTTTAAAACTTTTCCATAGAAATAGGAACATGTCCTTTAATAATGTTAAGTCAAGTCAATGCTTGTTGGGATGAGGGAGGCAACCATTTAGGTGAAAGAAGCATTTTAAATTCCTGCCTTCTTCAGTCACTTTCTGAGCTTCACACAAGCACTGTCCTCCTGCTGTTTTACTGTTTAACACTTGGGCAAGGAGTAAATGCAAGAAAAATGTCCCGGACCCAACCCTGGCTGGCTGCACATTGCCACTGATGTGTGGAATCCCCCGTTCTGTGAAGCTTAGCACTTTTCTGGGCTGGACCTTCAGAAAGTCAGTAAAGAGGAGTGTCATTCAGGGTTACTTTTGTGAGAGGATTAATGCCTTAATCAAATGACTTGCTCGGAAGAAAAATTAGCAGATGCTACGGCATTTCAAGTGTCCTTCAAAACACCGGTAAAAATTCTTTATGCTCGCTAAGATCAGATATGTGTGTGACGGTTCCTATTCAGCCCGTGTTTGCAGTTTGCATATTTCTGTGTAAATGTGTGTCTTACAATTAGCTTGAGGATGTGCTTACAGTTGCTTTTACAAGTCCTCATTCTTGACAGTTTTACGGATGTTTGCACTAAGTAGCTTTTAGTGGCATACTGGTGAAACTAGGCACCTTGTTTTCCTTTCTTAAAGGCCCTTGGTTCTAATACCTACAAAGACTAATCCATTTGCCTCAGCTAATCCAGTCTAAAAGTACTCCAGTGCACTTGAAAGGATGTCCTGTGAGCAAAACATCTCACCTTGAGAATGGGGAAAAACTTGTTTTGGAGGTTGCTTCCCTCTGTAGCAGCCACTCCAATTGGCTAATCTATTTAGCAAAATTAATGAGAGGGCCATGGATTGAGTTTCATGGCAGACTAAAGCCCAGCTTTCTCAAAGAAAGGAATTCATTGTTGAACCTTTGATGGTCTAAAGGAGGAGAGGTGCATTCATATGTTTTGGGTAACTCCCTCATCATTACGAAGATAAAATAAAAAGGCTTTAAGGTTTCTTTCACCAATCACCCCACAAGTTGGCAATTATATAGGATTACTACTATCCCATAGACCTGAGCTACCAACAGCTATTTTATTCACTTGTGCAGTGCATTTTATGGTAATAACAAAAGAGCCCTTCAGGCTATTTTGTGGTCCATACAGATTTTGAAGGAGGGGGAGCTCTTATTTTTGTTTGTGTTTTGAGTGGGGGTGACAGGCAAAAGGGGGGTTGTTCTGCCAAGAGATTAGCGTGAAAGAATGAAATGAAATGTTTCGGTCTTGTTCAGTTCTAGTCTAATCAAGCCTACTCTCAAATTAATGAGCTCTTACCGGGGGGAACATCTCTCGATGCTGGAAGGCAGCAGTAAAGCTATGCAATTCTATTTCGAAAAAATGTAAAGCAATATCCTTTTTGGCTTAAGATAAAACAGTGAAAGAAGCATTTTTCATCTTTTAAGGTTTGATTTAATGCTACACTGACTCACAGGGTTTGTGTTTATTGGAGGCATTTTTCTAGAGAGCTGAACAAATTGCCAATAATTTGAGGGTTAGTATTCTGGTCTATTTTGGCTCATGGTGAATGAAAAGTGTAGGATAAGGAAATGTAGCAAGGGAAAATAAATTCCATTTATTTTGTGAAAAGGGCTTCCTAAACCCTCTTCCGATCATACCAGTCCTTCTAAGTGCCATTCTATCCTGAAGTTGTTCTGCACTGCTCTGGCTAGTTACAGAAGAGTCATTCAGCTCTGGAGTGATGGTTCTTCCATGGAGGGAGAAAACTTTGCTTCAAATGTAACATGCACTAATGGCTCACAAGACTACAGTGTGGGGAGCTCCTCCTGGGCTGGGATAAAGCACAGGCACAAGTTTGTAGTGCCTAAGGGTTGTAGATTCTGGTGTTGTGGAATGACACCACATGGGAGAGCCCTCTGTGTGCCAACAGATTCATGTCACCTTGAGGTATTCCACACTGCTTGGAGCGAAATGCATACATTTTCTACAGTAACACCCACACACAGTTTTACACTACCAAAAGCTAAGGCTGGCAGATCTCAGGCTTGCACAGTAGGAAATGCCCATTGAAGTCTCATGTGTAACTGCCATTTGCCCTTCTGTGTGCCCATTATACAATTTTTATGAATTATCTCAACACATGTTATTTTTCACACTTTATTTAGCACAAAGGGTGGCTGGGTCTCACTGAAACCATGTGCGATTTGTATTCTCTTGAAACTTTGTAATTTCATCAGTGTTTTCAGGTCTTATCTATTGTTCAGTATTGTACTTAACCAGCATGTGTTCATATATTCTGAGTTTCCAATTATATTACTACCATAGTTAAAGAATATTCCACAAGAATCAGTTAATCTTTACAACACCCCTGTGAGATAAGGCCTAGAAAGATTAAGCCCAAACTTGTCATATTTTCTAATGCGACTCGCGTGGGGTCTGACAAGCTAAATATACTGCACTTGGATAGGCAAAAATAGAAATGTAGAAATACAAGCCTCATTGTTCCAGGTCTAGGTGAAACCCTCTTTTTTTGTGTGTGTTTTTTTTTTTGTTTGTTTGTTTTGCTGTTGTTGTGGTGGGGTTTTTTGTTGTGGTTTTTTTTTTTTTTTTTTTTTAACAGGTTGGATCCTTCTGTGTACAAGGGGAATTTAGGAAAGGAGGAATTCACCATGGATGAAGTCATATGGATATTTTCCTCTAAGTTATTTATCCAGCATTACATTAGAGCTCCCTGGAAGGTTCCAGGAGAAAATAAATTATTCTGATCAGGGATTCAGGTCCCTCAATGGCACCATAACCTGTGTTCTTCACCAAGGTCCCTGCTTTACTCGCTGTCTGTGTTCCCACTCCTGGGATGTGTGAGGCAATGGCCTGGCAAACAACAGCATCCTTCAGCACAGACCAGGATTCATTTCCTCAATACCGCTCTCAAATAGTGCTAGAAATCAAAATGCCAGACACTACAATTCATTTTTTCTAATGTTTGCTAACAGAATACCCTTGGGTTATTTTTTTCAAGAGGAAATATGGCAAGAGACAGGGTTTTCCCACCAGTGGATACCTACCGAGTTTCACCTGCCCAACCATCAAGACTGGACTTTGAGAAATAAAGAATACCTCTACCATTCAGGCTCAGAGAGAAACTGAAATCAGTATACATGCAGTATTTTCCTCTGTGGGCAAGCCTTGATGTGGGATGAGTTTTCAACAGCCTGCGAGGTGCAGACAGAAGTGGAAAACCTGGCCTTCAAATTTGGGAAGGGATATAATGGCATCCCAAAGGCCTGTTCACCCATCCAATATTTATCCTCTGCTGCTGCTGCACCCTAGCCTGCCTCTGGCATCTTCACTTTGTCTTCTGTGCTGTGGGGTAAGCTGAGAGAGTGCTATAAAGACTCCTTTTTCCTTACCCCATAATGAATGGTCTTGACCAAAGAGCGCTTGCAAACAAGTTCAGCATAGTGTCTTCAAGGGTTTAAAAGCTTGAGAATGTGCAGGCAGCAATTCCAAAAGTTCTCCTTTAAAAAGCTATATCCTGGTCCCCAGGTGAGCTCCCCAGCTCATTTTCAAGCTCCTACGCTAAAGCAAAGCAGCACCGCAAACTTCTGGATGAAATAGTTTACAAAAAATGTTTTGAAGTTGTTCAAATTGTCTTTTTGTTGTGTTTCATCCCTTCAAAATAATAAAACTATTTTTGCTAGAACATTCCCCAGAATATTCAGCCAGAAGAATATACTCAGCATGGAAAATTCCAGTAAAGACCATTACAAGGCCTTGTTACCAACTCGTCGTAGTTTTGCCAAACACTAACAGGAAGAGACGGGTTGCAGGTGTCAGCTCCATGTGGAATGACACAAGGAGCCGATACTGTTGAGTGGTGCTGCACATTGCTTGTGATAGTGCTCAGAAAACAGACATTTTTCTTAGTAAATCATAACACCGCAGGCCACAGCTGCATTTTAAATAAGTGGGTTTACACTTGTAATGAGCAGTAAAGATGGAACTAAAGAAAGAAGTCTGTACAACAAAGTCACAGAGGTTTTCTTCCCAGAAAGGATTGCTGTGCTTAAGCAGCCTGGCTTCTTGCAGAACAAGGTCAACAAACTAGAGCCTGAAAGCTCAAGGTGAGCTGTCTTCACCGTGGGCTGCAGAGCAGAGACTGATTACAGGCAAGACATGCTGGTGCAAACTGGAATTTACATTTATAAGACATAAATAGGAGTGCAGCAAGCCAGATCCAATGTCAGAAAGGGCTGGGAATGGGAACTGGTGCAGCCTGTCTGCAGGCCAGGATGAAGGTGCAAACATCTGTGGGATGTGGCAAATCAAAATCAAAATCAAAATGTCTTTCACCTAAAGGCCTTGCCAAAATGCAGCAAGTGCTCTTTTCAAATAAAACCTCCCCTCATTTATCTACCTCAGCCACATAAGCTTTTAATTAGACCATATGCATAGCTTCATAGACAGCTCCCTGAAACTGGAAAACTCCAAGAAAGCTTTTCCAAGTGAAAGCCATATCAAGTTGCCCTTGTTCACAGCATGCCCTTCTCCAGAGAAAGCAGCAAAATTAGGAGTTCAAAGCAGATGACAAACACCAACACACCTGAAATAGCTTAAGGGATTATTATTATTGTACTATGTCTTATGGCAGTCAAACACATTTCAGCTCAGAGACTCCAAAGTCCGAAAAAGAAAATCCAGCTGGAAGCACTGTCACATCTTTCTTGGTATCTACCTTCTCTTCAGATGCCAACTGACATTTTCTCGCTTGTTTTCACGACAAACGTGAATCACTCATACATAACAGTGTCACTCAGACTAGCCAAACATCCCTGGCTCAGCTCACCCTGTAGCCTTTTTATGAGGCTGTCTATCACCCCACATAGTTGGCAAGACGCGCGGACTACCACAGATCTGTTTCTGATCATATCTTCCAGTTATACTGCAAATGAGAACTCCTAATATGGGGCTATCAGCAGACAAATTGCTTAAGCCTAACAATGCCACACGAAGTGTAAACAACTGGAATCTGCTCCATTTAAGCAACGCACAATGCTAGCATTGTGTGCCCAAAAACAACAACTGGAAGGATCATTTCTGGAGTTTTAAGCCGGTCTGTTGCCAAAGCAGAATGGGAAAGCACACAAAAAAGGGAATGTTTTAATGCATCCACTGACACCACTTCAAACTGGAGCAGGATCACAGAAAACCCCAGTACTTGGAAAAATCAAATGTTTTGCCCTTGAAATTCTCCCCATGAAGTAGTTATAGGAAGACTGGGAGGACTGAGACCAAACAATAAACAGAAAAACATGTCACCCATCAGATTCTGGGTTTATTGGCACAACTAAATGAAGGTGCAGCTGGAAAACCCGTCACCCTGTGAATGTTAGCTTCCCTCCAGCCACCACAGCCAAGAGCAGCAGAGGGCTGCAGTGCATATAGGCAGTCACAGCTTCAGCGTCTTTGCTCGTTGCTCTCTCATGGCACTGACTGACACTTCCCTGGCTGTTCTATTTTTGGTGGATTACACGTGTAGACTTTTCTATTCTTTTTCTTCTGTCCCCATTCATCTCAAAACATGGGCAAAGAAAACTGGCTCACCTTCAGGTGCCAAGCTGTGGCGTTTCATCCACTCTCCTGTCCAAATTGTTTAGGAGATCATCGAAGGTAGAAAGAAGGGCACATGATTGAAGGCACCTGTTGTAAGCTGCTGATAGCCAGCTCCAAGGACCAAGAAAGGCATCCAAACTTTAAGGCACCTAGATGGCACTAGCAGAAACCTCATTTGGTGCAAGCTGGCCATGATATCTGGACTTCTATCCCATGACAGGGCCCTCGTGTATGCTGTCTTTCCCTGTGTTGTTCTTTTCTCTGCTACAGATGAGGGGAAAACTGAAAGTGTGGAAAGGACTATTCCACACCTACCTGCAGGGGAGAATTGAAGGTCGAGATACTTTCAAGACAAGGTCACCTTTTTTCGCTCCACAAGGAGACTACCTGTTTGTTTACAGTATCATTCAACAAGCATCACACTCTAAAACAGGGAAACATCCACAGTCACAGGATTCAGAGCCAGAAGAACCTGGCAACAGCCCAAAGAAATGCACCTTTGAGGGATAAAAACATCCTTGGTTAACAAGGCTGTTTATTTGGGCCTCTCTTCCTCGGTTTGCTGTTTTTTATGACAACAGAATGAAAGTCTTCAGTCACATCAGCTTAGAAACAAATCTAGGTCTTCAGTTCATAAGCCCTTCCTGCTACAAGGTAGTTTGTACAATCTCAGCTAAAAAAAAAAAAAAAAAAAAAAAAAAAAAAAATATCAAGCACCACACCTTTCTCCAAAAGCCTTTGTAATCCTTGGATGAACATGTCCCACTTTTGCTCTTTGTAAGATATCAGTCCCCAAAAGAGAGGGAAAAAATAAGACTTTACCCTCACGTACTGGCTGATGTTTACTGCTTCTTCCTAACGGAGGAACCTTTGGAGCTTCCACACTACTGTGGTCACACCAGTCTTCTGTACACAGAAGAAGGATATTGGCTTGGAGCAAGATCTCAGAGGAATCACCAGTTATTTAATCCCCATATTCAATCAAAACTAACATAGGTCTCCCCAGGAAACAGAAGCCAGAAGACAGTGATCAACCAGGTGACACCTGATCTGGTTTCCTACTGTGGCTCTCCATAAGTATGCTGCTCCTGACAGGGTTCACCTGGGGACAATTTGCTTGTGATCTGCCATTCCTTACCTGTTATATAGCATAGAGCAAACCTGTGTAAAGAAATTTGAACAAAAGAGCGTTCTTAATTGTGATTAGGAATCACGGATTGTGACCCCAGGAGGAAATGTCACAGCTTGAATGAGCTTTTTCAGTTTTGTAAAATTTAGGAAGTTTTGTGGCTTTATCTATCAACAGGGCAATTCCTTGCTTGTTGATTATACACACAATTTCCACCCAGCAAACCTGAAGAGAAAAGGTGTTGAAGTCAGTAGAAGGAACGGAAAAACATATTCTCTGAAATTTCAGCCACCAGATCTTGACTCTGGAAGAGGAAAGCTTTCAATAAAATATAAACTGTGGCATTTGAAATAAAATTAAGCAAGTCAGAACCCAAAAGACTGCAGGACTCGGGGAAATAAATGCTTTGCTTGATGAATCAACACATTTTCTTTTGGGGGATCTTTTTCACCACTGATAATTTTGCTCCTGAACAAAATGAAGCGGGGAATTGAAATTTCTTTGCACAGAGATTTGGGGATTCCAGAAATTATATCATTCCCTCTCAGAGTAAAATTTATTTTCTTTCAAATGGAAAACTTTTGCTTTGATGGAAATTAAAAGTTGTGTTTCACTCATGGCTATTTTCTAATTTAAAGTAATATATAACGTAGTATTGAATTTTGAAAACAAATGACACAATTTCAAAAGAAAATAAGATATCTGTGGGGTTTTTTTCAAGTATGGAGCTAAGTTAGGATGTTTCAACATCATTGGAACTTTTTCATCACTTTTTTTTTTAAATGAAATTTCCCCAAAAGCAACATGAGCTCACAAACTGCTTTTTTAGTATTATTATTATTTTAGTGCTACTGCATTTCACTGATGGGAAAAAAAAATCCTTCTCCATCAAAGTTCTTTTCCAATGAATACTACTCCTGAGTCAAGTAGGAGCGTGTCTGAAAATCCTTCAGATGGAAGATTTATTATGTATCATTGGGGAAAAAAAGCTATCTAGGGCCAAATTCTGATACAAGCTGGTTTGTGCAAATATACTGAGCTCCAGCCAGTGGGAATGAGGCCTTTCCAGTGTTCTTCGTGCTCCTAAAAAAGAGAGGTAGCCAGTAAAAGGGGCCAAAAATGTTAATAAGTGTATGTGCATGTGCACACACATATGTGTACAAGCACAGCCACTCTGTCACTGCTCCTGGCGCTCGAGGAAAGCTTTCTCAATCATTTTAGAAATATATATGTTCAATGTGATGGCCCATAGCCCTATGAATCCCAGGTGTTTTTATTGGCTTCCACTTCTTCAATTTTATTTTTAAAATGGCTTTTTTTTTTTTTAATCTTGTGACAGAATTTTATAATCCTGTGACCAGATATATCAATTAAGTTTTTATACTAATGAGCAAGACCACATTTGCCAAGAAAATCAGCGTGTAACTCATCTGTCACTAAGAGCTTCTCTGCAGGACAGTTATTGGATATTAAAAAATATATTTTATGGAAGCACAACAATTTGTGGATTACAGAAGTGCCCAAGCCAGCGAAAGGGTTAAGGAAGTTGCGGTAGAAGTAAACCAGCACATTTCTTGAGCACAATTAATTATCCTCACTACAACTTTTTATTTTTAGGAAGATGGTAAACAGAAAGATGTCTGTGTTGCCAAGCTTCAGGAACCCACTCAGCCCAAAGGCTGTCTGAGAAGGTTAGTCTGATAATATGGTTTTACAGACAAAAACATCATGATGTGTATCAGAATACTGCAAAGGGGTAACTGCTCTGCCAGAAGGAAAGCCAGCCCTAACAGATGTGAAGCACAACAAGCTGGGGTGATTCAGTCTGTTCCTATAAACAAGATGCAATGGAAAGAGGTTGCATAATTAACCCGCTGCCCTAATAAACAGTATTTTATATGCCATCTATTTAAAATTAAACTGCTGTCAAAAGCAGCGTTTTTATTTCTCATTTTAATTTTGTTCAAAGCAAATAAAGTCCTGTCTGTGGTATTGCCCCAGGCAATGACATTAACTGTTCCAAATGTGGGGGTTTGCGACCTGATTTACAACGTTATGGAGTGACCAGCATCATATTGCTGCTGGAGTGAGCTGGATACAGTGAGGAGCACCCAGCGCTCATCTGGAGCAGGGAGCAGCGCTGGCTTCACACTCTCCTTGGGCCACCTGGGTCCTGTCAAGTGCAGGCATAAATCAAAACAACCTTCATGTGATAGAGGCTTGCCCACCAGGCTGAGACTACGTCAGATCCAGTCCTTCAAGCAAATTAAAACCGATCAGTAAATAGTTGTGGTATTATTTGCTTTATAGCAGCTCGTGGAGTCATTTCGCCACGCAAGCTGAGGAAGTCACGGTCCAGAAGGGGCAAACTTGTCTTCTGTCCTGTGCTTCGGACTCACCTGCACCTGCACCCGGATTTCTTGGATTAGTTTGGCCTGGAGCACAGGCTTGGCACGCACTTCAGGTGTCGTGTTGACACCACCACACACGGTTTGCCCATTTTCACATCACAGACGGGCAGCAAAGGCCAGGCCAGGACTCAGGGCCGCGGAGGAATCACTTACAAGGCTCTGCCCAGGACCCCACACCCGCAGGGGTAACCGCACCGCCAGTTAGGGACATCTGAGCTTTTCAGATGGGACTGAGTTTAACCAAGAGGAAGATCTCTGCAAGTGGTAGAACTTCAAAGTAGCAGCTCTCTACATGGAGGAAAGCCTCTAGTTCAGGAACCACTTGACAATTACACAATTTTTAGTCTTTCCTAACCTATCCAAGGCAGACAGTAATAAACACTCATCTGACATATATATATCATTCAGACTAGTAAATATTTATTCTTCTAGAGGTCCAGAGCTGAGCAGCACTGGATAATGGAAGTTATTCCTGTACGTACTGGCAGTCTTTGCTTACCCCAATGTTACCACATGTTTACTTCAGCTCTGACATGCAAGACCACCCTTTCATATTTATCCTCCATCATGGCCATCATGTGAGAGGAGGATGCCAATCACTCCCGAGTGTGCACAGCTTGTGGTAGGGCTTGTGTTGTGGGGACAGCTGTCCTCTGCAGTCAAGGAAAAGATTCTCTATAGGTGGTCTCTAAAAAAGGTAGTTTTTGTGGTAGGTGGAAGTATGCTTGGCATTCTTAATATTCAAATGGACAGAATTGTGGTTGAGTTTATGTATAAAAATGGTCAAGTGAAAGGTAGGAGCAACAGGTAAAACTACTGAAAATAAAGAATATGTAACTTCCCATTAACACATTTTCTCTCTGCTGTTGGTGGAAAAGGTTAAGAATTATCTGTAAAAACCCATAAAAATATCCATTCCCTGCTGTGGAATTCAGCTTCATTCTTTATTGTCTCCTATGCAGTCCTTATCACCAAAGTATAAACCATTTCACTTCTGAAACACCATAAAATCACTGCCATTAAAGCCCTGATAATTAAAACTTGTTTGAGATGGAACAGCCACAGAGTTTGTAAGCTGCATGAGAAAATTCCTAAAGCTGTCTCACACGGAGTTTTGATCAGAAACTCTTTCTAGATATGGGCAGCTGAAATGTTATAGACAATCTCAAGGCAATCTTAATTCATGTAACACTGATTTACTTAGGAGCTCATAGCTCAAAATAGGCTTTGATGGCAATAGCTTATCTCCTCGAATCTGATAAACTCTGAGGACAGATGTATTGCTACAATTAACATGAAGTGTATACTGCAGAAAGCAAGGAGGAAAACAAATAGGCTGAGAACACAGGCGCTCCGTAACGCCACCTCTGTGCCACGGTACACTTCATAGCCACGCTCCACGCTAACTGCAGGACTCCCAAGTAAGCTCCAAGGAAAGAAATATATCCTAGGAGGCTCCCCATCATGTCTGAGCTCTTTCCAGAGGTGATTTTTACAGCCTAATTAACATCTGTCACCGGTCTCTTCCCTCCTCTCCTCTTGGCAAAGAAAGCTCTGCTGTGGCCTTGTGTTTTGTGAGGCCAGGGGCAAACCTGGATCATTAGATCGGATTTCTGAATTGCTGACTCTGTGTGATTTTGCTGTATTTTAAAAGTCTAGGCATTTGGAGAAGAAACTGAGGACATCTATGATGAGATTGTGTTCCTGCAGAGATTCATCCCACCCTTTCAAACCCTCCTGAATAAAGCTCCCTGCTGTCCTGCAGACAGGTCAGGTAGAGGAGGTGTCCCGTGGTGTGGGACCTGTCACTCTTCTTTTTCATGTATGGAGTATCCCAGACACAGGCTGTTGGTCTAGGGTTGGGATTCAAGGGGAAGATGAAGGAAAAGTGAGGCTGGGAACTACACCAAGACCTAACAAGAACCTTACCAATGCAAAGCCATGCAAGGAAGGTGGTCCCATCTGTGTGAGTCTTCCATAAGATAGCATGAAATGCTGTCGAAAACTGAATGCTAATGTCTTTTCTAACACCAAAATTCTTTAAAAACTCTTCTTGGAGCAATGGTCAGAAATTGTTTCTTGGAGCTATCCCTCAAAACCACACAAGTACAATCAAACTGCAAGTAACTACTCTGTCTAGCTAGCTTGATGAACATAACATGAGAATGAAAAGCAAAGTATTTCCAAGTGACCAGGCAAAGTTTGCTTTTTTTTTTTTTTTTTTTTTTTTTCCATGGGGAAGGACACAGCAAGGCAAGGGGTGTTACTTCTCAGGCATTTTTCTCATCACCCACTAAAACAGGCCCAACAAAATGGGTGTTATTTCCAAGGAAGTGTCTACTCAAAGAAAGAAGGTGGGAGAAAGGAACATGAAATAACATGGTAATTCCATAAAATTTCTCTGATATCTACTTTGGCACTGGTCTAGTGCCAGTCAACAGTTGGGGGATGTTTAGAAACCTGGAATTTCCCTTTGAAGCCAGGGATATTAGAATCTTCCGATTTTGTTTTTTGTTCTTTTTTAATAGCTTACCAGGTAAACAACTTGAAAATTTGAAATGTCCTATGAAATGGAAATCCTGAGTGATTTTGCTCTGGTAGCATCAAAACATCCTATTGCAAAGACTCGTTTCAACATGCCTGCAATCTTCACAAGGTCACAGCACTTCACTTCCATAGAATTTTTTAGAGATTTACAAAAACACAGATTCAACAGGAATTTTTCAGTGAAAATACGTTCTTTTGTTTTCACCAGAATGGTGGTTTTCAATAACTTCCTAGTGAAAAAAAAAAAAAAAACCCAAAAAAACCCAATCTGTTTGGCCATAGCTTTGCTTCATTGAATAAGTATACTGTTGGAAAATTTCCACAATCTCAGGTCCATTGCCAGTTAAACCTGTGCAGAGAAGTTTTGCAAGTGCTTACATGTTTGCAGGAGCCGCGCCATGGACATATCATTACAGTTCCAAGTTGTTTAATCTTTTGTCTAAATATAAATAGATGAGTGAATATCAGTAATTTCCTCCGTCCCTCTAGCTGCAGGGAGTTTATCTGTGCAAGGGAAGGCTTTAGGATTAGGGCCAGTCACTGGGGCTGTTTCCAGGCTATCTGTTCAGGAAGGCTCATGAGCTGTTTGAAGATAACTCCCTGTTCATATTTGGCCTGATCAGCCATGCTCCAAAGGGCATCCCACATCAAATCGCAGCACCGATTTAAAGAAACAACAGCTCAGCTGTTCTGTGCCTTTCTGCCTTTGGTAAGAAATGGGAATTTTCCCACAAGGCTGAACTGACTAAAAGGGCTCACTTTCTCCCATTTGGCTGCCTGGGCCAACCTTCCATTTCTTTCGTTCCCGGCTGAATTGGGACCTGCTGGTGAGCTGAAATCACCTTTTCTCCATTGACTTGTCTAGCCCATTAAAACTGGAAGCTGTGGTTGTCTTTCTTCAGGACAGATATCCTGGAGTTTCATGCCAGTTGACAGGAGGTCTTGCTCCTATTGGCCACGGTCACTGATCTTATCTTTTCCCATAAGTGTTATCAGTGTTTTTCTTTTCATTAGAAATTTCTTCTTCTCCCTCTTGACCTCTGGTGGGTCACTTGCCTACCAAATATTCGGCGAAAGGGTGAGCATTCACCCTGATGAACTTGGATCCACATTTCTTCCCAGTCCCACTACTCTCCTCATATGACCCCACTTTCTGCTTTCCCTGTCCAAGTCCTATAGCTAAAAAAAACACACCCCTCACAGTGGCAAGCTGACATAACCAGATAAAGACGTCACAGCTCATAAGGAAAACTTGGGAAGGGAAGCCCTGCAGTTTGGATTGCACTACACAGGGAGTTAAACATTATCAAAATAAAATGCACCCCTTCTGAAAAAAACAAAAAAAAAAAAAAAAAAAAAAGTTCCAATGGGATCTCCTTACCCCATAAGGATTAAAACTTGTGCTTAAGCTGGGCAACTCTCCCACTTGGTAATGCCATAATTTAGAAGTTTGCTGAGCTACAGCTATTTGCCGTTGTTAGACTGAAACGTCCTTTCATCTCTGCAATCTCATTCAGTCCCCCAGTACTGTGGGGACAGAGGCAAAACACTATACATAACTGAGCCTTTTCATGTCAGCTGGTACAAATACCAGCCACTTCGAACAATCTGACCTTTCTTGGGGATTCTGACCAACTGCAGTGGAAGACGGCTAATATCTTTCAGGATTTTCCATGGTTAAGGTATATATAAAAATTGCTGGCTGTTTGTGTGCACTCCAAATGCTTTCTGGCTTGTTTAATCTGGCTGTGACGCTTTGTTCTGTGGTTAAAAAATGAAAGTAACATCTCAGTTAATGATTTTTGATGAAACCCATTATTCTCACAGCTATTTTTAAACACCACAGAAGGCAAATCAATCTAACACACCTACAAGACTAATATTTTAATAAACTAACAGAGACAGTGGTCTAAAGCCATGGTATTTTCCCTCTGAAGTCTTGTTTTTAAATGAAACCCTGTGAGGTTACCTTGGCATTCCTTTGCATGAAGAAAGCAAAACCTAGAAAATAAATGGCTGCTGCTGTCTCCTGAAGTTCATCTTCAGCTTTAAATGGAAAACAAAATAGAAAATAGCTGAAGCTTCATAATTAGCTGATGAAGAATGTTACTGGAGAAGGTATTAAATGATTGTGAGATTTCCCTTTCTTCCACACACCTGTTAAATGGAATGTGATAATGCCTCTCATTAATATCTTATGAGACAAGTCAGAGGGGATATATCCTTGATCAGGAGATATCATTTTAATACTTACTGCTATAGTTCATTCTATATGAATATAGGACAAATCTTGCCTCTGTGAGAAACTGAAGATACTGACCCTGTTATTAGTCATTGTAACCAGAAAGCTAAAGTTTATCAGGTATGGAAAATAATCCAGACTATGGCTTGCTTCCTAGCTTTGCTAGAAGCTGTACTGAAATTTCCAGAGGATTTTTCATGTCTGGCATCACCCTATTCATTCACATTGAAGCTGAGAGGTTCATCCCCAGCTGCCCCATTTATACGATGCGTAGCAAAAAAGATCACAGATTTCACCCGCTGGGAGAAAGAGCCTAGGGAAGTAAACCCTGGGAAAAAATTAGGCTGTTCACTGAGCAAGGCACTACCTGACAGGAGCAGGAGTGGCTGTATCCAGCTCACCAGATCTGTTAGGTTCCATAAGCCACTTTGCAATCCCTCAGGAGCACAGTGCTCATTTGTTTCCAGACAGATGTTCATTTGTTTCAGGATAACAAATTTCAAAAATATATACATAGATCAGAAAGGTATTTTGGTCTAAAGTACATTTTAGACTTTTACCATGCACTTTTGGGGGGGGTTGCTCTCTTCCATTTTGCCCTTTTGCAGCTTAAAAACAAGCTCCCTGTTACAATTAGTTGTGAAGCTGTTACCTAATAGAAGATGCTCAAGAGCACAGAGCACAGGTCCTCATTCTGTAGGGTGAATATCTCTGAGCTGGGACTGCAGAATGAATTCCCTATCATGATATACTTGTGTCAGCTTTTAAGTTGCCTATGAATAAGCAAAGCAGTGTGATGGTGAAAGAGTATTTGCCTCCTTGCTGTTGCAGAGTAAAGCTGGAGATAATGACATTATGAAAGTGCATGCAAAAACATCTTGTCTTCAAACAAGTAGAGGCTGATGTGAAATTAGAGGAGTGCTAAACTGTTTTAAAATGCAACAGATTTGAAGAACATCAATGAGGAAAGGTGAGGAAGGACCAGAGGGAAGGGGGTCAGCTAGAACACTTCCCCATCTCCCTGCATTGCTTTCCCTGCTTCCCAAAAAGAGCAGGCAAGTTCTCCTACAGCTTCTGGGCAAACCTCACAGAGAGCCTCAACCCTCGACTGTGCTGGGCAGCCCGCAGCCAATGCAGCCACTTACTTCTTAGCCCAGCTCTCCCTGTCGAAGCTGAATTTGCTCTCAGCTCTGTGTTGTGCTCAAGCGAGTGGCTGTGCTTTTATGTTTGCCCCTTCACAGTGAATTGACAAGATTTTCAGACACGTTTCTCAGGGACTGTGCTGTGGCTGTAGCTCAGGCCAGGAGTTGTGGCAGGGAGAACAGAGTGACCCCATGACCGGCATTAGCGGCACTCACTCTATTAAAGGCAGCCCTCAGAAAAGGAGAGAGTTACTTGAATGTCAATTAAAATGCTTCAGTGATTTAAGTGGGCAACTTCCATGCACTGCTTTGTAACGCTACACCCCTCCGTCTCCAGTTCACAGCACTGCTCGTACAGCAGCCCCTAGTAGGTGCCTTTATGCAACAGCATTGACAGTGACCTTAATCAGGGATCGTTCAACTATTCTCCTCTCCTGAAATTCGTAACTCTATCTGATTTCTCTGCAGGAGAAGATGAGACAAGGAGGGGAGGGAAGGAGCAGCTCACCGACCACCCAGCACAAAGGAAGAACCTGAAATTACTTTGTTAGCCTTGAATCTTCTTGGTGCACATCCCAGGAGAAAAGCGAGGGACAAAGTTTAAAAAAGCAGGAGATGTGACACCTGCCGTGGATAAGAGTTTACTAGCGTCTAACAGCAGAACCAGAGGGATCTTGCTCCCTGCCGGAGCGGGAAGCACACTGTAGCCTGGAGCAGGTGCAAGCGATGCTCCTCCGCAGCCACTGCCGGGGAGGACAACAGGGACCTTGTTACCAGAGCCACTGCTGTCCTGGGGCTCTGTGGGCCACCACCACCCCACTTGCAAACACTGTCCCAGCAGCCCACGGCCGGAGGCACCACCAGCACCCAGCACATGCAGCGAAAGGCTGGGGGGTGACGTCCTGGCAGCCAGCACCACACCAGCGGACGTTTCGGCAGCTGTGCCTGCTAACTTATGGGAAAGGATGACTTTTGTCACTTGCCTCATCTCAGACACGCTGCAAAGATCAGCTGAAAGCTTTTAATGGTCCCTTGATGCTGAGCCTGCAGATACAGGGAGATAGCGAGTATAATAAACTTTCAAAATATGATCTAACCCTGTAACACATCAAATGTGTATCTTAAGTGTAGCCAGTGGAGCTGAATGGAAACAAACACACCATTTCAAACCAGACCACACACAGCAAGATAATGCACATGACTAATTTTGATGACTGATTTCATATAAATAATGCACCAAGATGAGCAGATGTACTGTAATATCCCTTCATTCCACCCCTTTAATTAACTTTACATTGAGACTCCAACTGGAAGTGGCTAATAAAGTGTTTGCTTTTTACTACTTAGATTAAAAGTACATCCTGTCCTTACCGAAAACAGTGAGAAACTGCATGAAACCTAGGGAACAGCCTGCTTAATGCCGTTCGAAATAGTGTCAGCATTATAGCGCTTAGCTGGGTGGCAAAGAAGAAATAACAGGTGTAGATAAGGAGTGGGAAGAGTACGGTATTATGGTTGCTTCACGTTGTAAATTGCTATGGGAACCAAACAGTTTTGTTCTAGATCAGTTTTGCCACCTACACAAAAGGGGAATAAGACACAGATAACCCTACAGCTGAGTTCTGTTCTTCTGATGTCTGGCAATGTTTAAATGAACTCATGAAGGAAGTGTTGAGTAGCGAAAGACAAATGACCTTTTCCATCTGGGAAATGTCTTAAAATCTTAAAGCTGCAACGCTTGTGTTTATCAGAAGAGAATGAAGGGAAAATGCAGGTGAGGAAGAGAGAAGCCAAATCCACGCTATCTGAATTCAAAGAGGATGGCAGGATTTAAATGAGCTAGTGACCTTCGGGAAACTGATCCCAGTGTTGATGGATCACTATATATAGAGTGCAAACTAATAGGTCAGCTGTTGCCTCTTCACTGTACAAAAAGTAAGATTTCCTACTGCTCCAAAGACAGAAACTTTAAATGGCTTGAGTGAAGCAATTTGAACACTTACTACACCATCCCCAGGGATTTTCAAACTCTTTTGCAAATAAGGCAGGCAGGTAGGGCAGACAAGTTCTCCCATGTTGTCATTACTGATGGAAAAACTGATACACAAAGATGTGACATAACTTGTCCCAGAAAACCTCCCTAAGAGGGACTCTCATCACTTGCTTCTAAGGTATGTGGTTAACCACCAGCCACCTTTCCCTTTTAACAAGTTCCATTGGCTTTCACGTTGGAACTGTGTGGAACCACAGATTTCATGTATTTTTTTTTTAATACTAAGCTATCAATTAGTTCACTTTTACTCAAAACAGTGCCCAGGGTCTCTTTATAGGTCTATAAACCTGAGAAGACCTATTTGTGACTTTGGGCTGAGATTCAAGTTTTGAAGGAACAGTGAATGTGGGGTAATTTTTATCAGTACTTCAACTTTCATACTTAATTCTCATATTCTGCATTTGAAAGTGCCTGAAGGGCTTGCATGGAAGGCAACTTGCAGATTTCCAAGGCCTTTTTCTGTTCCAGCCTTGATCCCAAATTTTGACTCTACCAAGGCTGACAGCCCCTCCATGCAGCATTCTGAATACCAACATCTCAGCTATTAGTTGGGCTGGACCTTCCAAGACTCATTAACAATCAAAGGTACATTTACAAGATCCATCTGTAATGGATATTGCCCCTCTGTCACCCCATGGTGTAGCAGAGCAAAACACTACAACAGTATCAAAGCTGGATAGAGAAAGCTAATAACAGCAAACAGAACAAGAAAAAATAAATAATAAAAGGATTACCCACTGCATGGAAAGCTTCCCAAGGTTCAGTATGACTGTGGGAAAGAATTCATAATCCCAGGTTTCATTCAGATCATTTCTGGGAACAAAGGCACCTGTATTTAAATCAGCGTTGTTGATTTTGGCAAACCATGATCAAATAGAACAGAAAAGAACAGAAAAGACGGTACGAATCTGATTATCCCTCGGCATATAATTTTTGGTGCTTCACACATCCTCTCTACCCTCCCAGCATACATCTTGGCATGACCTGGCATCCTTTGTTTTGCACCACATCTTTTTTGATTAAGTGAAAGCTGAGATCTGAAAATATCCTTAAGATGGTAATAGGGTGAGTATGAGAGAGAGCTCTGTAGCTGGAGCAAGCAGTCTTCACAGGGGCAGCCCTCCCACCTGCCAAGTCTCACCACAGTCTCCTGTCCCCTGGATCCTTTTGGAACCCACTCTGAGAAAAACTCAGTCATATGTTTAGTTAATTTTAAACTAAAAACCAACCAGAAGACAACCAGAGTTAATAGTACCCATTTAAATTAGAAGTTCTCCCGTAGATGGAAAAAGTCCTTGGCTGGATTTCTCAGCAGCTGGAAACGCACATAACTCTTCTCAGCCCAGAGACTGTTTCACAGTAGCTGAGCACCTTCCCCAGTGCTTCTTTCCAAAGGTATCGAGAAAACCAAGATGGGAAGATTAATAAATACTGCAATCATTCAATAAAATGTTAGCAAGATAAGAATAGCTAGAGAAAGCAATAGCTAGTGAGGAGAAATGGGGGGCTGGCACAGGATCCCTCCACAAGGAGGAACTGGGGACTGTTGCATGGGCACTGCTCCTGAAAATAAAAATGTAGCACCTCAGCATGCCCCCGAAGACCTAAAGCATTTTGCAAGCAGAAAGAAGTGCTACGAGCTTAAAAGTGTCATTCAGTACTGAACTGTAGCATGAGTGAAAAACAGCATCTATTCAATAGCTGTTTGGGACAGAAAGTGAAAAACAACATGACCATTGAAACGGCAGGAGGAATTTCTGGTAGGCAGCGCATAATTAGCCAAGTTGGCCTGTGGCCAGGACATGGAGGTTAGTCATCTCCTTTTGTGAAAAGTGCCATCATATCTTCAGTGACTAAGAGCATTCAGGACCTTGGGTATATGTCTAATCCAGAAGATGGATAACGATGCTAAAGAGGAAACATCAGAGGCGAGTATGATCATAAACAGGGAGGGTATGCAAGATATCTTCCAGATAGAGGGGGGAAAATGGAGCTCTAGGCACTGGCCAAAACAAACAGGAGTCACCATGAGTGGATGGGGGTCATTCCAGGCTACTATGCGAATTACATCAGGAACCGGCATTGCCCTCCGCGTGGCTGAGCAACGTTTTGCTTTAACACTTGAATGTCACTGGCAGAACAAGACAAAAATGCTGCATCCACAGTCAAAGAAAGCCAAGAAGGAAACTCAGGGAGATAGAAATTACGGGTCTGATTTCACTTGGGAAAACAATTAAGAATTATTTATTGAGGATGAACTAATGGATCTTTATTTTTAGAGGAGAGCTTTGGGGAATTTTAAGAGTTTCCCGCTCTTAGCTTATATTTAAATAATAAATAAGTATCTATCTAAGTTCTGGGGAAAGCTCAAGACAGCAATTCATCCAGTTGCAGCCAGGCCACAAGAAATTGTTTTCAAAATTGAAACAATGAGAATAACTAGCGTTCCTGGAGTCAGTTCAGATGTTCTGCCATCTTTTCAGAAAACATACAAGTAAATAATTTCACTTACTGTTGTTGTGGGGGTCTGCCCTGCTAAGGCAGGGGAGTACCCCAAAACAAACATTTCTGAAACTATAGGATTGATCAGTAACACATCATTCAGCAGGAGAGTCTGCAACTGTGAAAAATAACTCCTGCAAAAATAATCCTGATGGATCGTCAGCCATCGACAGACTGAACAAGCCTGGATACAAATGCACTTGTACGGAAGTTTCTCTATGGCTAGTATTTGATCCGAAAGAAGGGCTGAAAATTAAACCCGATGCTTTTCATCTGCTTCAAACTCCAACTAAAATGCAGACCCACAAAGCTAGCCCTGATTATTTACTTTAAAAACAATATGTGCTTTGTTTTAACTACAGGCTTTAACTCTCTCTGCAAGCTATTTATAGGGATTGTGTCTTTCTCTAGCATTTCGCACACACACTGCAGCAAAAGGTCATTCATAAGTATATATCAAAAGTGGGAGACAGTGAAGAGGCACGCTAATCAGACTTGCTCCTAACCACTTGCTGTTCAAAGAGCAGAGTGGGGCGAGATACTAATGTATTTGACCCTTCAAAAGCTTAGTAGCCAATTAGCTTTCTAAAGGCTATGATGAACTGCACTCATTTACTGTGCATCCACACATTCAACTGTCATGTTTAACAAGCAGCAGGACCACCTACAGCTGCCCAGCAAGGCCCTTTGCATACTTAACGCCGAGGCTGCGTATGTAGTCAGCAGAGAGGAAAAAAGATGTAAAAAGCACAGCTTGTGATGACTTCCGCAAACAACACAATGTCATTTGCAAAACTGTAAGATTCCAGTCAGTCCCATAATTCTCCAAAGCCTTTCTTGAATTCCCAGGAATGGCTCTAGAACATCAGTTCTCTTCGCTGCGTCAAAGGCAGGTCTTAGGTTTCCTTCCAGAGCACCACAGTCATAACCCCCAGAAAACTCAAGGTGATGCTTGACATCTTTGTTGAGAAGATCATTCCTAAAATGCCAGGCAACATCTGAAGCTGTTCCAGGTTTGTTTGACATGTCTAGCTCACGTTTCCCCGGGCCGTGTCACTGCATGCTTGGCCAGTACTGGAGCCCATCGTGTCAGACGCTTCATTCCCATCCAGAACTCAGGAACTAGCAGTGCAGATTGGCTGGTTTTCTTCTTAGATATCAAAGTGAGCAGCCAGGGCTCACAAAGCAATGTCCAGGTAGGTAAGTGCAGAGATAGATTATCAGAGACTCCTTCTAGCCCTCAGCATCCTTCAGCCAATGCATCACTGGATGATGAGCAGGGCTGACAGCACGGCAGCCAAATGGGACAGTCATGAACCCCCTTTGTCTGAGAAATAACTGCACATACTTAGTCAGCTACTAGTGAAGGGCATTTAATTGGGCTGGTACCAAGTCACTGAAGCACTTAACATATTCTGAAGTCACATATGTCCCACACAAGTGAAGCATGTCCTTGGCAGGCAGCTGAATCGGAACAGACTTAAACACACGCTTAAATATAAGCACATACGTAAGTGTCTCACTGAACTGTAGCTGTGGTGACATTCATACTACTAGCCAAGGTGTCAAGCAGAATCATTTATTAGTTCCTTCTCTCTCCCCATTTACTTTATTTATTTTTTTTTGTATCGGAGTCCCATCAAGAGAAGTTGAGCTTCATACCAAGTAAGCACAAGTAATCAGTCTTATTTAATAAACAGAAAAATTAGGTGAGAAGGACAATGGTGACTGGGAAATTGGAGAAAGATGTTGACGTCTTATTTTTAAAGCCCCTGATTTTTTAAAAAGTGCTGTATTTCAGCCCTTGGCACCCGTGATTACGCAAAGATAAGGCATTGCATTCAGCCACTTTGAGCTAAAATTTTCTTCAAAAATTTCCAGTAAGCTAAACTTAAGGGAAAGTCAGGGATGTTTGTTTCATGAAATAAAAGGAAAGTCTCCCCTTTTAAGTAGCAAAGCAAGAGATGGGGAATGTTTCTTTTTTCTCAATATAGACCAGTTATGCTGCTGAGCTCTCAAAACTTCATACGCTTTTTACGTCTCTTGGTTGAGCTGCTGTGATCTGCCTAACATCATTTCAGTCCCATGTCAATTGGAGGGCTACATCTAAGACTCAGCCATAATTCATCAGGATCAGATGGCAGCCAGTCCTGAATGCATCTCCTGAGAGCTGGGACACTTCTCACCCGTCATGGAGCAAAAACAGTTATCTGAAGCTACCCACCTGCTCCAGGGCCACTTTGTCAAATATGATACTTCAGGGGGTGATACCTACCTGTCATACTAATTTTTTGGATGTTGACACAGTGGTTGGAGTGAACATCTGTTGCTGCTACTCTGCTGTGATCTCGTTTAGACTCACCAGAAGCAAGGATGAAAACACATTTCAGTGCCTCCCTTCTGGCTGCTCCACCTGAGAAACCCTCTGCGTCCCTTCTGAGCAGCTGAGCAGCTGTGACCAGATGACACCTTATCCCCTTCTCTCTTTGAAATGTCAGTTGAATTCCCAGCTACTCACTCACTAAATCCTCACTGCTAGTGGCCTTCCCCTGGCTATCTAGCTGTGCCCATGACCATTTTCCCATCCTTTCATATAAATATCTCGACACCCAAATCAAGAGGAAATTAGACCATTTGCTTTGTAGCTGATAGAAACTGTGGAGTTAAGGTTTGGGTATATAGGAATTGTCACACAGTCCAGAAGGGGAACACCTGCCTTTAAGCAGTGAGAGGCAGCAATAGGAGAGGAGCCTGAGCTGTGCCCAAGCTTTAAAGCAGGTAACTTCAAAGAAGTTTCTGTTGGAAAATTTTTTCCTATATCACATCTACCAGATATTTGCATAATTTACAATGCAAAGGCTTTGGCTTTCAATCTTTTTTCAATTTTTCCTTTCAAATGTTTGGAAGGTGGTTGTTAGAAGGGTTCTTTGTTTCTTTCTTTTTTTTGGTCACCTTAATAGTCCCTATGCAAGGATGATCTCTCCTGCCCTGAAATTCAGCTCATTACACTGATTGCCATATATGTCAAGGTACTTTTTTTGTTTCATATAAATATCTCGACACCCAAATCAAGAGGAAATTAGACCATTTGCTTTGTAGTTGATAGAAACTGTGGAGATGGCAAAAAAAAATGGCTGTAAATCACAGAGTGAAGCTCCAAGGTTGGGTGTCCCACTGAACAGGAGTGTGCTAAGATACTAGGACATAAGATAACTAGTCTGTTAAAGCAACATACTGGAAGCAGTGGGCTGCAGCTGTCCTTCCTGCTATGGCTGTGTGCCTCCTGCAAACCATTTAGAGCGATGCATACTGCTCCTTATCTCTAGGATTTGCTCATTATTTGGGTTTTGGGGCTTTTGGGTCCTTTTTGTACTCTGCATACCTTGTTCCAGTTGTGCAAGCAAAAGAGAGTTCCCTTAGTAAGCAGCTTCAGTGCCTCAGGTAACCTGAAAAATAGCACAGAAGAGCAGGCTCCACCACCGTGCGATGCTACTGTGAAAGAGGCACAGGCAGGGGAGGGAGGAGAGTTTGGCTGGGTAATGAAGAAAGGACAGTCTATATGGGTACCTGCTCACAATTAAGCTGTGGGAAGCTGCCAGGCTCAGTTCTCACCCTGGATCTCAGCCTCAATGTCTGTTTTGGGTTGCAGGAGTGAAAACTCCAACCCAAACAGAAGCCCTGTTGGGCTTCAGGCTTAGATAGGGTATCAACCCCTCTTTCCCAAAGCTGACAGCCACTATGGGAGAGTGACAGATGCTTTCTCCCAACAGCCTCTTGCTTTAACAAACACCTTCTCCGCATCTAAGATGTAGCTGCCCCTCTGGACCGGAGACCCTCCATGTCATGCACAAAGCTTACATACAATGTAAATAATAAAGACATCAACATTATCACAGCTACCTATGGAACAGACATTTTCTCAGTGCAACAGCTTCCAGAAGTTCAAAGCTTTGCAGGAACAGAATACACAAAATCTGTGTGTTTTAACTAATCAGTGTTTCCATCTCTATGTGATCGTTTTCTAAATTGCCATAAAAGTGGCACCAAGAGCACAGAAGATGACACCCTTCCGTCTGGGTGCTGTAATCACTCTGAATGCCTCTGAGCCGACTGCATAGCAAATGGGCACTGGAGATCTTAAATATCTCACTTTTCATCATCAAACATCACAAGCTAGTTCCTGTTTCCTTCTCAGTCACCTCTCCTGACTCTATCGGGCTATTGATGCAACGCTGAGTGATATGTGGCAGCACATTACTCTCAGTGGAGATTAATTATTTCTTTTTTAAGGCTCCTACAACCCCCATCCCCTCTGGGTCTCTCAGTTGGTAAAGCAGCATGTCAAAAACTAATGGGAAGGTGTGAGACATGACATGACTTTACGAGAAAAGAAAATTTGGGCCAAGGGAGATGGAGTTTGGATTTTGACAACGGACTCTGTTTTTCTGTTTGTTTCTTCCCCTGAATAGTATTTTTCTATTTTTAAATCTGAATGCGTTGCTGTGATTCATACTGTAATTGCTACAGGAAATCAGGAGGGACCGCACCTGTGTTGGACCATGAGGGAGCACAAAGTGATGCTGGTTCCTCCCCATACTGACTAATTCCCTTTGTCTGCTGTGCACAAACACCACTACCTGCCCGAAAGCCCTTCAGCCCCCAGATTTCCATTTACAGCTGTCTCCAGAGTGTTGCAAGAAAATATGATGGATGGGCAGAATTTTATTTCCATTAGAATGAAACCGACTGAATATTTCCATCTGCTTTATTAAAAATACTAGTTCTCGCTTTGCTTAATCTTAAAAAATGTGACGTGTTTCTGCAGCTGAGTTTGCATTTTGTCTAGGAGATGGATGCCTGAGGTGGAATGATTTTCTGTGGGAACACAGCAAGGTGCAATCCAGCTTGGGAAAGAGAAGCTGATAGCCCCCCAGATACCATCTCCCCAAAGGGCTTGTACCTCAGGCTTTTGGCAAGGTGACCTCTGAAGTCCAACAACCAAGGCAGTCAGGGCAGTAACTGACACTGGAGACCTCCCTGTCATCCAAGCCTTGCCGTGAGGCTCCGCTCTGCTCCCTGGCCACGTCCAAACCCTGCAGAGCATCAGAGCATCGCTCTCCCACCTTGATGGGTTTCTCTAATTCCTGCTGTTGACACACTGCTCATGATTTGTAGTTTTCATCTGTTTATAGAAGATTTCTGGAAGAGAGCACCAAAGTGTTCAGATTTGATGGGCTGGGCGGGGAGGGGGGGGGGGGGGGGGGGCAGGGGGGGAGCGGAATGGGGGCAACACATGAGAAGCACAGGAGCTTGGCATCTAACATAGGGGCCTGAGGGTGTAAAATCTGGGTGAACAACTGCTCCATCACAGTGCCTGTATAACTAAAACTCTGTCAAAGAATGGAGTTTCTTCAAGGTTTTTCTTCTTTTGCAGTGCTTTCCCTATTTCCCTCTTGTTTTCCCAGAAATAGAACATGACATTTATTTTATGGACAGCATGATCTTATGGCTATTCCCCTGTGATGGGGTAATCTGAACACAATTATGTTCTGTTGACAAAAAGTGATAAAAGTGTATTGTGTCAACACTCTGAACTAACAGATTTGTCATCTGCTCTACTCTCAGATAATAGAAACAGAATTAGAAAATACTCTGACAGACTTTATCCTCTTCTATGGTTAGGTAAGCCCCAGAGCCGTGCTTGGTTACTGAACCCCAGTGTTCCTCTTCCAGCAAAATCTGCCTGGCTGTGTTTTAAATTTAAGTGTAAATTTTGTTTTGATGGACTTCTTTTGGCAGCTTATAGTTTATATGCTTATATTTGACCTAAGTTCTCCATTTCACTTCACTTCTCTTACTCCCATTTTTCTCCTTGGCTTTGGAAAATCCAACTTTTTTGTGTATCATTTTTTGCCATGCAAATTTCCTTCTAGAAAATATCTTTGACAATAATACCTGCATTACATCCTCCCGCCAGCTGACTCCTTCATGAGTTCATGGACAGCAATCTACCTGGACTGTTGTTTTCCCGAGACAGGCACCCACGTTTGCCCATTATGTACATCCAGCCCTAAGCACACATAATTTTCTGTGGAAATATGTGCATACATTGTAACATAAAACACCATCCCATGCTACATCTGAAGACAAGTTTGCGATTCCAACTCTTCGTTAGCTGGATGACAATTACTGCCTAAGTGCTAAAAAAATTATTATATCATTCAAGCAAAACAGAAAAAGCTTTTTCATGGCCAAAAAAAAGTGAATTCCAAGATTTCTGAAAAACATTTTGTTTTGCAACTGTGACTTCTGCACTGTTGAATGCCATTAAACACTGTTTTCATTCAAAAGGGGCATCTGCAATGTATATTAAGGCTTTCCAAAAATAGGAATCAATAGCCACCAGGTGCAAGTATTAAATGAGTCAAGCACGATAACATCTGGGCACCTGGCTAATGCCTGTCTGAAAAGATCGTGAACATTAGCCTCCTCATCAGAAGAGATGACAGGTACCATGAAGATGCTCTTAGCTTGCATGTCTGGTCCTTCCTCAGCTCATTCTCCCAGCTTCTAGGTTAAACACTATGTCAGACTGGGACTTCTAAAACTCAGCTCTTGTAAGACCACATACATCAGAAGTTATCAGAAGTCTACTCTAATTTGAGGTGCATGCCTCTCTCCTCCAGCCACTACAGCCCACTTTGCTCCTCAGCTTCTGCAGGGCACCAAGAAGCTTGTCCCCATGTAAGCAGCATTCTGCCCAGGCATCTCCTTTGGTCTGATACACTTGTTTGAACAGAAAAATGTAATCATTTTTGACAGCAGGGTGAAACAAACTGAGTATGTGCACATGAAGCGCTAGTGTTTATTCCCCTGATCCAGCTCCTGCCAGTGGGATTTTTTTACTGTGGGGGTGGAATCAAGGCATTTACATCCTGAAATGAGAATAATGGTCTGGAATACTGGTTTAAGGTATTTTGGCACCGTATTCTGATACCCATAGCAACCTTTAAAAAAAACTGAGCTGGACATTGCAATGGAAACTTAGCACCACCTACAATTTAATTCACAACCCAAATTTCCCAGAAGAAGCCACAGCTCGTTACCACACCTACAGAACCACTCTTGAAAGAGAGCACAGATCCGACTCGTGTTCTTCCTCCTTCTCTCTGACTGACAGCCAGACTTGGTGCTCAACAAAAGGATGCTGCTGGGAGAAAACAGCTAAGATAAAAAAGGTGCTAAAGTTCTTTTCAGAATTCCCTTAAAGCAGTAAATATATTGTGTAGCAAACAAGACTGGACAAAATGAAGCAATATCACTGCGGATAAGATTTTGGCTTACCCACCAGGTTGACCCTCTCTGTGCTACTGTGCCTTATCAAGTAAATCTCCTTGATTAAATTAATATTTGTCTTGTTTTATAAGTAGCTGTCTTTCTATCCAAATGTACTTGACCATATCAAAACAAGCTGCGTACACCTAATGCGATTTATTTTACCAAAACCACTTAGTCCTAACTATAATAATTGTGTAAGGTTACACTCAATTTTTTTGGTACAATTTGCTCATGATTTTAACACTAATCCGAAGTATCTTAGAATCCAAGCTACTCAGCTTGTAGCACTTGAATTTTCCACTGGAGTCAATGAGGCCATTATTCACATGCTTAAAATTAGGCATATGCTTAAGTGCTTCGCCTTTGGGATAAAGAGCCCATTTGGGACTCTTTGGTACTTAGCTCTGATAAAATCCATCAATCTTGCTTAGATGATTAAAACAAAAGCATCTTTCTCAGAACTTCCAACAGATGTTTTCATAAATTTTAACATACTTCTTTTCCCTCTCTCATTCATTTCCAGTACAAGTATTCCCTTAAAAGCTGAATGAGGAAATCTGTAAACTTAATGGAGGAGATTTATTTGGATAGAAAGACATCTAAAGAAGTATAACAGCACTTGCAATGATCACTGGCCAAATTCTGCACCCATTAACTTTCTTTATGCCTTTCCCCACTGCCAGATGCATCTGAGCAAATGAGATTTTCCAAAGTAACTATTGTCTTCTCTGAATCCCACAAAATCCTTCCTAATAGTCTCTGAGCAGTTTTTTAACAAACCAAGCGAGTGTGTAACTGCTCACTCCATATGTCTGAAGAGTATTCTTCCTTCCACCCGCCCCATTTCATTCTGTCGACAACATGCATTTTGTCGATCCTCTTACTGCAAATCATTCAGTCAATGAAACTGAAAGACATTTCAGCACATTTTTATCAACAGAATGTAATTTTGTGCAAATCATGCTGTCAACAGGAAAGAATGCCAAAAGAAAAGTGGAAGAACCCAAACTCATTTTGTCCACAAAAAATAAATTACAGTTTGCTTTTATTTTGTGCGTGTAGACAAAATGGAAATAGCAAAACTTCCCCATCTGTGGACAAAATTAAGATTGATCTCTTAATTCAGGAGACCAAATGGTGTTCCGTAGAAATAACCAACACTATGGAGGACAGCTAGGATGCTGAGTCAGAATTTTTCCAGCACTGTACAACTTTCACTGTTTTCATTGTATCAGTGAAATGCCACCTGAGATATTTAATCCATTGTAGCAATATGTTCAGTGATGGGCTTGGATACAGGAAAGCAGGCTGAGCTAAATTAAAAGGCAGATGTTATTTTATTTTCCATTTGATTAATATCTCGGGTTGCTCCGCAGGTGCACATCCAGTGCTGTCTGGACAGTGCTCTCTGGTCACTGATGCTCATTGCAGCTTTGTGCCATAGCTGCGGCCACCTATTTATCTCTGTTGTGATGCTTTCATCCTTTTGTTGCTTCCAGTTTAGCTCTTGTTATTACAAAGCTTGCTCTTTCAGCAGTCATCTCTGTGCCTCAGGGTCCCAGACTATGTGGCCCACTGATGGCTGGCACCATGCGACACAGTCCTGTGGCCACTAGAACTCTGCAAATCAAAGCCAAGACTGGTTTCAGTGACTGCCTTGCAATTGCTTTCCATCACAGGACTGAAGCCAGCTTCTACCTCCCAACAGCTACAGGTCCACACCAGGGACAGGACTCCTGCCTGGCCCTCTGTCAATGCCCAGCAAAACCCACCTAGACAGAGCAACTGGCTTCTCTAAAGATGCGGTGGAAACTGGCCCCTGGGAGAAGATGGTACAGGAGGATATTAAACAATTTGCTTTCCTACACCTGCTCAGGTTTAACTTCAAGGAGTGCTTGATCAGCTGATGATGATTATGAACTTATTGTTTAAAAGGATGGCTCTTCAATGCTCTTCAATATTTTGATACTATTATTCTATGAACTAGAGTTATTTCTTAATATGGTAAAAAGCAACAATAACCTTCCTGGTTTTTGGGAGAATTTCACTGTGGTTTTTAGAACACCTTACTCCTTCCAGTTCTTCAGTGAATTGCTCAAATAAGGCCTTGGAGAAGTGAGAGTCCCAGAGCTTGTATGGGGCTGGAGGAGCAGAGGCGGTGGCTGTTATCCAGCATTTTAGAAATCAGAATAAGACTTACCACATGCCATTTTGGTACACACTGTGGGGGATAACAGATCATTTTCTCTATCAGTCCCCACTCTTTACTGGGGAAAGCGATGATCCAGCCAAATTCCCTGAATCCAGCTCATCCACAAGAGAAGGACGCACGGCGAGAAGGTACGCATTGTGCAGCATTAAAAATGTAACTGCTTTGAGACACGGGCCAGCACACTGACACCAAAAGCTGGCAGCAAATATGTCAGAGGGATCACGAAGTTGGCATGAGAGGGTTTCAGCTAATACAAGAGATTATTTTCAGGGCCTCGCTGCGTGCCAAGCACAACACAAAGCTGGCCACAGAGAGCAGCACTTCTGCTGGAGCCGTAGGGGGTGGCAGCAGAGCAGAGCAGGCGCTTGGGGAGAAACCTGGCTTGGGTTTTTCCCTCAGACAGCACCAGGGCTCTGCAGGGACCAGCTACTTTTTGGCTGTGTGGCACTGCTGTGTGTCCTAGCTCGTCTCTATTTGCTGGGGTTTGCCCAACGTGCCTATGGGATGGGTCACCTTCCTGACCTATATGCTGACATTGACACAGTTAGGAGGGGGCCTTGGTGCCTCCCTTTGCCTGCACCAGGCTGCTCCAGTGGATTTTGGATTTGAAAGCCTTCATTTTAGTTGACGTCAAGGACCTCTTCCTGTTTAACGCTTACCTGCCTTTCTATCCAGAGCAGTTCCAAAGGTGAGGAATCATTCATTAAAAGCATAGCATCACTTTAAAATGGCAGAGAGATTCAGTGGGAAGAGGTATCCTAAGGAATGAAAAAATAATTTCAGACCATTTTGCTGTACATCTCGTGGTACCTTCTCAGAATTATGGTTGTGCTGACAGTGCTGCACATTGAAAGAAGGATTTGTATCTGTGAGGCATAGGCAGCAAGCACCACAAAGCATTTGCTTGGTCTGGATCAACACAAATGTTCCTTTTTTTAAAAGCTATTACACCAAAGCCTTTCTGAATAAGTGGACGAGTGCAACTGTACTTTCAGCCTGTACCTTCAGCCTGGCCATCCTTGTCCACTGGCATTAAATGCCCTCACCCTGACCAGTTCTGCTTGTGTGTGGTGCAGGGCTTATACAAACGCGGTGGACAGAGAGGAACTGAAACTTGTGCATCCATGTTTCCCCAACACTTTGTATTGTGGCAGTCAGAATCAAGGTCTTGCTAACTAACCTGGGGTTTTGTTTATATGTTTACTTCAGCTTGCACAAAATGCTCAGTCCTGTCCTATCTGTGTCCACCCAACCCCACCTTTTCAACACAATTTTGAACAAAAGAGAGCAAACGAAGAGCTGGGAATTTCCATGTTTTTCATAGCTGATTTCTTGTATGGACATTACACAATTAAGTCAAAAGGGAAGCTGGAAATCTCGCGTCGATATGAAACGATACTACTTGCTGTAGGACACCTGGAAATCAAATCAGTAATTACTAACACAGAGACAGATTGTACATTCCCTGCTGGAATTTACCCACATCCTCATTCAATAGCAGCAATAAAATTATGGCAGTGGTGATCAGAAACAAATATTTAGATTACAACCTGTGTTGCTTGCCTATTATTCTGCCAGATGCAGCCCATCAGCACTTTTAATTTAGAGTGAAAAATTGGGCAGAGAACAAAAGAAAATGGGGAGAGGATTTGAGTCATTACTTCATGGCTCAGCAGCAACTGGTGCAAAAGCCATGCCTCGTGCATGTTGATGGGAGTCAGTGCAGCATCTGCATTGGTCCCCCCCTCACTTCAAGGGAGTGGAGGCTCAGGATGGCTGGTTGAGAACAAGGTGCCTGCAGAAACTCATGAACTTTCCACTCAAGTGGCCTGCTGAAGTTCATCCTGGTCCACCACTTTGTCAAGCAGATGGTTGCAAGGCCTCCTGGACCATCTTGTGATAAGCACAGGATGCAGCCACATACACAGCTGGCCTGTGCCAGTCTCATCTATCAAGTGAATTGAAAATTTTGAGCTCCAGAATAGAACTAAGTCACCCCTTGGTACAAGTCTGATGGTAAGGACTGAGCTGCTGGTCTGGAGATGCACCTATCCGTCAATGTAAAGATGCCATTGGAGGAAAGAAAATTTAATATTGTTACACGTCATAGCAGTGGTCTCCCACATCACTGCGGATGTGCTGCTGTTGATATGCCAGACCACGGCCAGGAAGGACCAGTAAATGCAGTGCTCACACAAAGCTATAGAGAGGCGCCTAGTACAGTCAGAGTCACCTGTTGAAGACTTTAGCTCCCAAAACTTCTGCAGAAAATGGCTATTTGTATTGACAAACTGAACTCCTGGTAATAGAAACCTGGAAACCTGGCCATTTGTTTTTAAATGGCAAAAGGCAGCTACTGGCAATTTCTCACAGAAGCACAGAACAGTTCAGATTGGAAGAGACATCAGGAGATTTCTGGTCCAGCCTCCTGCTCAGAGCAGAAACAACATGGAATTCAGCCCAGGTTGCCCAAGGCTTTGTCCAGCCCAGCCCTCCAAATGCAGCTTTTCTGGGAAACCTGATGTGGACAGGTCTCATGGTGATTTTCTTTTTTTTTTTTTTTTTTGTTAGTTGGAACCTCCCTTCTTTCAGTTTATTACCATTATCTCTCATGCTCCCCCCATTAACCTCCTCTCTCTCAGTTAGGGCTGATTTTCTTGCATACATGTTACATGAGAGAAGCTTTCACTAATGGGAATCAATCAACATGTCCCAGTAATTCTAAGTGCACTATGGGGAAACAAAAACACAACTTTCAGACAGAGGTATCTGTTATGCAGCTAATTGATGTATAGTGGCATTATGGAGGAGTGTGGCCCCATGAAGTCAAAGTGATTTACTGTGTTGTACATGAAGAATCTGCAAACCTTTTCAACGTCCAACATTTAAAAATCTGTGTATCTTCCAACATGCAAACCTAGAAAATGTTCACAGGGTCTTTTCATTGTTGGCACTTTTAATTGCTGGGGTTTTTTCTCATAATAAAATCAGTTCTGCTAATCACCATTCATGATATGGAACTTATTTCATTTGAACTGCAGTTCAGAGGAAAACAGTTATTGGTTTTATTCCTGTCCCAAAATACCTGCAACTGAATTCAAAGATGGACTTCAAACCACATCCTTTGCTAAAACTGGAGTTCAGTTCTCTGATGCTAACAGTTGGATTCAAACTTGATGTCACATCAGTCTTGGCAATCTACAAAAAAAAAAAAAATAACAGTGACTTTCAACCCAAAAACCACCTGTATGCTAAATTATTTCTTCAAAAAACAAATCTGGAGCAGGTATCTGCAAGGCTAGGGAAATCAGCAGAGCCTGGCCTCTCCGCTTCGCTCAAACAGCTGGCATTCCAGGAAAGACGCCAATAAAGGACTCTGGGGCGACTTTTGCCAAGTTGAGTTTTTAATTCATGTAGTTACATGACTGAATATAACGTAGGTCTTTAAGGTTCAAAAAGAGAAAAGAAAATGGAAGTTTACCAAAATCCTGCAAGGTTTAGCTGGGGTGCTTTGGCTCCTTCTTCCCCTCTTTGAGCACCTCTAAGCCAAGCTGGAAGGATGCAGAAATGAATCGGAAACCAAGGTATTTTGCCCTGAAGGGTATTAACAGAGGCTGATAATGTTCCCACTTTGTTTGTAGCCAAATTAAAATCCTTGGACTCTGCTCCACCACACGAAAAGATAAGCCCTACAAAACTAAGGGGAGCAAGGGCAGTGGAAAGGGATGAAGCCTTCCAGGTCAGCAGCCACGACAGGTTACCCATTAGAACAGAGCCAGGGAAAGACAGTTTGACAATGCTGAGCTGCCCAATTTTCTCATCACCTCCATTTCATGCTTTCCTTGAAGTGCTTTTACTCAGTGCTACAAACCACTGCCAGTGCCCTCTGCACTGGCTGGGACACCTTGTGCACAGGGATACCTTGGGCACAGGGACACCTTGGGCACAGGGACACCTTGTGCATGGGCACAGGGATACCTTGGGCACAGGGACACCTTGTGCATATGACCATTCTGGGGGTGCCTCTGAGCATTATACCTGCTTTCAGAAGGTGGTGTACAACCTGCGCCCCACAGAGAGCCCTGCCAGCCCTCCTGCACAGCAGGTGCAGCCAGCCAGCTCGCAGGCACCATTAGTTTAATGAGCAGGAGCTAGACTTTCCTCCATGTCTCACCCAGGGCTTCTCAAAGGCTCTCGCTCTGCATCTGAAATGCGCTCGCTTCTAATGCATCCAGCAGATTTACACCTGTTGGTGGAGCAAGCCAAGAACATTTTGAAATTACCTGGCCTACAATTTTGGCCACCCTTTGCCTGCTGCGCATTTCCCTGATACATAGAATGAACTCATTCACTCCGGCTATTTGGATACACACCTCTCTTTTCCAGAACTGCTGGGTCTGTTTTAGCATAACTTTCAAGAACGCCTCTTAGTACAGAGAGTCATTGAAAACTACAGGACCATTAAAGCACCCAACAACCAGCTGCATTGCTCCAAAACTGATTTATTGAAATGGATTTGTGGAAAAAGGGATTTAACATGCCTACTCTTCCAATATAAATGACAGTGCAAAGCTGATCTGCTTTCCGGTTTGTTTGACTTACAGATTTTATATGGCACATGTCCCTGGAGGAATTTATTAAAATGCATTAACAATTATGGTATGGAAAGAGATATTGTGACCTGTTGCCTGCAGCCAGGCATCAGCTGAACCCCAGGGCTGACAGTGCCATGCACTTGCTGTGTGACCTCTGGAAGTCACTTGGCTTCCAGGAACTGAGTTGCACAGGTGAAAGGTGGCCTCAGCCCCCCCTTCCTACCTCCAGCAGCCCTGGGCTGCTAACACACTCAGCTAGGTCAGCTTGGGGCTGCCTCTGCTGCTGCCTGCATTGCCAATTGCTAGCCACTGCCATCAAAACACGAGGAACAGCACTTGTCTCAGGGGTATAGGATTAATTAATTTGCATGGACAATGGCATATTGGAGATGCTGCACTCTGCCTAATTGCCAGGGACTGTAATAGGTCCCAAGTGCATCTTATTCTCTACAAAAGCGATGCTGCACAGACAAAACCATCTCCGAGCCCTCAGACTGCTGCATTATTACTGTGGCAAAAGGCTGTCTGACAGCGAGAGCCCTTTGAAGATGATGGCTGAATCAGCTTCCAGATATCAAAGGTTTGTTCTGGTTGCTGCAATGTGCAAGAGATTTCTGCTGCAGCGTCTCTGGGATAACCTGTCCGTTATGGTAAAGGTGGGAGCAGAAATGTCAAGATCCTAATGATGAAAAGGGAATTTTTGTGAAACTCATCACTGTGTGTCCAGAAATACTCCAGGCAGGATCCTGTTCCTTAGGAAGATCTGAGGATGTAGATGTGAGAGTGATTCTTTCCAGGGCTGTTCCTCAGGCTCAGCCTGCATTATCATTTAAAAAATCACATGAAAGAGACTGAGAGAGGCTGGAGAACAGACACCTCCAAACAAAACTAAAATTCAAACATAAGGTAAGAAAGAGGGGGGCAAAAATGTCAGGCTTTCTCTGAGGAGCACAGAGCAAAGAGCAGGCACTACCTGCTGTGGCTGTTTTAAGACATCAGGTTGTCTCCACCCACGCTGTGTGCCAGCAAGCCTCAAACAGGCAAAAAAATACAGCTGTCTCCTTCAAATCTCTGGGAGCATCACTTTCACCTTTTAAACCCTCTAGCCACCCAGCCTGCATCACCTGCATGTCTCTGTGCAAAAGCCCAAGCATGCAAAACATGACACACACACCCCAAAGCAGCACCATGAAGGAAACTTCAAAGAGTTCCCTGAAGCCAGCGAAGAATTCACCTGTTGGAGGAAGGAAAAGATGAAAAGATGGGGAAAAGGAAACTGCAGTGGATACAGAGAGCTGTGATAGTGTGAAACGGGGCTTAGGAAATGCTGCTGGAGCTGCACAGCAATGGAATGACCTGCAAAGGGAGGTGCTACAGGATGGGCTTTTGAAGAAGCAAAGCCATGGTGGTCTGTAAGAGACAGGCCATTGCTGGAGCCACTGCAATGAAAAACATCACTGGAGTCCTTCTGCAGGACCCAAGTACTAAAGCAAAGCCCACGGCAGCAGCAGGGCTTGTTTGGAGATGGCAACACCCACCTTCGTGCAGACAGGCTGCATTTGTCACGCAGAAGCAAGCTTTCTTTGCGCTCTGATGGACTTTCAGTCACACCAGTGACATTTTGCAGCCTGAGAGCACTGTGTAGACGTTCATTCGATCGTTTCCCAAACATGCCCAGCTTCCTTGGCAAATACCCCGTGACCTACAGGTGCCTTAGCTGGGGACCTGTGCAAAGCTCCCCATGTATGTTTGGCATCCCTGGTCCCTACCCCACTGTCCCCATCCACCGGGCTCACGCTTCTGCTCCCATGATGGGCGAGACATGGGGGTTTGCACAAAAGCAGGCCCTGGAGAAACACAGGTGTAGGACTGGAGTCTTCTATGCAGGGTAATGATACAAAATAGAGAAATAAAGCAAAGTCTGCAGTGCTTTCTCCATTCTTTCTGTATTTCTCATTTCCTGTTGCTATGCCATTCCCCAGGCAAATACAAAAGAAACAGCTTCCTCAGACACAAAAATGAGATTATTCAAAGAGCCCCTCTGTCTTCTCATATTTATTGTGATAGGCAGTGTTAGAAGTGTTTGACAACAACTCAATTATTCACAATGAATAGAAGCAGGATAGGCAGGCAATTATCCACTTTACCCATGTGAGAGACACCCATATTCAAAATCCACATTCAGAGAGATCCACATTATTTCCAAACCACTTTGCATATTTTTAATTACCAGCTTCAGTGTAGCTGGATGGTTATGACTCCAATCAGTGTGCTTTGGAAGGGCTGAGTGCTTGGTTTTAAGCCAAGCGTGCATTGTCTCATTCACATCAGCACGCTAATGTGAATTTGGGCTGTTCGGGTTATGTTTTAAGAAGCAGCCTCCAGAATAGTGCACATCGTTAGAAAACCTGATTAAAAATTTAATCAAAATACAAGAAATGAGAAAAATTCCCTTAAATATAGATTTCAATGAGGTGGAAAGATTGTATCAAATAATTGCATTACATGGAAGGTTTCTATCATACAGCCTTTTCTTGAACATTTAAAAATCTTTAGAACTCACTTTCAAAACAAAAATTATTGCTTTTTCTATGTAAATGTTCTTATATAATATTTGAAATACACCTCATTAATATTTTAACTATTTTGAGCAACCTGAACTGTTCTTTCCGGCAGAAATATTTCTATGGTTTTGATTTGGTTTCTTTACTGGGTGAGAACATTTAACTGTGTCATAACAAGCTGAAAATCTAATGTCTACCCTGCTGAAGTAAATGTCCTCCTCTGTTATTTGCTCCCAAACATGATACCTTATTGTAGCCAAATTGGAGTTAAAAGGGGAATGAATTTAAGCAATATTTACTAGCTTTCAGCTGACTATGAGTTTATTACTCATGACAAAAATGGTAAACCACAGCTTAGGTCGTGGAACTACTCAATTTTAAAATTTGAAATTGTCTCTATAAGACATTTACATCCACTGTTGTGTGTGTTAGCAGAATATTCAGGATACAGGAATATTCTTTTCCCTGTGTGAAGGCTTCTAAATTTCACCGTATCAGTATTATTCTTACCTCTTCAGCTGCTGAAGGCACGGATTAGATAGGATTCATGCCACCTTCTTTTTTTAACAAATCCATAAAACTTTTAAATCAGCAAAAAGTATTACTAAACATAATTTAAAGCCTTAGAACCACAAGGCAAAAAAAAAAAAAAAAAAATCTATTATTTTAGTGATCTTGTAACTGAGGGAGAAGTTTCACTCGTTATTCTGAACGTACAACTTTACAGTGCCAGTGCCATAACTTCAGTAAAGTTACTCCTAATTTGCTGAGACGTAACAAGGAGCAGAGGTTCATCTATGGTACTTTTTACAGCTTCTTTTAGTTTTTACGCTATCCAATTCAAACTCCAAACACTTCCAAGCGTTTACACATCTCAGAGCAACCAGGCTCCAAGCACATGGGTTGCTCCTGAATGCCCAAATATAACTGCAGCAAAAAGTCCTCCCTATGCCTGCCCTGAAGACTGGGTCAGCTGAGGTCAAAGGGTCAAGGGCAAGGACTTCAAACTGCTACCCAGTGTATTGTCTGAGGCTGTACACACACTAATCAGTTCAAGATACTCTCAGTTCCCATCCTTGCTATCTACTTCTTTTCAATTTTATGGCATGTTCTTCATCAATAGGTCTCAAAATGTTGACTAGGAGCTGGACAAAGAGAACATCTGGCCTGGACCTCAGTAAGGTCCCAGACCTCATCATCACCAGTTGTCCAAGGTGCAAAACCAGAATTCCTGACTCCAAAGGCATCATGCAGAGCCTGCCTGGCTGGGTCCAGCTGCAGCCAGGACCTCTGCAAAAATTGGGAGCCTGTAATAAAATTATGCAGGAGATCCCAGTAAAAAATAGGCAGATCTGTTCCACATTTTTCTTTTTAATTCCTGTAGCAGTATGTCCTTCAGGACACATGTGATGCCCAATGTGACACTGCTCTGTCTGTGTGGCACTGCTTTGTGATTTCGCTCTATTTTGGGTTCTGCAGCACTGCAAGCTCTGTAAGGTCGTAGAGACAAAGCTCCCTTAAGTCAATGAGCCTTGGATTAGCTCTGAAAAGTTTCAGTGCCGTGACTATTACTTAATTTTTCTATTTTCCTTCTCGTTCTCCCAGAACGTCAATAAGAAAACTTGTTCAGGGAAATGGGGGTCTATATTTGCATATTTATCCAGTAACATTGTGGGTAACATTGGCTCATGTTATACAGTGTGTTTGTTTTCATTCTGCAGATTTCATCTGCTCATGGGGTTCAGTTATTTGACCTATATTAATATTTAATGGTACAAATACTTAAAATAAAAGTCCAGGCACAGCCAAGGCTTTTGGTAAGTCCGCTTTAAACAGCCACCCTTCATTAAAATCTGGCTCTGTTTGAAAGGTTTTGATTTCTTGCAGGGATTGAAACAAGGAGCAGTACTTTTGATGACTGTTCCATGACTGTTTGAATATTGTCTTGGCTAATATTGTTGCACATCAAGCCTACATTGTAAAAGACCTTTGTACAGTTCTTGATTTACTGAGCAGAAAAGATCTGCAGAAAAATGAAAGAGAAAAATCTCAGCTGGAATAATAAAATCGATCATTGTATCAAAGCAACGTCTGTTTTTACTTTGCAGTCAGGCTAGACCAGGATTTTAACACGAGCAGTTACTGACAATGTAATAAAATGTTGTCTTTCTCTTCCTTGTTTCCATAAACTAGTAACTTCTAAGGTTTTTCACGAAAGACTGTAAAAACAGATATTATTCCACTAACTCTGTCCTCTTCCAAAACAAGATTCTCCTGGGTTGCCTTAACCTCCTGAATTTCAACCAAAAAGCAATCTTTCCTGGCATGCCTGTAAAAGAAAATTCAGCCTATGAAAAGGGTAGGAGGCTCCTTGGCATTAAGATAAATTATCAGTATAGTACAGTTCGGTCTATAGATTTTTTTGCAGTGAAGCAGCATGAAAGCAAGTGACTGGCTTGCTATGAATCAGCCAGCTGCTTTTCAGTACCTCTTTCATTAATCCAGCGTATCTCAGCTTGCCTTTCACTCCTTGCACAGTGAAGAATATCCTTGTGTCTACCTTCCGTGAACAAAACGCACACTTTCGCCTCGGGCTAGGGATGTGTCGAGAAGTGGAGGAAAAAATATCAACCAAGTCTCTAAAGAAAGAAAAACAATCTTTAGAAACACACTCAGCGTAACTATGTAAGAATCCTGAAAGTTGACGACATAAAGAAAAAAAAAAAAAACCCGAACTTGGAGCAAATGTGCCATCAACTTGGATATGATGCAGTTAAAAGCACACAAAAGCTTTATACAAACTAATGAATTGATTTAAGGCTCCACTGGGTGATATACAATGACATATTATTTATGTAACCTGTGGTTTACTGTTCACATAGTAATTTCCACCTCCCACCCTGTCAAATAGAAGAAACTTTTTCACCTTAAATCTTAGATGATGATGAGACCAAATAGCAGGAGAGGATGTATAAATGAAAGTAATTTAGTGAAGAAGGTTTGACTGACATGAAAAGACAATAAAAGTTATGATAATGTTAGGGATATCAAAGTGAAAGCCAGGTGGGCAGACGGGAATAGGCAAGTCCCCAAGTCAATCTGAAAGGCGTTCTTCAACACTGGGGAAAATCCAGCCATTTATTTTCCAGCTTATCACTCTGTGGGTCAAAAACTATGTATTAAATTTGGAGCACAAAGCCCTGCCTTGTCTAACAATTGTACTTATTGTAGAGACGGGCAGGGAGGAGGGGGAAGGGGAAGGCTTTCAAAAGCTCAACACATACTTTAGAGAAGATGATTTGGGCTTTTCTCTCTAAAAAACAGACCGTTTGAATCTCATCTCTCCTACTGTTCGGGGAGGCATATATTAAAATGCCTTTCTCCAGTGTCCATGATCGCTTTTTATCGCAGCACGGTTTCCGCTGTTTCTCAGTTCCCTGGGTGGTAGTCACCATCTCCATCGAGGGAACCGCCTGGCTCCTGAAAGTGTTCCCGCATGGCACTGCAAGACCTGGATTTTGAGAATACCTTAAGAAATTAAGCTCTGAAAATCATCTGAGGCTCTGAAAACTATGTCTGAAACTATTAAGCTGCCCACCCAATGCTTAGTGCATAGGTTAGCCCAGCAAACGCAGTCGGTCTTCAGCTGGGTGAGACCCTTACAGACAGTAAGTGGCTATGACCCAGCAGATCAGCTCCCCAGATCCGAGCGCTGCCAGCTCGTGGGGGAGCCAGGCTGCGTGAGCGATAGGTGCCAGGCACAGGGGGGCTGAAAGGTTGGGGTCCCTCTGCTACTGTGGTTCCAGGAGATCTCCCTTGCCACCCAACAGGAATTCCGTTGGTACAGGGACCAGCATCAGAGAGACCTGGCTGCTGGATTTGTACAGTGCTGACACCCAGTTATCCACAGAAGGGTCTTGCTCTGTCTGAGATGGACTTGACAGATGTTTAGACATTTTATAATTAAAAACAGAGAAGAAGCAAACATTCAAAAAACCCATGGGTACTTCAGTTGTGTGAGGGAGCCTACACTTCAGTAATATTCCTTTTCCTTCCCGTTGGATTCATGGATGGCTCTGTCCCTGTTTTTATAACTGCCCTGCAAAAATATTAAAAAAATTGGCCGGGAAGAGATTTTTGCTTGAGTCTCTTTCCATTTTAAGTTTCCATCTCCCGAGACAAAAACCAGAAAGCCCTGCTGAGAACGGAGTAAATAACAGTCCCAGTGATTAACCTCTCTCCTTTTAAAGCACACAGTCAGGTGTTCTGAGCACTGGGCTGAGCCCCTCCAGCCTAACCCTGCCAAGCTGGAAGCAAAAAGGGGTTTTTTCATACTTGGGGGGGGGGGGGGGGGGGGAAGTGCAAGACATTGTTCTCCAGGACAGAAAGGGCAGGAAGGTTTCTGTTCTGAACCTGCTATTTTTGGGAGCAATCCAGTGAGTCAGCGGAGAGCCCCTCTGCACGCTGACATGAAGGAAATCCCAGCTCTGGGTGTTGCTTCCGAACGTGCTCCGAGCTCAGCTGAGAACAATACGCGTGTGGTGTTTCCAGCAGGGGCAGCTCAGCTCAGACTGCTGCGATCGTTGGGTAGACGGACAGACAGACAAACGGATGGATGGATGCATGCACGCATGCATGGACAGATGGATGGACAGATGGATGGACAGACAGACAAACAGCAGGGCAGCACAGCTGGTGGAGCAACAAGGTACATGGTAGGACCAGAGAGACACGATCACATTATCTGATTTAGCCTATTTTAGCTGGCAACCAAAGGTGCAGCATACAGGACCAAGACAATTTATGGATCCCCTAAAGGTGGGGAATTGAGGGAGCAACCTCTGTTGAGCCAAGTCAAAGCACTGCTCAGATGACTACAGCTGGCATAGTACTTCCCAGTGGTACCAGTGCAGCTCCTCAGAAGAGAACACTGGGGAATTGTACCTCAAACCTCCCTCCTCTCCCTTATTCAAAGGATATTTCCAAGAAAAAAAAAATAAATAAAGAAAAAAAATTTGAACTGGATGGTGAATTTTATATTGGCTGCTTTTAGGTCATTTGAAACATGGCCTCAATGACATCCTGTCCAGTATGGCAGTGGACAAGAGACATACATTTTTGCAACTGTATGTTGTATTTCCTTTACACACTTAAAAGTTAGCATATTTCTTTTACCTCTCTTTCATAATAAGGAACAGGCCTGAGACCTGAAATTTCACACATTGCCAAAACCTGGGTATACATGTTGGAAGGAAGTTCCCTTTGCACAGAAGCCCATACCAGGACCACCTTGTGCCTTCCACCAGCCAGGTAGTCGTGCTAGGAGGAGTCTACAGCAACACTCTTACCTGGAAAGACTGTGTTTTGGTCTTTGGAGGAAACACAAAAGTCAGGTGTTAAACCTCGGATTAAACCTGATTTTGCTTGTTTTGTAACTCTTCTTTGTTTTTTAGTTATTTCTTATTTTTTCCCCTCTTTTTTTTTTTTTTTTTTTTTTTTTTTAAGCCAGAACAACATGGAAGTTTTGAGCCAAAAGCTCTCATTCTATACAAACATTTGAAACACTGAAAATGCAAAGTTGGTGAGTCATCCTGACAATAGAGCCAATGTGCTAATCCATCAGATTTCCTTCCGAGTACTAGTAAGAAGGGGAAATATCATCCTAACAGGGAGAATGGTTTCACTTTCCAGCATCCACTTCCTCAAGAGGGTACTGGGTAACTGAAGATAAGACCAAGTTTGCCAGCAGGTTGGCAGCACTCAGAGCCTCTGGCTTTGGGCATCTAATTTCGTCACCCACACCAAGCTCCTTAAGCAACCACCTTTGAAGATGTTCACTTAGCTTTTCTGAATTGCCCCCACAACACCACAGAAGAGCACCAAAAGAATGTTACTACATGATGAGCAGAACTACGGCTCTTTTCACATTTATTTATTTGAGTTTCTTCAGTTCTATTTTGAAAATTTTTAATGCTTTCTGGTTGTTGGGCAATATTCTACGCTGTGCTGGTGAATGGGTCAATTTTGTCGAGTGTTTATTTTCAGCATCTTGATCAGCTGATCTCCATCTTGAATAAAGAAAGACAAGCTTTGGGGACCAGACTCGCCTGTGGAGCAGCAGTTTCTGAAACCGTTGGCTTTTCATCTGCAGCTCAGCTAGGCTGGGATCAGTAACCAATTCACAAGCCTCTTGTGAGCAAGTGCTTAGACTGAAAAAAGCCATGCCATGCAAACATAAACGATTCCTCAGTCCCATGAGAGGAGTCACAGACACAACTCCTGATATTTGCGTTCTGCAAACGCTTGTGTCAATACAAGACTATTGCACCAACGTTCACGGGAAGCAAAGGCACAGGAAGTGCAAAAATAGAAATTATTCATTCTCAGACACAAATAGACATTTCTGGGGGAAAAAACATCCATCCAGCTCAACCTGAATTTCTAAAATCAAAATAGGGTTGCAAGGAATGCTGACAGGAAATAAGAAAAGGTAAAATAGAGATACCTTCTTGAGGCTATTTAATTGAAAAGAGGTTCCACCTGCATCCTTATAGCTAAAATGAGTATATTCCTGCTTTTTCACCAACTGATGGAGCTCTTTACTGAGTAGTATCTAGCAGTGATCAAGGTGATACTGTGTGTCTTTGGAGAGGCAGCCTTCTCCGAGGATCTGTTAGTGTCATGACTTGCCAATGATGTATTGCTCTAAAAATGGTGCCTTCTACAAAAGAACAGGTCCTGGAGCAGATTTAGCCCTAATTACAGGAAGGAAGGAACAGGAGAGGTATGCAGATACCAGGAGATTCATCTCGCCAAAATAGAGAGTGTGTTGCTGCAAGCTGGAGAATTTAAATGGTGATGCTTTGGGAAGGGAACCATGCTAAACAAATACCTCCTCTGTAATAATCAAGAATTAGGCTAGAAAAATGTAGATATCTGAAACCATAATGTATGTGGTTTTTTAGATAAGAGATTTACTTCTAGCCAGAGAGACTCAAAATACCTTTTTACTTCACCTTCTAATATAGCACAGCATCTCACATAGACTCTATGACTCAGTATCATACATATCCTGTTTTTATTAGGTAATTTAGTCCTAAGTAGCAACTGAAGAAGTCCCACTCCCCTCTCAGTACTTCTCAGATTTCCTGTATTTGTCACCTGAAGATGATTATTTGATATCCTGTGTTACTGCTAATTATCATTATTTTTTATACTAGGCTTTTGCATTAGATTACTATGTTAGTCTAATAACAACGGCACTCCCATGCAATGATACATACGGGTGTGTACATCTGGGAGGCTTTTATATGTTTTCTTCCATTTTCTCGTGCAAGACTTATAAAATGGTTGAAATTATTCTATGGCCTTCGATAAGTCATTTCAATTGGTAGCAAGCCCAGGAATAAAACCCAAGCACTCTAAATCTCAGTTCCCACTCTAACCAGAGAACAACACAAATGTACCTCTGTAGTGGTTCATTATTCTGTATCACATAACCACCAGTACACTGTCTTTGAGAGCCGAGCATAGTAGGGATTAAGTTACTAAATGCTCTTATCATAAAACAGACATTGCAGTCCTCAGGTTTCCTCTGTTAATCTGTTTGTTTTGCTGTATCTTGAGGATAAAAAATGTGGGAGTATGAAACATTTATCTGTTAATTAGCAATTATAAAACAGTAATGGAGCTGGTGTGTTTTTAAATATGTGAGACAATGTTTGATTTTATGCTTCATTTAGAAATATCAGAAGTATCTAGGCATATTCCATACATAATTTAAAACACTCTATAGGAGGATATACATGTAATCAAACGAGAGACAAATCCATGCCGAAAATAATGACCTTTTTAGCAAAGACAGGTGTGTTTGTATAAATAGGAATGTCTGGGTGCTAGCTTCAGCATTAGTACTTGCCTAATTCATTTAAACATATGCAAATGAATACAAGGTGGCAGGCTATGCCAGTTAATTGCACAATGAGTTGAGCTTGTCAGCAGAATTTCCTTGCACTACCCTCCCTCTGCTCCACTGGTAACAGGAACAGAACACTGACATGCAGAAATATTTGTTCTTTCTGTACATACAGGGCTGAAGCATTTGGGGTTTCCAAGTGCTTACCTGACGGGATGCAACTATCCTCTTACCATCATGGGGAAAGAGAAGAAATCAGTCCCTGCTCCACAGACCTACTTTGATCGACACTTGGTGGGATCATACATGTAAGGTTTAACCTGCCAGAGTTTCTGCCCCTCCTAAGCCATAAACTCCTCTTAGCTTCATGCTGCAAAGCAACACCAGACAGAAATCCCCACGCTGAAAAATTTATACTGAGCCAGCAGGAAATTGAGCCATTTGCAAGTATGTTCGCCAGGGAGAAGCTGAAAGGAAAGGTCACATTCAGGAGAGGATTTCTGTCTCCTGATCTCATTGAGAGCCATAGTGCACTGGTGGGGGAAAGGCGAGCCCTGCGAGGTCTGCAAGGCTTGCAGAGAGACGGAGCTGCAAAGGGCCATGGCCAGCAATGCAATAGTGTCAGACAGCACCAGAAAACCCATTTCTTGTTAAGTGCCCTTTATAACCAAGACATATCCACCTTTTTTTATTTCCTACTGTCAGGTGATAGACCATGTCTGCAAAACTGCCTTTAAGACTTCTCCCCCAAACACTCACAGGAGGTGAGTAAACACATAGTAGAACAATAAATGTTCATTTTCTAAAACTGTTCTGGGCCCAAATCCTGACCACAGAAGAGTGCCCTGGCGGAATTGGGCTTTTTAGCCTGGAGAAGAGAAAAATGGGGGAGACAAAGAGGATTCGGGAAAGCCATGGGTAGCCTGGCCCTCCAACCTGAACATGAGCTCTGTTCACTCAAGTTGGCTCACCAGGATGCACATAGCATCCTCACTGACATGGACAATTCTGCTGTGTGTGAGGTTCCTGTTGTCTCCAGGCTTGTAATCTCATTTATTGTGAGGTAGGACTTCTGCAATGCTTTCTTTGCCACTACTCCACATTTGGGGGCTTTTATGAAGCACCAAGGGCTTTGCAGCTCAGAAGGGCTTCCTCACAGTCCTGTGAATTGCTTGGATTCACAGGAAAACTGCCTTATGAAAGGGTAGGAAAGATCTGAGCAATCCCTGAGGTGACCAGCTTACTCAGAAGCTGAAAGAGTACGGTCAAGATGTTGAGCTGGCACAAGCAGTGACCTTGGGAGGGAGCAGAAGGACACTTGAGGAAGTGAGGCATCAACATCCATTATTTCTGAAACTTCCTTCTTTGACACTGCCTTCATTTCCAGATCCAGCTAGTTATAAGTGTACAGGGTAGCTTTGATGAATTTGCCAAGCCCATGGCCAGATCCTCACCTACACAGAAATGACATGCTTTAATGGCAAGCCAGAAGAGGCTGCCTTCCTTGCCATTAATGCCACCTGAGGATTGAGAACCGAAGGAATAAGGCTGGTGGGATGCCAGCTAAAGCATCCTATTGTTTCAGAAACAATGTGCATGTCGTTAAAGCATGGCAGGGCAGTGCTCTCATTAGCTCCTTGAGATGTTTCTCCCTTCCCATCACCATTTCCTTCCCATCACCACCCTGCCAACTGCCTCCGGAAGCAGATGCTCCTTATAACACCCACTGCTCTCCCACAGGCTTGGTGTTATTTTTATTAATCCCAATATTAATTATCACTATTAATCCCAGAGGAGCTGGGAGGATAGTTATCAAACTGTGTAGCAGAGCAATGCCAATGGCATCTCACTTTTGCAGGGAGCTCTATGTCTATCCATTGAAGGCAGCAGAGAAAGAGACTTTAGGAGGTCAGACATCGTAAAGCCATAAAAACCTTGTACTCCCCTGGAGCACTCTGAATCCCGTTCCCCTCCTTACTCTGCACCTTCTCTTGCAACTGCCCTGTATCATGGCAACCAGCTATTGGGACTGTGCATTAATAAAAATAAGCTCTGCAACCAGAAATAATCGAATATTACATATTTTCCCTCATTTGTGACTTTCATAAGCCCTTGCTTTTTTCCTGAGGGTCTCCCAGGGGTTCAGACCCAAGCAAGCTGGACAAAATTTTCAAATAAAACCAGCCAGCTTATTCATCAAACAGATTTTTTTTCCCCTAAATTGGAGGTTTGGGGGAGTTCTATGTATATTGGACCTGAAGTTCAGCGATCCCATTTCATGAACCATGTGTCACGATGACATCCAAAGTGTCCTGGCTCTTTTGCCTTGGAGGAGTTTCCAAGAGGAAGCAAGTCCACCTGCTCCATTGAGAGACTCACCAGGGCGTATGGGACACCAGTTGTGCTTTACTGCAACACATGAGAGCCTCTGCTGTCAACAGGACTGTGTGCTGCTAGAAACAAAATAAAAAGAACAAATTAAAGTTAGCTTTTGTGGAAGGAAGTTGCTGGTTAAGAACACGATTGTTGGAAACGGGTGTTAATCTGTTAACCTGCAAGAGTCACACAGGGTGCCCAGCATCCCAGTGTCCCTGCGCTTCTTGTAATGTCATTGCCAGCTGCACCGAGAGTGAAGTGGCTTCTCATCCCTTCCCTGCCCTGAGAGATACGGAAGAAATAAAGAGGCAGTATATTTGGCATGGGAGTCCTGCCTCGGCAAGTGCTATGCTGGCTCTATCTGCCATTGCCCATTGCAAACAGGAACAGTGGTGACTGCAGCTCAGCTGCCGGGTTAACTCCACAGCAAACTGGCAATATGAAATTAAACCAATGTACAGTTTTCTGAGCTCTGTCCACGTTACTTGTCTCAAAGAAGTTTTTTCTCCTTCCACTGCTTTAACACGTTTTATGAGTTTGGCAGTGCTGCCCCACAGCCCCGCAAACCTGCAGGAGGTTCCTGCTGGTGGAAGGGCTTCGGGGCTGGGCGCAGGGCTCCAGCCTTCAGGCAGACCCATGGAAGGTTCATGAAACTGTGATGGGATGCAGAGAAACTGCTCTGCGTAGCACACTAGGGCTAGTGCATTGCGCTTGGTAACAGAAGCAACTTTTGGCACCGTACTAGACTGGCTCCCACACTTTCTATGCAGGTAATAATAATGGCAAGAATTATATTCCCTTCCCTGCTCACCCACCGTACTGATTTTTCAGACAATATGATAATGTTTGCAGCTACCTTATGAACAGAACCAGTTCACAGCCATCAGCTGTAACGCAGCAGCTTAAGCATGCAGCACACGCAGCTGTAACGTACATAGATAGACCAGCCATGTGTTATTATGCTTCTGGTCTTGGGCAATTAAACATCTGCTTTCCACAGGGAAATAATCTTTTTTGTAAAACCCTAAGGGAAAAGAAGCTGTTTTGTTTCATTTTTCACACTACGCATTTACTCTTCATTAAGACAGATTACAATTAAGGCAGCCCAGCATAACTCAAACCATTCCTGTCCACCAGTAATGACAGCGGGCAATCCTTGATTGCTGGCCACTTTGATTGCCAAACTACACATCTTTTTGCAGTTACTGCCTGTTTATTCAAAGAGCCTTTGGGGAGCTACCAGCTAATGTGCTAGCTCCAAACTCTCCCATGGCACAATTCACATCCCAGCCTCTTTGATCCACTTCTAATCACTACATGCAAATCACTATTTTTAGACTACACACTTAGGAAAAATAACCTCTAAGCAAGTCAGAAAAGCCAAACAGAAGACAACGTGCAAATTCAAACCATCTCACCCTATGGCAATGTCCAAGAGCAAGGCCATAGAATCAGAGAATAGCTGAGGATGGATGGCACGCCTGGCTATCATCCAGTCCCATGTGAATGCCTACAGTCACCTCTGCTAAGATGTACCATAAATATAAATCTGCAAGCACAGAGCACAGAGACATTGCTTAGAATCCCAGCATTTGCAATGGGATTTTAAAACTGAAATGTTACCTGTGATGTGCACTTAGCTACAGACTTTCAGAAAAGCCAAAGGTACTCCTTGTAATAATTTGTTCATACAATTTCTTTTCTTTAGGTAACCACATATGAACCCACATACAGGCAGTCAAGATGCAGGAGCCAAGTGCACACAGCTATTTATGCCCAGATACCTCTTCTCTCTTTACAGCTGCGGCAAACTGCATGTAATTGCTCATACGTTTACCAAATGTGGACACAAATATGGCCTCTAAACTTGCCCAGTCCATTCTGACACTTAAGTAAACTGTAGTGGCTCCCTCAGACAGGTTTTCACTTTCCCCATGTTTTCCAGTTTTTGCACGTTTAGTGTATTTCCATTTGCAATTTTGCACATTTTCCAGGGCAGTCAAGTATGTTTTCAAGCAGCTGGGGGTTCACAGATACACACGTGCATTTTACACGCTTTCAGACTTCTAAGGCAAGGGAAGAGAAGAAACAGTTTGGCTCCCCCTAAGCCATCACGGGGTTCTGGAGCAGACCCAAGAGGGTGTGTGTGTAAGTGTGAAAGGAAGAGAGCACTAACAAGCTCAGTTTGCATCCAAGACAAAACAGTTACTCATTGCCAGAAGCCAGTGGCTTTGCCTACTTGAGGAATTCCCATCCCCAACCTTTGCAGATAAAAAAACCCATCGCATTTAGCCAGCCCTTCATCATCATCTCGTTTATCAAACACAAACAGCTATCTCTAACAAGTCAGCTAAAGCACACAGGGAAATGCAATGTTCCCAGCTCTTAAACCTATCGGTTACAAGCAAAGAGCCAGTGGCTGAACAAATAGAAGAGTAATCTTTCAGAGCCCTGTTGGCTTTCTATCTATTCTGACAGTGCCTGCAAATTCAATGGTGATTTATTAACCGCTATTGAAGGACAGAGCTGTTAATAAAAGCTCACCTACAAATACCTCGGAAAATGTCAATACCCACTAATGACAAGTTCCTGAGATACCCATTTAGCCCCACAACAGCACAGCACAGTCCATAAACAATTGCTTCTATTCAAATAACGTGCTCAAGTCCCATCAGTTTCTTTTAATACACATATGCAGACCCAGAAAAAAGTACTTTTCATGACCTGAGTTCTTAGAGGCACAGCTGGCAACTCCATGTAATTAAGATCACACTCAACGTTACTCAATAAAGGTCAAACTCAAAAAGAAGAGGTCTAGAAGTTGTGCCCAGAGGCTCACACTTGCAAATATCACTCATGTATTACGGCATATTTGCATTTGCATGAAAACTACAGGTTTGGGCTATTTGTCATGTACACTGGCCTAAATTTGATGTCATTCAAATAAGAGCAGAATTTGGCTTTGTATCAGTGAAAGTGTTAAGTGTATGATCTCTTAGGGCTTAATATTCTGTGTGACTATGCTTTTGTGGAGAGCAGGAAGTCACACCAAGGGCCCTCTTCCTTAGTTTACAGACTTCTTTGTTAACGCTTGAAACATTTTAATAGTGCCAAGGACCATAAAGCTGTTGTGGCAATTAAAAAAAAAACAAATTGATTTCATTTGGAAGTAAGGTACCAAAAATCATACTGCTCATGGCTGCCAAAAATAGCAGCTTTGGATTTCTCATAAGAATTTCAGTACTGAAAGGAGGGAAAAAGTGTCAGAGCAATCATTCCTCACTCTGGGAATCAGTGAAAAAGCTTAGTGGTCCAGACTGTGCAAGATCCACAGTCCAGACTCCCACCGCCACGTCCCTCCTGTGCTCATTTAGACATTGCAAAGTAGGTATAAACTTCAACTGTAGCAGAGAAATATTGCTGCTTTCCCAGTTTCCAAAAGTTTAAATGACAATACATATTATAGGCCAGGGGAGAATCAGCTCCATAGTACCGGTTGTTTAACTGAAAGCCCCCAGATCTCTTTTTTTTTTTTTTTTCCTCTGAAAGAAAAATTCCCTGAGATTAGCTCTTTCTTGTATTATTCCTAATAAATTCTGGTCCCAACCCAATGAAAATAAGTTGAAAAAAGCTTTTGTCAGACTTTTCCATGAAATGAAAAAAAAAGGATCCAAGTAGAAAATTTAACGGAAATTTTTAAGAACTTTAACTTCGTGTCAAAAATCCTTTCAATTCAGGTTTGAGCTCAAATTAGGGGTAAAGCTTTGGTAAAGATTCCCCCTTACTATATATAGTTAGTTTTGCTCATTCTGACTTACACATCTACAACTATTTTCATTGCATTTGTCCCATGTGAGAGTTCATTAGACTGTTAAATCCATTTTCAATAAAACATGTGAGGCTTTAACCATGCGTAGACTAATGAATGTCTATGCAATAACGATATGAACTCAATCCAATATATGTGCTGTTCACAGCATATTAGTAAATATCAGGCAGAATATAAGTCATTTGTCGTAAAGGAGCCCATCATTTAAGACACCTAAGGAATTCCAGCACTTTGCAAGGCAGTACATGAAGTAACACGCAACTTATGCTGTCATTATGGCTTATTTGAGAGGTTTAGATAAAGGGGAAAAATGCCAAAAGCAAACTAACACTTCAGAGGCACAGTTAAAAAATGACATGCTTTTTGGTGGGGGAGGAGGGGTTTTAATTTTTCCCTTGCTGTGTGGTTTGGGGTTTTTTTCTTCCAAATCTGAGTAATTATGACATTCCATTTCTAGCACAGCTTAATACCTCAATGCATTGCCCAGTCTGTGCTGCTCAAATGCATTGTCAGGACACAAGCTTTTCTTTCCTAGGGCACAGACCAAGGGATCTGACCCTCCGCTGTCAGATTACCCTGTTTGTGTCTGGAGCAGGACCCAGTGGGGAATATGCAGGAATCTTGCAGGTCAGCCAGGAGCAGTCCAGCCCAGGAGAGACTTCCCCAATTCCCTTCTTAGGCACCAGCGCCAACATAATGTTCTTGGCTTCAAGAAGCGTGAGTTTCTGATTCATTTTTATTTTTAAACGAACCATTGCATGGTGGAAACCCCAAGTCTTTCCACTCCAAGGGCTGCCATTATTATTACTGACAAGTAGTAAGGGAATACTGAGTATCACAAAAGAAGGGCAACTTTTATTGGAGGTCAAAATACTATCTCAGATCCAGGCTGACAGCGTTGCTTTGTGTGGGTAACCAGCTGAAGATGTAGGGAGGTCCTTCTGCCCAGGATGAGCAGGGTGAAGAGCATCGCCTCTAAATTCATGATGCCACCGTTGTCCACAGAAGAGGGAAGGCTCCTGTTTGGAGAACAGATGTGGAAAGCAAATACAAAGAAACAAAGGCATGCAGAGGGGAGGGAAAGAAGGGAAGTGGAAAAGAGAGAGAAAAAATATTTGGTGAACTCCCAATGACAGAGCAATAGACTATATACTTCTCCCGGCCACAGTGAACTGTGAGACTTGCAAACACTGCAAGACTAGATGCTGCAAGGGGAAGAAACACTCAAGACTCCCATTTCCATGGAGGTACAACAGACTGGGCCTTTGCAAGCAGGGCATGCCTAGGATAGAAACTGCCCTGCAGCAAGGACTGGCTCCTCTGCACCTTGCGGGCATCTGCCCATGTAAGACAGCTTTGTGCTTGGGTTTGGCCCTTTGCAGCATGGCCCCAGAGCTGTGGCGTGGGTTGCATGCCCAGCTGTAGACTACTGGTTAGTAGTCCTACCTAAAAGCTGGTGAGCAGCCCTAGAGGAAGGAACCAGCCTAAAGCTGTGACATGGCTTTGGAAGCTTAATGAGATATGTCACCCTTAAGATATTAACTCAGCAACAGAATAGGAATCTCTTCAGAAATTTCCTTTCCTTTACACCAGGATCAGCTTCTTCTGCTCACAGCCAAGCATACTGTGCTAGGCAAAGTCAGGACTGGGTAATCAGGGCTTGGGCTACAATAAATCTCTCAAGGCGATTGATACCAGCCAAAATGAAGAAGCCAGGCAGGGAGTCGCTCATGACATCTTGGTTTGGGCTATTTTATTTTTTTTTTATCTCCCTTGATCTCACCTCAGGAAAAAAAGAAGAACACACTGATCCAGCAGCTTCATGAGCGCCATATAGCACCCTATAGCCAGACAGAGCACATCTGAGCACATCCTTTCCATCAGCTGCCCTGGACCCGCAGGCTGGGCTTCAAGGCACAAATCTTGGTCAATGCAAACCCACGCTCTCTCACACAGGGACATTTAAGTCTGTAGCTGACAGTTCTCACTTGCACTTTACATTCTAGAGATGGCAACTCTGCAGGCACATCAGCATTTAAAGCACTCTTGAGTTACTGTGTATTTAATGGCTCATATGTTTGTGCCACTGGCAGGTCTGGCAGAAACCCAATATCACTCCTGACTATGTGGCAACCCTGAGTTTAATGATCAAAACTGAAACAAAAAGCTTAGATAACATGAAAGTCACGTTTCAGCTCAGTCTCTGTGACTTTGAACCACTGGGTCAAGGATGAAAGTTTTTCTGGGGAATTTCGCAGAAGGATAGCCATGTAGCTCACTTCAAAGCACACAGAGTTCAAAATCTCATCTTTTCCAGGGGATCGTTTAAAAACTGCCCAGTGTTGTTGCAGAGCAGAATTCAGGTCCAAGAATGAACTAAACCACTAACTTTCTGACCTGCTGCAAATGGGAGCCAGAAGTTTACACCCCACAAACTTTTGGGCACGTCACCATGTTTGATTTGCATTAATTGCCACACAATAATATGGAGGGCCCCCAGCAGAGATCAGTGCCTGACACCGTAGATATAGGGGTGGGATTCCTCTCACCTAAGTTTAGCCGTCTAAAGATTAGCTATCTAGTTTAAACTAGTCATCAAGAATCCTTTTCTAGTCAATGGAGTGAGATAGGCGCCTTTGTGGCAAAATTTGCCAAGGGTCCTAGCTGATGAATTCAATGTGTGTGTTTAGGCCTGATTTCAGCGAAGGACTTAAGCGAAGGCTTAACTTTAAGCACATGAATAATCTGATCTCTGTTAAGTGGAGCACTTCAGCATCTTCCGAGTTTAAAGCTCACCACGGGCTTTGCAGGATCGTTGAGTGTGGAGTCAGGTTTGCCATGATGGAGCACAGCAGAGCAGAGACCAAATACCCAGCGTTAAGCTCAGAAAAAAGAGAGATTGAGGGATGGGTGAAGGGAGGGAAGGCAATGTTCAAGGGGTGGCTGAAACTGCCAGGTGAATGAAAGAGACTGGAAGAATTAGAAACAGCCCTGCGTGGGTACCTCTGATAGCTGCAAAATTCCCAGTGGTGGAGGGTAGGAGCTCTGTCCTCCGTGTTGCTGCCACAGAAGAACAAGGTGATGATGTAACAGAAAAGCAACAAATCCAAAACCAATAAAAGGGAACATAGCTTTAATCCAGGTGCAATGAATTTACGGACATCACCACCGCAGGAAGTCACAGAGAGCTTAACAGTATCAAAAACAATGCTGAATATTTCTGAGGCTATCCAGAGAGGGTCAAAAATAATCCCAAGAGGGGAAATTACGGTACGATTACTCAGCATCCTTCTTTAGGGCTTGAGCCAGCTTCTAATGGCCAGAAATCAAGATGCAGCCCACAAGGAAATGGCAAGGGTGGGCAGGTACCCTCACCGCAGCCACGCTCAGATCCCTCATCACTCAGAAGCTCTTGGTACCAGCCACTGTCAATCCATGTGTCAATCCATCCTGTGGCTGTTCTTCTGAACTTCGGTATGTAAAAAATCCTATTACAATTTCAGCACTTAAATAAACCCCCTGAATTTAAATGTAAAACTCAGGCTTCTCGTGCAATTAATGAGTGTTGGTGGGAGCACACAGCACTGCGTTGGAAAAGGTTGGCTTGATATTGTAAAGTCAGTCCTGTGAGACAACGCTCACAGGAGCGTTTAGACATATAGACATATAAAACACCCTGAATCATACCTCCACCTTTCTAAATATCCTCTCCTTCAAAGTCTTTTCATGCTGATAAAAGCGAGATCTTCACTATTTCCTGAAGTGCAGGATGAAACCAGCAGCTCAGGGGGGGCTATATGTGGATGCACATTTCAGGTTTGCATACACCCGTCCCTGTAACCAAACTTGTCCTTGGCTCTGTTCAGCTGAGATGTCTCTCCTAGCGGTTACTTGCCTACCCTTGGCATCATTCTGCCTGCAGATTGCTGACAGGCAGGTGTCACGCAGGTCCCATACAAGAGGCTGGGGGAAAGGAGGGCAGCAGATACCAAACAGTGTAGGGAGAAAAATATCAGAGAAGAGGCAAGTGAGACAAGCAGAAGACCCAAGGTAAATGCAGAAATTCAAATCCCACAGCAAAACCCACTTTCAATCACACTACAAAGCACTAGGACCTTTGTCCTAGCAAGAATGCATGTTTTACAAGTTTGGGTTCGGACCTTATTGTATAACCATGCTTTTCCTACAGAGCACTGCTCTGAGGCACATCTCTCTCTTCCAGGAAGGCCAAGTGATGTAAACATCTGGCAGGTCACCTTGCCTACAGCCCAGATTACAAAAAGTCACCACAGAAGCACAAAAAAATGACTGCTGCACTTAAACCAGGCACCTCCGATGCTGGTGGTTGGGGCAGCACAGAGGATGGAGAAGTCTGAACTCTAAGGAATAAATTCTCCTATTTTCTTACAGAAAATCTTTGAGTGATAGGGTAACTTGTCCATGAGGATCCAGATGTGAAACAAGCCTGAAAAACATCAGCATCTAGAGATTTTAGCTGTCTTAGTCTAAGAGACAGAGCAGACAGGGAAATGAAGATGATTTACTTTTTTTTTTGGGGGGGGGAAAGGGCACTCAAGCAGAAAGGCAGAGGAAACTTCGCAGAGTCTGATACAGAACCACCTTCACAATCATCTGCTTTCTCTGTTTATACTATATTCATTTTCTTATGTGAGTGATAGTTACAGGAAGCTGGTTGGAGATGTTTTATAAAGCATGTCAGGAAACATTAATATCACCTTTTAATTACCATACAGCACCCTGAGTGCTTTTACAGGATATGGTGAGAGAGAGAACTTTATAGATAAGGTGAGTAATAGAGCACCTTTCCGTACCTAAGGTCTTCAGAGTGCTGAGTGGAAAATTAAATTATTTTTTTAAAAAAAAATCAATCAATATTTCTAACACAAACACATTGCTTCTAACTCTTTGGAATTGTCCCTTATCTCTTGGTATTTTGTTTTTCTTAAATGGTCTCCCTGGAGACAAGTGATTGCATGAGTATCAGAGCTTTTCCTTAAAATAGAAGAAACTCTAAGTTTTTAACTCCTGGTGCCTATAAAGAAAAACCTGAACAATGTTTCTAACAATCCAGAAGCAGAATTAAAGCAGCCCCATATTTCGCACTCTTGAATTTATTGTCTGCATTTTCTAGGCTCATCTCATTACATTCGGAGACCTGCCAGATGAGCTGTGGATATTCATTGTAAATTATCAAAATACAAAGTAAAACCAATTGGGAGAACGAACAGTTTAGCCATTAGACTGGCAGACTTTGGACCAGTATTCCTGGGTTTTGTGAGCATCCAAGCAGAACCCCCGGTGCTGGAGCTGCACCAAGCAGGCAGACACCAACACACGGGTCAACACATGGTCACTTATTTCAAAGGACTTTGAGTCAGACTCAGCTCGCAAAGTCCTGGGGTTTGACTGTTCCTTTAAACTTTATTCCTTCTGCAGAAGGCCTTGCCATTGATTGATTACAATCTTGGATCACTGGCCCGGGCTTACTCCACTGCTGCACTACAATAACTGTGATAATTGCTGCTTCAGGTCCCCCCAGAGAAATCTGTATTTGTCTCTTTGGGGGGGGGGGGTGGAAATAATGTATTTTCCCCAGTGATCAGCAATCTACATGGATTTCTAATAATCAAAGGCTTTCCTCTGGTTCAGCAGCATGTTGTAAAGTAAAGTTTATAACGCTGAAACAGCAATTGCTGGCGGCTCTCTTCCTAATTTCTTGCATAAGTGAAGTGCAGAGACCTTCAATAAAAATTAGCATTTAACTTGTCAGAAAGAGCCACCTCTCGTGCCAAGCAGTGTCACAATGTTGAACACTGCAGCAGTATGTTTCTGTTTGATTTTTTTTCCAGCAGCAGGGCAGCTCCCACAATAAAGGAGCCAAGACTCAATTCCTTGTAATTATTGACAGGCAATTCTCGAAATGCATGTGCTTAACAAAAAGGCGGCAGGCACAGAAGTAAAGCCCAGGGCCAAGTTTAACGGTCTATCAGTGATGGTCTGTAAGCAACGGACACTTGAGAAATCTGTGCACTGCCTGTGAAACGAATGAAAATGGCTTTTTAATTAAGCAACAGCTGTATAAATTGTTTGCAGCCAAGCCACTTAGAAACTGTGTGTTGGAAAGATCAAGGCAAGAGTTTTCATCCTGGGAGCTCTTGAGTTTGGTTGCAATGGTCTTTGGTTGAAGCAAAGCCTTTTCTGGTGGTTACAACTGAGCGATTTGGATGCTGCTGCCACCACCACCTTCACGTACGTCAGCTTTTTGCCCCCTCCTGCTGCCCCTGCTGCCCCCTCCACTGTGGCTGTGAGAAGCGGTCTCTCCAGGAGAGCCCCCACAGCCAGCCGAGCTCCACAGCTCACAGTGACGTGGCAGTGCTGACTTTGAGGTAGGTCGGTTGGACATTCCCAGGGTGGTCTCCAGAAAAAAAACCTGCTGAAGTCAAGCCAACTCCCTAAACCTACACCCCACATCACATTGCCCAACCTGCAGTGCCTGAGCTGGCTATTTTAAATATATGTATGTATGCTAGATCTTTTGCCACTGCAATTAGCGATGTGTGAGCAGCCTGGGTGGGATCCATCTCATCCAATTTCAACTGCCTAACACAGGGGTGTCTGCCTATCCGGGCTTTCCCTGTCATCAATGGAGAGAGGTAAGAACAGCCAGAGGGTGATTCGTCACACCTCAGTTACGGGTCGGATACAGGGAGTTGGCTTCTGGAGGCAGGTATTTCTCTCCACAGGTTATAATGGGAGTCTAGACACCTACCTGCAGCCAGGCAGCCAATTCTGAGAGAGTCAAGTGAGAGAAACCCACCCCAGGTACCTGCCTGCAGTGGTGGGCATTGATCTCAGCTAGGGGCCTTCAGTGTTACTGGAATGCAATTAGTAAGATTCCTAAACGTTGACAGACCCAGATGTCTGTGGGAAATGAATGGGTTTTTTTGGCTCCCTGACTTCCCAGAATGGCAACCCCTTGCATCACTTCCACGGCTGACGCCATAGCACTTCAACCGAACAGAACCAAGGGTAAGAAACATTTGAATTGGCAGATAGCACATTTCTGGAGGCTGCCTGGCCATGCCATAAGGTTGGACTTGCTAAAATACAGAATTTGATATTGTTGGTGATGGGTTGGCGGGTAAAGAGTTTCTTCATTTTCAACCATTTCCCCTTGGACAATCCTTAACAGTGGGTAGTGCTGAAAGTATGATTTCACTCGTCTTCCACAGGAATCATGAATCAGTGATGGGACACATCCTGGGGCCACTACTCAGGACAAAGTTATTTTCAACCTGACCAAAATCTGAGTTAAGGACCTCAAGACTTGGTCCTTGTGAATAAACTCAAATGGAAACAGCTGTGCTTGAACTAATGAGATAAAGATCACCCTCTCAGTGGGCTCCTAATCAAAAAGATTGTCTTAGTTCCTGTACAAGGGGGGGCTTCTTTGTACAAGCCTATTGTCCTTTTGAGTCTGGAAGGGATTCTGCAGGTTTCTGAAGGATTTTCTTGTGCAAAAATCCCCAGACCTCTGATACCAGACTACATTGATGTTTAATCACTTTTCATTGCATATGGTCACTAAAGCCTCTATTTTAGGGAAAAATAAAAAGGAGAGGAAAAAAAAAACCAAACGGGGATAACTACTGCTTATTCTAAATCAAATGACACCTTGTGTAGACTTTTTCTCTTAGGTTGTTTGAAAAATTTGCCAAAACTGTAAGGTTTTGAGAAGTGCTCAGATTTGGCTGAAATCCACACCACTGAAGAAAGGGTAAAACTCCAACTGACTTTAAGAGGAACAGGATTGGGCCAAAAACGAGTACGTCTGAAAATCCCACACCATTATTTTTATCAGTAATGTCTGAAGGGAATGTGGCAGACGCTCACAATTCAGATTCACTTCAGATGTAGATCCCAAACTTAACATAATGAACTTGCTTAATTCCAAGAAAATATAATTAGAACATGTTTATAGGCATTAAGCCATTTTGATGAAAGAAATATTTTCCAGCCTTATGAAGAACAAGTCGCAACAGACTAGTGCAGGTTTAAAAATCTCAAGATGATTAATGAATTGGATTGTACTTCTATCCGTAAGCAGAACAGTAATTTAATTCACTGATGAATAGTAAGAGGACAAAAATTAACCAAACATCTAGTACCTTCAAGTGCAAAAAAACTTAGTAGCCCTACAGCACTTGAAGCACTTCTCCATTTAAACCATGCTCTGTAAAAAATGTATATATCTTGAAAACGGAAGACATCCCTTTAAGCTGAATTAATTACACAGATAGAACTATATTTATAGCCTTCAGACCTCAAGGATGAAAATAGTATTTCTATATTAGAGAATGATGTGGGCTTTCCAGATGTTATTTTGCAAGTTTTTGCCTTACCTCTGATAGTCTTAAGAAACAGGCAGGCTGCTTAAGGCATTCTTCCCTGAAATCAGAGACAGCACAGCAGTCCATCCAACACCACCAGTCAAAAGCTCTGTAAAGTCATTCCTGGGTCTAAAGGATCGCTTTGCATCTGCCCATTCAAAGGAAGCAATGGGACTTAGGGATTTTAAAGCTGGTGACTACAAAAACCGGTGAACGTAGCTTTCTGCAGTTGGCAGCGGGGAACAAAAGGAAAGCTACACTCCAACTGGTTTCAGGAATTCAGCCCAGACTTTGACAGACTTTCAGGACTTAAAAGGGAGGAATGGGAAGGGAGAGCTGTTGGATCTCAGCCATCCAAAGGACTTTCTGACCCGGAAGGATTTCTTCAAGCTAGAATAACCATTCTGCGGTAGGCTTTGACAAATGTGCTTAAATAAACAAGGTGGCCAAAAAAAATTACACTTTATACCATTTTCTGGAGACAAAAGGACAACTCAGCTGGAAGAAAGCCTATCTGTTACTTTGTCGTGGCTGCTTCTCTAACTCACAAAGTCTTCGGTAATTGGGAGGGTTTCACAGAAGTTCAGTACATTCCTGATTTTTGTATAACAGTGATAACAATGTTCGTGATACGCTTGGAAACTCACCATCTTACATGTTCAAAGCATTGTATAAACATCACTTAATTAATAGTTGCTAAACAGTGCTTTATTCAGGTGGTTCAGATATGCCTTTGAAGGGTACATAAGTACTTAGATTATATATTGTGAAACAATTTGATATATTTGTTCATTTTAATTAAGTTTTTCCATGTTTACACACATGATACAAGGTAACAAAACATGATTGTACAGGTGCTAGAAAGAAGAGGAATCGCAGGGGCCCAAGGGGATATAGGAAACTGTAAGAGGATGAAACTGGAAAGGTAAATTAGGCAGACCTGACTAAAAACTAGAGAACTTTTTAACTGTGCACCATGCCATATTTATGGCAGTGAATGTATTCCAGAACGATGCATGAGAAAGCTCAAGGAAAGCAAGTGAATTTCAGACACACGTCCCAGAAATGCCATGGAAATACAGGGTCTAGTCCAAAGGCCATCAAAGGCAATGGAAAGATTCCTACTGAATGCAGAGAGCTCTGGATCCCAGGTTTCCCAAGGGAAATTGTGAAAGTGTCATTTCTGGCTCATTTTAAAGCAACAAAAAGCTGTAGAAGAGAAGCCTGCACTCAGCAGGGGTCACAACCACGGTTTGAATTCTGCTGTTGCTTAGCCCACTGACCAAGTAGCTGGCCCACCTCAGCTTTCCTCCTTTTTTTTTTTACTTTTTTTTTTTGTGTTTTCATTAAAACTGAGCTAGCTGCATTGAAGTCCAACCAGAGCTACTCACCTAGTAACAGCCTAGTAACAACTGATAAAATCAGTTATTTCCAAAAATCGGTCATAAAAGGCTACTACAGCAGACAGAGCAAATGACCCAGGAACAATGAGTATTGCCCGTAAGTGTAGTCCTTAAATAATGACACCAAGGTCACATCTGTCACAAAAAGAACAATTCTACTGCTGTCCTTTGTTTACCATGGGCTTGTGCATTTGGTTCACTGAACAAGAGAAGGAAGTTTACAAGGTTGTTAGAAATGACTGGAAATGTCCAGGGACTGTGGTCTTTACTCTAGATTTTAATTCTTCCCATAACATATTTTTCAGAGCTAATCTGATTTAGGGAGGAGACATAGTTCTTCTCCACTGTTTCCCCAGAGACTTTGACCTCTCCAGCTCCTGGATTCCACCCTTCTGACCATCGCTAAGTATGAAGACTATCCACCAAGTATAGTGGTGTATTTAGCCACACTCCCGTACAAAGCTTTCTTCCAGTCTGTTCCCAGCTTCCAGTATTCCCTCTGATATTTTTCGTACACTGAAATACCTTCCTGGGTTGTTTGCTTTTTTTTTCTTCTGTCTGTCCAGCAAACCCCCGAAGTCTGCCCTCATACACTTACTATGGGAGTTTTTGTAGGACACAACTTACTAAAATGTGTGGAATTTCTTGGTCCTACTAGTTAGAACATGATTTGGTCTTCATTCAAAGTGAAAGGCAAATATTTGTCTGGCAAGGTGACTCTAAGCATTTACTACGTGTTACTTATCCAGTTGAGTCTTGGCAGTTCTCCCTACCCTCATACAGACCAACTCTCCTCTCCTTTAGTTTTTTAGGCTCAGATACACTCAAGTAAAACTCCTTACTTACTTTGCTGCTGAGACTAGCGATGCTAATATCCATTCTCCCAGTGTGGGGTGTAACTGCATTCTCATCTGTGCCTTCACCGTCCGAAGCACAAACATCACCCCTTCCCACCCACAGAAATAAAGGCATTAAAGACTACAGCTCACTCAGGCAGGACAGTAACGGAGCCCAAATAAGTGCTTTGCTGCATAGACAAGACTGAGTCCTAAGACGGGACGAACTTTCAGCTCGCTCTTTAAGAGGGGAGTACAGCCATTTCTCTCTGTGGGATCCTACATGAAGCAATCAGTTCTCGTGAACGCTTCATACCCTCCACCCTCATGAAGGACACTTGCTGGCGTGTTTCCAGCCATGCTAGAAGATTGCTGAAGCTTCCTGGAGGCAAGCCAAGCCATGTCACATCCAAGGGGCCCGCTTTGCATTTTTGGCTTGTATGTGATTTTTGTTTTTGACTATGGTGGATAAAGTTTTCAAGTATATGATTCATTGGCGCTTTATGTCAAGCTTACAAATCTTTGCTTCTGAAAGCCTTCCCTTGCTGTGAAATTATATGCCAACCAAGGCCAGAAAAGCAGAATTGTCATTCAGAGGCTTGCATAGGGCTTGAGTGAATATTACTTAGTAGGGGGTGACGTGACTTTATGATACCTATGCTGTCAACTGAGGAGGGCTTTTTTTAGTTAAATGTGATGACAACTGCACCCTATTTATACCAATGAACTTAGGCGTATCAAAATAGTAACATCAAGAGGAATATCCTGGGCAAAAATTTCACACTGCTCAGTTTACGCTTTAAAATAAATATTTCTTTAGCTTACAATTGATCACTGGTTACAAACATCAGAGAACGCTTCATGGCTTTGACTCCACCCTGAAAACGAGAGAAGGCTTGGGGCTTGGCTCATTCGGGGTTATGGTACTGACCAGGTGGACTTGCGTGGATATGGGTTGCCATCCCTACGACCAAACATCCACAGTACCACTGGACATTTTGCTCTGTCTCCAGGGCAATTTCAGCACAAAACAGCCAGCAAGGGAAGAAAACTTGCAATTTTGTGGTTTGCATCACTCTCATCACAATTATTATTAAGGGGCTGGAGTGCCTCTGTGCTCCAAAATTTTGGCGTGCCTTGTCTGGGCCAGAATCAGTGTGGTTTCACTGGCCGAGTGCAGGGTGGAAGGAGCATATCTGAGACTGGGAATCCCTTTGTACCATGGAATTTTTGGGGGTGTCTTTAGGCCAAGCTGAAATGAGAAGCAGCATTCCCCAGCTCTTAGCTTTCACCCTCCCTCCCCAGAGGCTTCCCGAGCAGCTGAGCACAGTCGAGCAGTGCAGGGCTTTTAGATGCATTTAATTTAACGGAGCAGGCCGAGGCTGTGCAGGCTGGTAGCACAAGCACACTGTCGCTTCTGGTCCCAGATGAGTTATCCACTGCTCTCCCCATTTACTTAGCTTCAGGCCACGGGGAGAATTCTCCTTCGGAGGGTAGGCAAGGCTTGCCTGCATTGCAGAATCAAAATCCAGCCTTTAATAGTCACATTTTCTCTTTTGTACCCTGTGGTATGATTACCAGATTTCAGTCTGCTTCCCAAATCCTCCTTCCCACCAGCTCCCACAACTCTGGAATGGTTTAGAGGTCACTCTGCATTTTGCTGTATAGCTCTAATTACTACTCAGCACTATAATTGATACGTTAAAGCCTATTAAAATATGGAGCTGAGCCACTGCTTTACAGTCACTGCACTTCTAATGCCAAAAATCACTTACAGTTTGTTTCTGTGCTTCATTTCAGCTACTTTTAAATAAATGTCTCTCCCCAGGACCTGGACGATACGAAAGGGATTTAGTCTCAGAGTGTGAAACTTGCAGCCTGCAGCACCAGAAAAATAAAGCGTTCTTACAAAGCTATTCAAATGGATTTCCCTCACTGATCGCTTCAGCCAAAAGTAAATTATAAGCCAGACATTATCAAAGAAAATCGCTGTAGCACATTCCAGTTCATTTCACTGTACAGCAAGGGGTTGAATGCAGAGGTGCCGGCCTTCAGTCACATTTTCATATTTGCAAGGCAAACTCACACACTAGAGCAAACATTATTTATATATGTATAATGTGTATACTTTAACTATCACTTCTGTTATTTATTATGGCAGAGGATGTCTTCAGGACATTCTTGAGGGGATGAGCTGTCTGGCATGCATATAAAAACGAAGCAGCAAAATCAAGTAAAATTAAACTTAGCAGAACTATTAAAAGACTTAGACACCGAGCAGTCAGTCAAGGCAACTGCAGGGCATTCCTAAAAGCTCAGGAAAACAAGAGAGAGGGGAAGGGGCTGCCAGACGCCAAGGTGAAGCATGTGCTCTTGCATATCATTTCAAAAGAAACGCTGGGAAAATAAAGAAAGCAAGAGGGCTCAAAGGGCTGACCCACCCAAAAGCAACTTGTGTCAGGGCAAAGAATAAGGAGAAAATACTGATGATGAGAAAAATATAGCAGAAATTTATTAAGAGAACAGCATTTGCAAAATGTAGGAAATAGAGAGGTTTCTCCAGGACATGCAAAAGGACTAAACAAACTCTACCTATTTCAAGAGAATGAAATGCTCTGCAGCTAAGACCGTACTGGGAAAACTCCAAGTCAAACGGAATTCTTTATAAGGCCTTTTAAGAAATAGTTTGGCCAAAGTTTCCAAAGGCATCTCAGAAGTCACTAGACACTTCTGTTCAGGCATATAAATGGGCATGCACAGGCTAAAAGGGTTTCTTCTGTCACTATGTTTCTTTCTTCTGAGTCTTTTAAGGAGGCATTATACACACGGAAATAAATCTTCCTCTGTGTGGCATTTGCCCCACACCATGGGGGACTACCACCAAAGGCTGTCAGATGCACCACGTAACATGTGGAGATGTCTTCCCAGCCTCAGGACAAATCTGGACCGACACCCCTCAAGGCATGCAGCCTCAGAGGAGCTCACCTAATTTACAACAGTGTCTTTATGTATTTCTCTGGTGCCACACTCAAGAGAGACAGAGCGAGAGGGGACAGAGAGAAATTCATCTCTAAAATCAGTGGTGGACTATTGGATATGACACCTGAGACAGCAGGACTTCCAGCTCTGTGTTTCTCAATGCCTGTAGCCTTGCAGTTCTCTCAGGCTTCAGCACACGTGAATCTGTTTCTTCTTCCAACCATGACCTGGATTTGGCCACCAAGGTGGAGAACCTGGGACATGCACTGAGATCATCTTCCTTCTCAAGCTGCTTGGAAAAGCTGTACCAGCAGCTGCATCTTCTGCAGCACGGGGAACTGCCCCCTTAGAGGAAGCAGCGATACCAAAGCGATAGCCACCGAGGAAAGACTGCTTTCAATAAAGTGCCATGGTGGCAGCCGTGTGAGGGATGTGTGGAGCCAGCGTGCCTGTGTCCCGTCCAGGGGGTCACTTGAGCGAGGGCATTGCGCTGCAGCTGGGTACCACCCGCCTCCATGCCCACCCCTCAGCAGGCTGCCTCCCCTGTTCATTTCACTCGTGGGTGCTTGCAGAGGCAGCGTGCCCACAGGTCTGGATTTAACCTGTCAGGACATTCCCCATGACAAAACGATGCCTGAACAACCTCAGCCTCTTTAGATCTTATTGCATTTCAGATGTGAGCCTCTACAGCTGTATTACATATCCAAACTCTGCATATCACACTCAATTCTCTGATAAGGAAACAGCTGCTTCTGCAACTCTGGCCTTTGGCTGCAACCAGTGCATTATGACAGTTTGGCTCCCACTAAATTCCCCCTGCCCTTGGCACACTTGAGACGGTATCTGAGTCCTCTCCCCTCTCCTGAAAGGAGGAGGATGTTACTCTGGATCTATGAGAAGAAGAAGAGAGAGGTCTCTGCTGGTGTTTACTGGATACAGCTCAGCTTTATGAAGATTAACATTAAAAGTGTTTACATCCCTAACACCCAGTCAGCTTACTGAGGAGGTGCCATCACCTGGAGCGCCTTGGACTGACAACCTGCCATAGATACCTTATACATCACCCCTGCTGCGTGGTAGCACCGAGCCTTTCTCACCAATGTCAATAAAGTCCCATGAAGGCTCAGGATAAATTTTAACTGGAATAGCAGTAACTGTGTCTGTCACCTTCTGGAGATGTAGCGGAAGCAAAACCCTCTGATACTGTTTAAGGACCTCTGAACTGCAAAGCAGATTGGCCATGGAAAATCCTCGAACTGAATGAGATTGTCCCAAGGAGCTGCAGGACAGGAGCTGCACGCTGCAGAGCAATGATTTGTTCCAGTTTTGAGATATGCTGAAAGACTTTTCCATGATTACTTCCAAACCGGACAAGGACAAGTCTTTTCCTGCCATCTGAAATACATTCTACTAGTGTAATCCTGGTTTAGGGGGAAGAAAAGGGCGGGGGGGGGGGGGGGGGGGGGGGGGGGGGGGGGAACCTATTAAAAAAATTATCCTGCAGTTAAGCCATGCCCAGAAAACATTTTGGAAAACAAATTTTATCATGTGAGTGCTGAAGGGTGTTTTTAACCAACAAGATAATTGCTGTGCTAAGCTAGCTTTCTTTGTGTTCATCAAATGGACTATGTATTTCAAAATTAGTAGATAATAATAAAATGTCAAAGGGTGAAGGAAGTGCAGGTTCCTCCGCATAGCTAGGTCCCTGTTTGGGAGTTTCTGAGCAGTTTCCACATCCATTTGCTATTCAGCCATGCTGCCAAAATGGCCAATAAATGGAGCAGTCATAGTCGTGCTTTTTGTGCTATTCATCCCCGGCCACTCTCCATCGGACAGACACAACTCATTCATTTCATAAGGCCACCAAAGAGAAGCTGGGTGGCGAAGGCATCCGGTCCCTGCCGAGTTGGCTCAGGTCTCCCTCGACATGAGGGTCTCCCTACACCACTATCGGCCCTTGGAACAGCTCTGCCGCTGAAATTTGTGCTCCTTTCTTCCGATCACTGAAACAGAACCACATTGTCAAGGAAATGCTCACAGTGATCTAATAGGTCATCCCTATCTTTAACTTCTATCATTCAAAATAGAAGGAAATTATTTTCCAATCGTTTGAAAGTTCGCATTGTGAGCAAAATAAAGCAAAGTTCACAAACCTTTCATTTGCTTTGTGAGTTTTTCCTCTACGGGTGTTTAAAAAAATCAGATGTGACAATCCTGGACAATTAAAGTCTTTAAGAAAGGTCAAAAATCTCCCCAAAATAGAGAAAATGTAATGTTTCCAAATGGCTGCTAAATCCTTTCCAGTAGATTTTGAAATAATTATTTAAAAAAAAAAAAAAAAAAAGCCCTCTCTTTCTCTGCCAAGTGCCACCAAACAAATCTGTATTAAAGCCAGAAACGTCTCTTACAGGATAGTGCTGCACACCAGAAAGATAAGTTTCCTGATCTGAAAATTAATCTGAGTCATGTCTGCATTTTAGCATTTGTGAGAAGCACTTTTGTAATACTGCTAATTCCCTGATTAGTCTGACAGGACTTTTTTTTTTCATTCTTTTCTTTTTTTTTCTTTTTTTTTTTTTCCAGATAAAGCGATTCTGTAACACAGCAGACATTACCACATTGTCTTTGTGCTGTTGTAAGTGCAGCAGGGAGGAATTGCAGGCTGGGATTTTCAAGGGCACATTAGCCATTTGGTTCCAGCTGAAACTCCACAGAACTGGGCACCTACCCCATCCTGTAACCACCATGCTGCAGCTCTCCAAAATGTTCAGCAGGGGTTTCAGCCTCTGCTGGCACAGCTTTCTGAGCTAACCTCACCTCTTACGTTAATAATATCAAGTTTTTCCTTCTCCAGCAGAGAGTGGGACTGGGATGAAATTCAGCTCTGGCTTGCTGAAGTCCTATTTTGAGAGCTCACAAGAGACTCTCCTCCTAGAAGAGTCAAAAAAGTCCATTCAGCTTTCGGCTATCATGCCCCTCGCAGCAGGTGAAAGCGGTGTGTTCAGCTCCTTGCTTGTTTTCCATGCAACCTTTCATAGTGTCATTTCTCTGGAGGCTTAAGGAATGGTGAGGGGTGGGAGAAGGGAGGAGGACAAAAGGACGGCCTGTCTACAGTTGCTTTGGAAAGGCTGTTTCAGTGTTGGCATCTTGAAACTTGATGGTCTTGTGTGTGAGCACCTCCGTGAGGAATAAACAAAGCCTGCTAGAAGGACTTAGTGGGGAATGCGGTGAACCAGTGACATGACTTTGTTTTAATACAAGCTTCCTGCAGCATCGCTCCGAGATGAAATAAAAAAAAAAAAAAAGCAGAAACGCTCAGTCCAGGGTCAGAAGCAGCTCTGTCCTTAGGGCTACGCTGTCATGCTGTGTCCTGGTAATGCAAATGTGGCTGATACTACTGGAAAAGAATGGAAATTTAGAACAAAAGACACCGGCAGACCTATCCCCGCACATGGGGAGCGTAAATCAGCACTCGGAGCCCAGGCGTCCAAATACGGGTTATTGCTACAGCTTTCTAAAATCCGGCAGCCACTGAGGGCATTGAGCAAGGCGGTATCCCCTCTGTAACACAGGGGCTCTGACGCAAGGGTGTATTTTGGGCTGCAACCGTTTCAAGCCTGCTCCCTGCTCTGGCCATGAACCACTCGTGCTGGGGCAGCAGGAGCAAGGGCAGGGACCCACCGTGCTGGCAAAGTGGTGGCTCTCCACCCAAACAAGCCCGAATGACCAGTAAAGTGGGAAAGAGAGAGTTTATCATGGTCTCCTAACCAGTTCCTCTGTAGTGGAAAATTGATACTTATTCCCCATCTAGGCATTTTCCAAATACTTTTCTTTTCTAACTACCTCCAATCCTGCTGTGGTTATTAGGTAGCAAACCAGCTGACTGCACCCACAGCCACACAGTTAATGTCTGATGCAGTCACCGAAACCAAAATTCATCTCTGAGCACCCTTTCACAAGGAATTCATTAATGGCAACCTGCTTAATGGCAAACTGGCTTAGACCATAGCCTGCATAGCAGAGATCGGCTGCTCTTTGCCCTGACGAGGCCAAAGGGGACAATGACTCAGCAATTACTTCATCACAGATATTTATTAACAGCATTTTGGGGAGTGGCTGGTGACGGTAGGTCCTTGCAGTGCCGGTTGTTGTCAGCAGCGCTACCAGGCACCGCACAGCATCGCTGCTCTTGGGTTTCCTGCTCCTCCACCTGCCTCTCCCAGGAGGTTTCTCTACCGTGTGATTTGCACTCTCTGGCCTAGATATTGCAGGAGAGCAATTAAACAGATTTTTTTTTTTTTTAAATGATGCTAACTTTCCTACTGCGAATGGATCGTAAAAACATAGGCAAGCTATCATTTAGTAGGACACCAATGAATTCACCCTCTGCCTCAGTATTTTTGGAAATATTATTGGCTCAGCAGGGAATTGGAAATGAATAAGGGAAACATATTGAAACATTCACAATACCTGATGGATAAATAGGCCATGCAAACCCTGTCCAATTGGTTAATTACCTCTCTCCATTTTAGAAAAATCTTATGTAATAATCCATTCTTTTCATAATCCTATAAATCTTTTCTTTTTTTTTTCTTTATAGAACTTGCTCTTACTGGGGCCACAGGAATTCAGCCATGGATTTTAAATACAGAACAATTAGACCTAAATACAATTAAGTCCTAGGAAACGTAGCAATATCTTTCTTCAAAAATGTCAGTTTTATATGAAACAAAATAAAAAAGGTTATTTCCAATCAGATGATGTCAGTACAAAAATGCGAAGAAGAAAAAAAAAAAACCAAGAAAATATTTCAAAGGAAGCAGACCCCTGAGAAGATAAAAGTGCTGTAAATTAGGAGAACGATAACAGGATTGGCACAAAATAGGGAATTATAAATATAGACCAGTGGTTCTCAGCCTCTTCTGTACCATGACCCCATACTTCAAGAAAGAAAAATTTGGGACCTTATCCATGTAGCCATCAAGAAAAGAAGGGTGGTTGCCTGCTCCCTGGGGACAGAGAACCACGGATCCCACACAGAGGATACAGAAGCAGAACCCCTTGGAAATCCAGAAGTAGTTTTGAAAACAGCTGCATGGCTTTTTGGAGGACTTACCTAGGTAGTTTCTTAATCATTAGCAATAATCTATCATCCAAGTTACAACTATTGTTGCTAAAAAATGTTAATACCAGAAAATAGGCCCCTAAGTTATTTAGATGTCTTGGGAAACATTAATCTCGGATCTCGAGACCTAGTTTCAAAAGAAGCCTGGAAATCAGGACTGCCTTGCTGAAAAGATGATCAGCAGCTGAGAACAGTTCAACTCTTTGTGCCCTGGCTCAGATTGCAAAGCCCATGAGAACCGCGCTGCTGGCTACCTGTGCCACTCCAAATAATGTCATCCATCACCTAAAGCAATTAGCACCCTACTCGCCAGTTATCGCCAAAGCAACCTAGTCGTCCAAGTTTTATCTCGGCGGCATCTCTTATTTCTTTGCCTTGGCTTTGTCCTGGCCTCAGTGGTACAGGCAGCTGTTGACCTGCAACCTCCGGAGGACCCCCTCCTTCCATTCGGGAAAGCAGCTCCGACAGCAGCTCAAGCTGGCTGTCCCCCTGCTGCTGTTAGCCTGCCCATAGGGGAGGAGGTTGACTTAGTCACCAGCGGAACTACAACTGTGTTTATAGGAGCTCATATCCCCTGAGCAAATGTTGAACTCACGGGGAAACTCGCCTGCTGCGTTTTGTTTAAAATGCGAATCGAGCGCTCGGTGCCAACACGTATTCTTCTTTGTCCATCACTCTCGTGGTCTCCTGTCGGTGTGCAGCTACATGCCCATTGGCAGGGCTGTGGCGTTGATGGCTTCTTGGTTTTCCCTTTCTGCCGTTGGCTTTGGTCCAGGGAAAGGCGCAGAGGTTTAGCTGGAGAGTGTCACCGACACTAACATCCTTCTCTGACCACCTCAGTGGAGGGGAAGATGACCATGAAACCGCACAGTAACTTAGCTCAAATTTCATTTCAGTTCTTCCCTCACATAGGCTCCCCTTGTTTCTTCCAGCAGACACGGAGGGGTTTCAGTTAGAAAGCTGAAGATGCTATGGGCTGGTTAACTTTAAAGGATTTTGTGGCTGCATGTTCACCTAAAATACAAGCCAGGTTCTCCTCACTGGTCTTACCCAACTAACTAAAGTGTCCGGTGAATATAAACAGCCCCTGGGAAAGCACTTTACATTCAGAAAAAGTAAATTTGCATTTTTATTTTCATGACCCAGAACAAATAACATGTTTTATCAGCCAAATGTCACAGCTGACCTCCTGTGTGGGGGAAAGGCCATGAATATGAAATGCACCTCCTTCCCCTGTGAAGCTCTGTGAGCCAGGGCCACCTTTCCGTGTCGATCCCTCCTTTTGGGGAAAGAAACGGTTGGTTGTTTTAGCCAGATTGGGAACCAAATCCCAAATCCCTTGCAAGCAAGAGATCTGCAATGGCTGGTGGGGCAGCCCTTTGCTCGCGCCTGGCCATGCTGCAGGAAATGAATGGGACTGTCTCCGTATGAGGCTTCTCAGAAGTGTCCCCATCTTATCTACAGAGCATGGCACATAAATGAGAACTTCAGTAAGAAAACAGAAAAGCTCATCGAAATGCCAGCAGGGCCCCCCCACCCCCACACACAAGACAAAAAGGACTTTCATGCACACAAGGATTATTTTCTTGTATCTGACTCAGATGGCCAAGCACAGAGCAAATTTTCACCGTCTGGCCAGACTTGGGTGGGCTCTGCCTCCTCCCGAAGAGGGAAATGTTTATTGAGGAGCAGGCCTTAATGGTGTGTCTAAGTGGTGTTTAGGTGAACATGACTTGGGGACAGCTGGGGAGCAATTCGATGACTTATCAGGGAGCTGGTGAGAGCCAGCGCTGCTCCTCCGCCCCTAAGCTGTTTCAGGGAGATGGTTTAAACCCAGGTGTTTCTGTCACTTGGCTCATCATTGCTCCAAGGATCATTCCCAGCATTTCTGCTGCCTCCTGCAGGCTGGATATGCGGGAAGCACCAGGGCACCCTGTCCAAACACCCACCCTGGATGGGGCTTTCCTCCACCAATGCTTGTGAAATTCTTCTCAGGCTGCCTATGCTCTGCCAGGGGATGTTGAAGATCTGGGCCTGGACCTTTAGACTTCAAGCACCCCAGGAGCTGCCAAGTGTGGGTCTCCCCCTCACCCTCTTTTCTTCCACACACCACCGCTCCACCGTGTCTGAGCTGTATCAGTACCAAACAACACGACGAGAAGGTCACTGGAGTTTGGGGACTCCCTGACCAATGGTGCTATCTTCTGCTACCAGGGAGGTGGCAACATCTTACACCTCTTGGATGCAATTCACCAAAAGATGTCCGTCACCCTCCTGAAACCAGTGGGGATTGCCACAGAGAAGGTACTTCTGCCATCAGTATTTCAGAAGCATTTCTCCCTGGGATGCATGATATGGCTGAAGAGGTTTTTTAATTTATGTCTAGTCAGAATCAGAAGAGAAACCTAAGCAAATATGAATAAATTATGGTCAGCACACTTAGCTGGCCTGTGGACTGTTAATGATTTTCTGTTGTTCTGTTATATCCATTCATCCATGATGTGCTTTTGGATGTGCTTTTGTGTTACAACAGAGCCTCCCTATTCTGTGCTACTGCAGAACAGCCTCTCTGGTGGATTTATATAATTCATATCAGTAAAATTTTCATGTGTGCTAATACACGAGACAGCCAGAGAGAAAAAAGTTTGCTTTGGAGGGGGGCAGGGGGAAATACCGTCAGCATCAGACTTAGATGTTTCACTTAATAGCTTTCATGGAATATACCCATCCTGCCAACAGGAGATAGTAGCTTCGGTAAAGCCATCTCATTCACACAACATATGGGAGCGCGGAGTGTGGGGAAGATGAATCCTCAGAGCTACCTTTTGAAATGTAATAGGATCACCCGGCTCGCTCAGCCATGCTGCCTGTTACCAGTTTAGTAGTAGAAGAATGAAATGCATCTGTGTATCTTTTTCCACTGCAGATAAATACTTTCTCTGCAGTTACCAGTTTAATCACAGCATACGCTGTGCTCTGCTCCCCACAGGGAGCCCGAGAGCTCCCAGCCACCCATCTGCCACGGGGGCAAAAGCCCTGGGATCAACACTGCTGTCCCAGCAGCAGATGGAGAGGGTGAAAAGTCACAGCCTCCTAGTTCCTACCTTCCCCTCTTAGAGAAACCTGGCTGGGACACAAAACTGGGTACCCCCAGACATGGGGAGAAGCATGGCTCTGGGGCCCTGCCACCTCCTCAGCTCTGAAACTCCAGGCTCTGCTCTCCTTGCTCGCAGTGACACTGGCTGTGGGGTCCCCTCTCTCCTTCTCCACCTTAGCTGTCCAGATCCCCCACCACCTACCATTGCTTTCCACACTTGCTGGAGTTTTTTGCCCTCTTCTGGCCTCTCCCCCCTCTCTATCAGTTCACACACACACACGCATTTCCTTCTCTCCTTTCCACCATTATTTTTCCACCGTTATTTTTCCACCATTCTTCCCTCCTACCTCACCCATACCGTCCTCTTCCAAACTTCACCCCAAGGCATATATTCTTCCTGGAGCTTTTAGGCAGGAAAGAACCGCTGGGCTCATAAAATAAAGCTAAAGGTCTGCTTATGCACATCTTTCTTCTTTCTCCTTCCTCTCTCTTTCTTCTCTGCATGCTGCAAGCTGTGGCGGCAGAGACATGATTTTCTCGCCTATCTGCTGGCATACGTTGCACGCTATTGTTCTGCTGAGCTGTGAACCTACCCAGTGCTGTAGTAAAATCAAGTGGCTTAGACAAGGGATGCGGTGGATGTATTTGCCTTGTTTCTTGGAAACCTGAAAGCCAGAAACCTGTTTAGTAGAAAATGGTTGGACATTTTTTCACTGGGAACTGGAGGAGGGAAGAACTTTCAGCCAAAAAAATATCAGTTTTCTAACAGAAAATGGAAATGGAACTAAAGCAGATACTAATAAAAATGTTCAACTTACAATCCAGTTTCCATCTCAATGGAAAAATTTCCAGCAGCCTTAGCACAGTATTTTGTATAACTGAAAATCAGTTTATAGTATTATGTTTATTCTCTGTGAGTTATTTACGTACAGAAAAGCAAATCTTTTGTGGCTTACTCATGGTATGAAGGATTTTTCCAAGATTAGTCACTGTAGTCAGCCTTCCTGATTAAAAATATTTATTGGAAATCAGTAAAAGATCAAAACATGAACTGTGAGGTCCATTAGACTTCATGTTCATTAGACTCCTAGCAATGAATTCTTCCAGAATGTATGATTTTCCTTGAGTAATAAAGCTTCATATAGTTGTTTTAAATTCATCAGGTCTTGCCCCACCCTCAACTCCCCCCAAAAATCTTGAGAAAATCTCATTTCACAGTTTCCCATAAAACCAGGTGCAAAACAGCTGCTTTTGGCATGGAAGGATTCCTGAAGCACTTCATTGGTATCAGTAGCCAGTGAAAAACCATGAAATCGAAGGGATTTTGATAGGTACATTCACAATCCTCCAAGAAGGTGCCATGGAGGATAGTATGGCTGAGCTAGTGTTTCCCACATTTGGAGGAAGGACATTCACGCAGTCTAGTTTTCCAAAGTCTGTGAAGTTTTGCAGCAGCAACAGCTTCATTCAGCTCTGTGTCACTGTTGGAAATACCCTTGCTTTGCTCTGTGGGGATAGCATGGCTGACTGCACTGATATCCCAAATCTCACAGAGACTATCCACTGAAGGAAGGAACATTCCAACCTTTCTGTTAATGATTGTCACTAAGATAAATGGCTTCGGCTATTTCGTGTAGCGTTCACAGGTTGTTGCTGCCCTCCCCATACACCTTCCACTGAATCACTTGTTCATATATGCAACTAAGCCCGTAGGTATGAGGGTGATTTTACCTGTAACTGTATCCAAAGCCAATTAAAGACAAAGTTTCTCCATAATTCATCTTCTCCAGCAGTACTTGGATTGACCGCAAGGTTTCCTTCGCCTGATTACCTTTCTCACTATGAGCCTTGCTTTAAAATTGTTCTCTCCAGGCAGCTTCCACAGGAACTGTAATTTAATTTAGCAGTAGCGTCAAGAGCTAGGTGATTCAGTCCTAGAAACATTCACCACCTATACCCCATTCTTCCTCCACCAAACTGAGCTCTGCAGCTTCATGGGAAGGTCATTTCAATGAACATGTTTTCATCCACCTGGAAAACGGAGAGGGTGAGATCATGTAATGTAATAAAGCCTGTAAAATTAACCCCAAATCACTGAGGAAGCAAAAGAAGCAGCTGCAGGTTCCAGGTTGCTAGCTGTTGTGTTGGGGTTTTTTTTTTATTAGAGCTCCATTGAAGTACTCAGCGTTCAGCATTGATTTAAAAATAAGCTGTTCTTAACTACTGGTTAGGCATTTCATTCACTAGGTATGGCATTTGAGGAAGACATAATGATACGTCCTTAAAAAGAGTCAAAACAGTGGATCAAACATTGATACTCAAAGAATGACAGTTCTTTTTTCCAACTATACTTTAAATTATTATTTTAAAGAAGAATGCTGAGAAGATTACAATGGCTTTAAGAAGACAGGTCACCTACTGGGACAAATTCTGACTCCACTGTATTGTAAAAGGATGTTTTCCACGGCTGGGGGCGAGGTGGTCATTCTGGCTATACGTCTGATACCAGTGCTATTCCTACTGTGAGGAAAGTATTCAATTTTCATCATTTGCTTAAAAAAGTACCATTTTGTTTTAACAAATGGGAACATAAATGAAAGATATTTCTGTGTGCTCTGCTTACATGAATATTTCCCAGTGTTTTTATATCTCAGTTCTCTAAGGAATAATGTTTTCAATTTCCTTCTGAAATGTAAAATAAGACCTCTGGGCTTAAGGACTCCATAAATGATAGTTCTTACTCGCTTTCTATTTAATTAGCATGAAACAGATCATGTAATCACGCAGGGATAAATCCTGACGTCTCTGGAGGGAGAGGAGGGAAAAGAATAAAGGAATTTTCTTTTCTTGTCAATAGCAAACAAACAAATGGGGAAAATGTACGCGGGTGAACTGGCAGTTATCGTTCTATTGAAAAGGCGGCCTGTAATCGGAGGGGCGGGCTGGCTGCGGCGGTACCTTACAGCTGTGGCTGGAGAAGGCATTTAAAACCCGGCTGCACACGCTTTGTGCCATTACCAGCCCTACCCCAAGTAAACAAGAGTTTTCAACGGCTAAAGAAGAGGCATTTACCTGCTACTGCCGACATTACTAGCATGTTCCAAAGGGGCTTTTGGTTAAGAAAAGGCCAAGATGATGAAGAACCATTACATAACTATGGCCATAGGCAAGACAAAACCTTGGCCCAGTGCTTTCAGACCGTCATTATTTATTGACACTTCTCACAATTTTCCATTGAGAAACCTACCTCTGGAAAAGCAAGCAGCAATGTTAACGCAGCCTATAATTGCTTAGAGACGCACAGCTGAGCTTTCAAGCTCACAGGCTCTGGAGACCGGTGCACAGGGACTAAAACCAGGACATTTTCCATGAGCAATTCTCACGTGCAAAGCGGTGTCCCCTCCTTCTCCAAGGAGACAAAAAAACTGGTGACACAGGAGGCTTTCCTCACAGCTCAGGTTAGCCCTGAACAGATGAAGTTGGAAAGAAGCTTTGAGGTGCTGTGTGTGGAAGGGATTACTTTAAATACTGGTATTACAGTGCTTAGGTATCGTTTGCTTTAACACTGGACAGCCAGGCATCTCTGGGTACTGAACAGGTTTAGCACTGACCGCAAAAAGGAGATTGTTCCTCAGTCTCTGCTTTTGCAAAAGCGGCATACTGGTTTTGGCCCAGGGATTTGTTGGATGTTGTAAACCTGACCTGCTGTTCTCCTGAACTCCAAATAGCTGTTTGTGCCCATGAAATGCAAGCAGGTACAAAGCCAGCCAGCCCGGTGTGCTAGCAGTCTGCATTTATTTTTCCCTGGAGAGGCTACTACAGACTGTAGATGCAGTAATAAACATCTGAAATGCCAGGAGAGACGGTCTACTAAAATGCATGAGGGTAAGGACATAAATGAGTGGAACAAGCAGGTACTGGAGAAGCAAATTAGACACTTGGCTTCCTGTAGCTAATTTAAATGGGAAATGGGAGTTGTTCCAGGTATTCAGTAAACAGGCTTGCAAATTAGCTTCCCACAGTTTCCTTATGCTGCTGTACATGCATAAAGAATATGTACTGTGCTTCATTGCTTTAACTCAGTTTGCTTCCAAAATCAGTCAATTTTTCCATTATTTTCAGTTACTTGCAGAAATGTTTTCATACCTGGTCGCGAGCAAGTAAGGTAGGAGATAACTGGAAGCGAGTGCTGGGCTGTTAATAACCAGGTAGCCAGATTCTTTATTCGTGAAATGCTTCCTGAGCCTGGTGTTACCAGGGGATACAAAACTGCTTTTCAGTAGCTGATATTGCCCAGAGAGAGAGGCTCAGAACAGCTTCATATCTTCATCCCCTTCTTTAATTCCATGTGAATTAACTGGAGGCCAGTTCAGGCTTCAGAGAAGAAGCACAGAGGGAAGGGGACTGCTTGCCAGGGCTCACTCAGCTCCTGTTCATCAGGAAAGGGGGTCTGGAAGGATAGCCATTATTTAATAAAGGAAAAAATGGTGTAAACCAACCAATTACTGCAGACTCCAATTTTAGCCCTCAATTAGCTTCGATCCTTACCGCAAGATTAATCTATATGACAAGAGATCTAAATGCCTGTGCTTGCCCTCAAAATATCTGTTCTCTGGCTAAAGACAGCAATGAAGATGCTGTTGCTGAGCTCATGATAGTCTTTGGCAAGTAGCTACATGTCCCACGAGCGCTAACAACCAGTCCCTTCACACATGCTCCCTACCCTTACACAGGACATAACACAAGAGTGGAGGAACCTTGTCTCCCTTGCTTTCGAATTGGTCAGAGACTGGTACGTTTTAGCAATATAATGTCAAATTACGGTCTTTGGCTGTTGAAGTACCAGCAAAGGGGCTGGCAAAGCTCAGAGCAAGACACAAGAACACCAGGGCTACACATAAACCTTTTTTTCTGGGGATATTCAATTTGCTATATTGTCCATTTAATTTGAACACTAAAGGCAAAAAGAAATCAGCATTTCCAGTTCTGCTCATTCCTTATATGGTGAAATGTTAGATAACTTGTGTTATTTATAACCTGCACATTTGGTATTTTTTTTTATAACGGGGGGAGGAGGAGGACATAGCGGGCAAGAAGACTGGATGTTTTGCTGTCTAACTGAAGAACTAAGAATTAAACTGTGTCACAAGAGTGGTCAGCTTTGTGCCTATGCCTATGCAGAAGGGCAGATCTTGTGTTGGGCAATTAAAATTGATGTAGTTTATTACTTTTAAAAAGGGATTTGCAGACATACCACATACAGCACAGTAAGAGGCAATGAACATAGATCCTAAAACTTTAAGCTCTAAGGCAGTCTTTAAATGCTTGTATTTCAAAACCTCCACACTTCCCAACTCAGTAATGCTTCTAGCAATAACGCACTGGAAACAGGGTTTTGGACTCACAGAGATGGAAGATGTCTCATATAAGCTCCTGGCCTTCTCCCTGCCATGGCCATATTGCATTTTCAATCATGGTGAGCTGCCCGACACAGCTGTGCCGCTGCTCATTCCCAGGTAAGGTGCTCTCCCTCCCTCTTGTCACTGCTGTCCATGCTGCGTTGTCTCATCTGGTCCTTTTATTTTTTATCAGTGTCATTGCTCCAATGCTAAATCCTGCTAAACCACACTGCAATGACTATTTTCCCCCCACAGTGCTGATACCCCAGCCCCAGGTTTCACAGCCATCACTCACTGACCCTCTTCCACACTCTGAGAGGCTTTTATTCCAGATGTGAAGGTCACACCACTACCCCACCACTTACCTCATTCCCCTGAGCAGCATGTAATGACATTTCTCTGCTATATTCATGAACTAGACCTTTTTTAAAAAATTGGGAAACATGCAATTTTATTTTGTAGAAATCACCTTTAACATAATGTGTGTGGCACAAAGCTTTCAGGCATGCTGCAGGGATGCATCACAAAATTCAGAGGGCACATAAAGCTGCCCTATGTTATCTTCCCAAAATGTCAGTTATTTTCTGCCTAACAGCATTTAACTTGGGGGGAAACCTCTTTGCATGCAACAGTCTTTGTCCTAACTCTTCACTCAGCAGCAGCAATGATACACAGAAGATCACAGGTTATTTCTAAACTAATGCTAAGCCTAAAGCAAAGGTAAGTAGGGCATCACACGTGAATTTAAAGTCAGTCTTTAGCTGTGGTTAAAGATTGCTTGCAGATGTTGACTACTGATTTTATTATTTTTTTTCCTTGCTCTGCCTTTTAGAATATTGTTTTCAATGTCCTCATTGTCTTATTAGCTTTCCCCTCCCCCTGGATCCAGAGACATGCAAAAGGAATGACGGTAGATGTTACTTTTTCCTGCTCCGTGGCAGAGAGGAGTGTAGGGTTTCAGAGATTGTAAACTATTTCTTCGGCACTGAGAGATTGACTGCATGGGTAGAGCCCATTAAATATAGCTATGCTGACAGTATCACTTCGGAGAGTTCTGTGGGAAAAAATCTGTCTGCACTATGTTGGTACCTCCAGCCAGGCAGAGAGCTGTCTTGATAACTCATTCAGATAATGAATAAAATGTGGAATGAATTCCATGCAGGATCAGCGCTCTGTTGATGTGAGAACCGGTTGCAAAACGTACAGCAGGATCCTCCTGTGGCTGTTGTTTTAAGCTTGGCAAATACCGTGGATTGTATATGCTAAAGTCAGGATATTATTAAAATAAACCCCTCAAAACTCCAGAGAGTTGAGATATGATGCGGCTTCCTTTGAGCTCAGGTCCCCTTATCGCTGAGATATATTGTATGCGAATGCAATTTATATGAGGTTCTTTAAGACTAGAACAGCCTGTTATTTCTGCCATGCCCAGGAAAATCAGGAAAGGTATGTAGCAGTAATAAATCAATTATTTCTTACAAATTAGACCAAGATAGCATTGCCTAACAGCAGTCTTCCAGATGGCTGGGATGAAAGGTGGACTGGGCTGGAGGGGAAGGGAGGATTTCTAGATAACCAGAATAAATGGGATACGGTTTAGCAGTAGAATCCAGAGGAATGGCACCTGTGTGCGAGGAAACAGATAGCCGAGAGCTTAAGTTATGTCACTGGGTTGGCAGAGCAGGTTTAAACAAAGACATTTGCTAGGCATCATCGAGGAGGCAAATTCTTTACAGTGTTGAATTAGGAGTAACCATGGGAATAGGAAATGACAGATTTAAATAAAAACAGGGTCATTACCAAATATTAGGGGCAAAATGTCCTTTTTCCTAAGAGGAGAGAAGCAGTCAAGGGAGGGGTGGAGGGGCAGGCACTGAAGCAGGTGGTAGGAAACTGAGGAAATGGGGGGGCAGCCCCACAGCCAGCTGCTCCACTGAGCAGGGATCAGCTGCCAGTGCCTCCAATGCCATGTGCCCCTGTGGCCAGGATGAGGATCGGGTGTTTTCACCCGCTCTGCCTGGGCTAATTGCCACTCTGCCATCATGCATGTAGTGGAAACGTTTCCCTCAACAGGCAGGGAAGCCTGAGATGTGGCCTGTTTGTACTCACCCAGTAACCCTCCCTTGAATGACACAGGACACCTTCCAGCTATGGCCAGGAGAGACTGGTCCAACACTTCCTCAGATTGGGATGTTGAAAATAATAGTAATTAAAAAAAAAAAAAAAGATAAAGTTTTGATTCTGCAAGTCTATTTCAAACATAACTCCCAGAAGCAGTAGATTTTTCCACTGAGAAAAGCCCATAACCAAAGAAAACTGATGTTAATTAGCTAGAAACTAACACTAACTCATTCATGTATGTATTTTGATACATTAAAATATGAAATATACTAATTCTAATATATTAGTATTGATTATCATTTATCTGTTCCTAATCACGGGAGTAAATCCACTAATGTTAATGAAGAATATCTGTACACCAGTTCCCAGAAAGCAGCAGAGTTTTCAGAGCTATCTTGAATGTCAGCAAAACAGGCAATTCCATGTGTTCCTCAAGGAGGCAGAGGTTCAAAACCCAGAAAAGTCCCTGGCTACCCACCACAGATGGCCAAGCAGGAGCCCAGGTAGCCAAATCCAGCCAGGGAAGGCAGTCCCACACAGCCCCCATGGCAAGCCAAGCGAGTTAAAAGTATTTTTGCAGGTATTTGTCAATGAGGACTCAGAGGGTCTGGTGAAGCACTGCACAGATGCCAGGGCCACCTCTGAACATCTGGCTGGGAGTAAGAGTGGCTCTGGAGTGTAGGAAAGCTGACTGATAAACCAAATAATCCCTGCTATCTCTGTAACAGGCCAAGGCATCTCTCCCTGCTAACTTTAAGAGGGAATTAGTCACACAAATTATTTGGGATGAACCAGAAGGAACAGCTTTTCACTCCATGGGAAGCAAGAAACAACATCATTTTATTCCTACACCTAAAATACTGGTGAAGAAATACTTGTTTTACAAGAGGCATTTTTTCCAGTGTCCCCAAATCATAGAAATACAGAATCATTTAGGTTGGAAAAGACCCTTAAGATCATCAGTTTCAGCCTAACACCACTGCCAAACCCACCACTAATCTCCACCACTTCCCCAGCACTCCTAAAACAAATTCTTCAACCTAATCCTTCCCCCATCACCAGGTTTGCTCAGGTCTAATTGCACTTGGGCAGCTGCTGAGAGCAGACAGTGCAAAAAGGTACATAGCTCGGGGGGGGGGGGGGGGGCGGGGGCGAGACATGACAACACTCCAAAGAAACAGGGCAAAGACAGACCTACATCCCTCATACAGATTCTGGCCTAAACTTGGTCCTGAAACAATGTGGAATAGCCCCATGTTCTTTTATACTTTAATTACAGCCTCCCCACAGCTGCCTCCAGAGTGATGTGAAGATCAAAATCAGCTGAGCGCTCTCGTCGGGTACTTGGGTCTCACCCTGCACTTTGCATATGCTCTGCATCAGTCTCACTGTCCTTGTCCAAATGGCTATTCTACTTTTTTCAAAGACAGAAAACACCCACATCTGCTATATTTGGATGCTGGACATCTGAAAAAAGAATCACCCTTGAACACAGCCTGAATGAAGCTGCTGAATGGCAAACCACTGCCAGCTAGACTGAATGAATACTTCTTGCATAGTTGTTTTTGAAATTTTCTTCTCTGAAAGCAATAGAAAAAGATGGGGGAAAGAGCTGGTTTCTTTTCTCATGCATGTACCCATCACCAACAGCTTTGTTAAGTCCAGAGAACAGAATGTCTCTCCCCTGTGATGATGCAGTAACTAACAACCCAAATCCTACATGCAATGCTCAGATCTGGCATGCAGCAAAATTATTTCTGGGTTGTTTTTCTTGTTCCTAAAGCTTGTAAATTCAACAAAAAGTATTTCAGATGTTATTGCAAGGTAATAAATATGGAACCTCCCTACCTCAGAGTACAGAAATTTCAAGGACAGAAGTATTTAACATGGATACAGTGAAACAAGAAATATGAATCTCTCGGAGAATGAGGCAAGGGAAAAGCAGGGAGTAAGGCAAGAGGACGAGGGATTGTTCTGAGGTCCCCTTTGTAAGTGAAGAGGGTGGGTGGTGCGAGATAAAATCAGGAATTTGACTTCTCAGGACAGATGGATTTGAAAAAGAAAAAAAATATATCTATGGGCCAAACTAAAAATGGTTATCATGGTGAAGTTATGGGCTGTTTCAGGCTGCCAAAACAAATAGCTTGCATCCCAAAGCAGTAAAGGTTACATGCATGGAAAATGGAGCTATCCCTGAGGACTAACTAATATACTGCAATTATTATTATAATTTTTTCAGAGAGTTTTGAGAAAACCAGGGCATGCTGAGCTACCTAGTCTGCCTGCATCTACAAAAGTCTTAAGAAGACATGTTCCAGCCTAGAAGTTTTTTCATATTCCTAGCTTGTCTAAAATCAGCTAATGTTGTTTGAGAAGTGAAGGCAGTATTACTTCAGCAATTAACAAGAACTGTTTGAGGTTACTGATATACTAAAAATGCTTTGAATTTCAATAAGTTTGAAGCTACTTCCTAATACAACTCATGCCACTTCTGCAGGAGACATACCCAAGTAAAACGCAATCAATTCTGGAATTTCAGCTAAGTACAAGTACTACAGGGAAAAAAAAAATCCACACTTCTGACAAGGTTGTATCAACCTCCACTTATCTGCTGTTTTGGTTAAAACTGCCAAGGTATTCTGAAAAGCATGGTCTCTGGCCTTGCACTTACACTTAATGCAGCCTTTCTGCAGGGTTTGCTGCAGGAGCAGTTATATTATTATGCAATTATTATCGATTTCTATTAGTTATTATGTAAGAATATTGTGGTGTGGTGGGTTTTTTTTAATGGAGCAACCCGTGTGGTTGTTAGAGTGTCAGTTCTCCTATGTCCCATATTTCTTGGAGGAGAAGTGTAGCCTAATGGTTAGAGGAAAGGATGGGACACCAGGATCTCCTGGGCTTTTTTCTGAGCTGTGCAAACTATTTAGGGACAGCTTCTCTTCCACAGAAATCGACGAAACTCTGTACTGAACTTTCCTGGGAACATGATCAAATCCTTAATCTCTGCCTGTCTTCCTACCCTATCCTGCAGGATATCAAGCGCGCCGGCTGAGCAGCCCAGCAAAGCCCCAAAGCACACACACGCTAAGAGCAGGAGCGCTGTAGCCAAAGCCCGTGCTTGCGGCAAGCATGTCTCCAAGGGTGCTGCTGCTTCCAGAGACAGGAATGAGTGGGGGGCTACTATATACATCTACCTCCAAAGGATGTTTCAAACATTAAGTAATAGGATTCTTGGAGACGGGGCACAGGATGCAGCAGAGTGAGGTTATCATTTCTATCCTTATTCTTAATACCTATTAATGGAAACAGATGATAGAGTATCTATGTCTGTGCATATACAACGTCTCTCCCATCCCATCAAGGCAAAGCGTTATCTGGTAAAGAAGCAGTGTTTTCAGGTTTGAGGAAGAAGAATAAGAAAAAGGAAAAGCTGTTTATAACATAAGCAGATACTATTTGGAAGCTTAATTCTCCACGGGGAAGCCAGAACCTACCTACAGGGTGTGTTGAGTTAGTTCCTCATTCCTCATTCCTTCTTTTTTTTTTTTTTTTTTTCCCTTTTGTTTTTTTGAACTTCTTTTGAAATCACTGAGTATGGAGCATACCTTGCCCCGGGGAAACATATTGCTGAGCTGTTACTCACACTATAAGAGGGTGCCACTTCTCACCCCCCTTTCCGTGAGGCCCTGGATGCCTGAGGGCTGAGGGGCCAAGCCACCAGCGCCCAGCCCACCGCCCCTGGGGGGCACAGCCAGGCGGCCGGGGGGGCTCAGCCTTGGTGCCGGGCTCTGGGGAGCTTGTTCTGGCTGGGAATGTTCCAGCCTGGGCTCCAAGAGCAAAGTCTGGAGGTTTGTTGTGTCCCCTGAAGTCCTTCTAGCCTGGAAGCTGGGGGAATAGTCCCCTACCCAGGACTGCAATTTCTCTCTCCTGAGAGTCTGGGGACTGCGAGGGGGAAAAGAGGGGGGTATTCTCTGGCCTTTAAAGCTAGAATTCCTCACTCTCTGTTTCAGTGGACTCTGCTCCTCTTCTTTTTGCTTCTCCCTCGGCACACACCGGCGGCTGGCCCACAGCTGAGGCTGATGAAGGCCACGTCGATGCCCAAGTGTCGGCCGCGTCTGGTGCTTCCCCCTTCCCTCCCACGCAGCGCCCTGCCGAGGGGCTCACACGGGCCTCAGGGCTGCCAGGGAAAGGAGACACTCTTCGCAGTTTATAAACTTCACTGGGTTCATGCACCCCCACAAACCTGCAAGTCTTCCAGCTCCCTAATGTACAGCAACACAAGCTATGGGAATGAGGAGAAAATCACCAATGTAGTTATCGACCTACCGTGAAATTCACTGATTAAATTATGGGATAAATATTTGAGTGGATCTGGCTGATAGATATGTCATGCACACAGTCTTAAAATAGGAAACTAATGGGAAATGAGGGAGAAATGACCCAAGGAACAGGAACAGGAATGTGATTTCTGGTAATACAGCTCGTGTTCATCAGTGCCTTTTTAGCAATATAGGAACGTGTGTGGGGAAACTGAGAGCAAGGCACCACCGTTAAAATAAACGGAGAGAAACTGCAGCTATGAAGAAACAGAGCACTAAGCAGCAGTTCTCCAGGAATAAGGCTGGTGAATGAATTTATGGGGATTTATGTCAGCTGAACCTGGCAGGTAGTTTTTAACGTGCTTTCAAGAAGCAGACACGGGTATTTCCAGTAAAATCTTGGGAAGCTCTGGTGGGTGCAGGCTCGCTGGAGAGGCACGATGCTTACACCAGCCTCTGACAGTGCTGGGCTTGTGGCTCTGTGTCGGCTCCTCCACCTTCCATCTCCACGAGGGGTGGTTCCCTCTGCAGCCTCAGGATCTTGTGTTTAATGTAAAAAGATGAAAGGAAGAGGTCATCCTGTTGTGCAAATGCATCAGGGCAGTGCACGGCAGCCAGCAAGGCTCTGCTCCTGAGCTGTCAAAACACACACACACACAATTCCAGGCAGCATCAGCGAGGGCAGGATTAGGCATCACCACATCCATCAGGTCGAGCCCATGAAGGTCTCTAAGGACAGGCTGATCATGTTTGTGTCATTCAGAGTAAACGGTCTGGAAAGTAATTGCTTTAAAACTCATCTAATTCATTTTTGACTGATCTTGCAAATATTTCCCCTTTCCTCAATGCCGCATTGACTGGCCCTGCAAACCATTTGGCATTGGCCCGTGTGGTGTGTGCTGTTGCTTTGCTCCTTGATGTTACCTCATCAAAGAGCAGCTGAAAATGATATTTCCAGCCAGACAGTTTTCAAGAGTGGCCAGTGAACTCGTTCTGCCCTGTGCCCTCCGACTCACGATTAGGTAGGTTTCCTGTATGTCAATTCAGCTACAGATCGGTGATAAATTTAAAATTGCAACATGCTGACCGAAAAAAAAAAATAAAATCATGACAGGCTATTTTTGGTTTCAAAAGAAACTCCTCTCGCTAGGTCTTTCCAAGCCCTCACCTCCGTGTACAGCTGCAGCGGATAAGGAAAACAGGATGCAGGGTTGTAGAGTTGGAGGAATCGAGTGTAAATCAAAGGAGACAAGCCGGTCCCTGTGTGCTGCCTGGGTTAGACCTCAACCTTTGAGCAAGGTGAGCAGTTGTCACTTGCTGGGGACTCTCCCAGTAACAGCATCACCCAGCTGCTTGAGCGTTTACACTGGGCCATAGCCGCATCTCACTTTTTCCTCCCACTGTGTCACCTCCTTCCCTTGTGCTGACAAGTGATTTAGACCGCCTGCCCTGCTGGCCCTTCATTTGAAATGTAAATCAAATACATGGGACATAAAGCTGGGTTTCAAAGTTGACTATTAACTAGGGCGGAAGGGGTGGCGTAGCAAAAACAAACAGTTCCAAGTTCAAGTCTGAAACCATAAGAGCAGGCTGAAAAACCTTCCTCCTCTTCCATCGCCAGTCAGCATGAGAGAGGCTTCCCTAGAGCAGAATGTATTTTGTGATTCCTTGATTTCCCAGCCCTGGTGCTGGGACTCCAAATCAAGTCTGACAACCGACTTCAAAGGGAGGAGGATGCTGGGGTGCTAATGCTGGTCTCACACATTCGTATGCGTAGAATCAGCCATAAAATCATCAAATGGTTTAGGTTGGAAGGGACCTTTAAAGGTCACCTAGTCCACGGCTTCTCGATGTCCTGAAAGATTTTGACATTGAGCTGTGTGGTGTGCTTGGTCCAATATCTAACACCCCAGAATGCTAACTTAACCGGTCCCTGGTGTGGAAAATCCAGTGTTTCAAAGTAGTGTTTACTCAGCTTCCCCCAGAGGAGTTAATGACCAGCCCTACCTCACAAGACATGGGGGTCCCTGAAACCTGGAGGTCCCTTCTGTTGTCCTAACGCTTTCAAAACCAGTGGAAGTTTTGCCCCAAAAAGTATCGGAGGCCCAAAACAAATCAGTATGAATGCGTTTTTTCGTCAAGTAGGAATGTACATCTACTGTTACAGAATGTAGTTCAGTATTTCTTTACCTGTCACCCCAAATAATTCTTGGGGGAGAAAAACAACAGCAAATCTTATTTTCTTTGAAATAATTTCTAGGATGACTTAGATATTTAATCTCTGACAATTCTGTAGTGACACCCTCACCATTAAGACGTAACTTGGAAATTGGAGACATGAGTAACCGATAATATAGAGAGGTATGAGCCAGTTCTGCTAAGCCCACCCATGCAGGTACGCAGCAGTTCCCTGGGCTTGGCCGGGCCAGCATCGAATCCTGCCTGGATACGAGGTGAGATTTCAGTTCTCTCAAGGACAATCCAACAAGAAAGAAACTCCTGATGTTTTTCTGAATTCCTTGAAGCGGTACTTTTAATGCAGATTTTCTTCCAGTGAGAGATGGTGAGAAGAGCAGCAGGCAGCAATGGCCCTCATGGTGCTGGGCACCAAGCTGGCTGAGCAAGAGACAGCTCGAGCCTTTGGACACCTTCTGATAAATGGTCATGGCCCCTGGTAGGCAGAGTGGTGTCCTGGGACTCCAGGGAGCACCTCTGACTGTCGGCCAGGGCAACCTCGGACACATCATTGTATGTTTCTGCACCTCAGCTTCCCTATTTGTGGAGCAACAAGACATCACTTTTAAAAATTGATTTGGGGGAGGAAAGCAACGCTGTGGTACCGCTGAGTGATGTTTCCCCATCGACTCAGTCCTGCAATTCTGCCCGCCACAACGGGAAGGGCTCTGCTGGCATATGTGCCTGCACAGGCAGCTTTTCCATCTCCAGGATCAGCTCCACCCTGGTGCTCTCTGAAGGCAGAAAGCACCAAGTGCAATTTCACAGGAGCCGCTAACCATCATATCTGTTAATAACATTCCTTTGTTGATAGCTTGGCCCATTTTCAAACAGGCTTTGTTGTCTCCCCCAATATGGGAAAGCATTGTCCGAAACCATGTAGGATTATAATTATGTAGTAGTCTTCCTGTAAATGTGTCGTTCTAGTGAAGTAAACTGCTCTGCCCCTCATTAGGCTGCATCGCAGAGCAAGTTGAAGCTAATTTACTAGAGTAGCAGAGAGGATATCATTGCACGATCTTCATTTTCATTAAACAACTGGATCTAACTCCCTTTTATTTTTAAACTAACCATGCTGAGCTTTAAAATTGCCTTGATTATAATGTAGCTTTTAAATGATTTGTGGTGGCTGATCATTTTGCACATGAAAGTCGCTACTAGCTGATTAGGAAAAAAAATCCACCATTGCTTCTTCTATTGCTTAGGAAATTGCAATCCTCAATCTGCAGCTTGAAAAGCATGTTGCCATGGAAATGATGCTTATGCTGTCGTAAATAAAAGTATTCTAGGGTCACCAGGGTCTGCGGCATAAACGGGCACAAATACTGCCTGGAAAAGTGCCAGAGTGGTTTAAACATATAGAAAGATAATTTTAATGGTATTTCACTTTCACCGTTACAGTCAGAAGGACAGATGAAGGTTAACATGTAGCTATAACCTTGGCACAAAAGCAAAGCAGAAAAAGTCTTAGCTGTTGGTAAGTTATTATTAGTAACAGAGAACACAGTACCGTAGCCCTCCTGACCAGTATTTCTCTGCTCGACCGCATCAGTGTTCCTCTCCCATTGTGTTTCTCACACACTCAACGATGACATCTAACTGTATATTCATTCAGGGGCAGTTTTATCCGATTCATAAGCACAGCAGACGAGAGCTTAGGAAAACCACTTGATGTTACAAAATGCTGTATCACGGGCTACCTGATCGCACAGTCAGTCTTCCCTGATTCCCTGGCTACGTCCCGCTCACAGCCCAGGAGCAACCATGGGAAACTGGCCTTTTCCGTGGAGGGGAAACACTTCTGCGTGAGAAGCCAGCGGAGGGAAGGAGCCCATGTGCCTTTGGCTGCTCCTGTGCGAGGGCGATGCGAGACATCTCCACGCAGGACCAAGAGAGAGCGCCGACACTGTTTCACAGGAGAAATACAGAAGCCAGAGACAGAGAGAAAGGTTTGGGATATGTTAGCTCATGCAAGTTTTCAGGAGGAAAGCAGGCAGTTACTGTTTCTGGTGGGTTCTTAATTGTTCAATGGACTGCTCAACGGCATTAAATGGCCCATACCATGAAGCTGCCTTGGGCAGTATCAGATCAAGGATATACACTTTTCTCTTCGTATTCTTAATACCCACACAAGCATTTAGAGCACAGGCAGTCACTTTAAATAAAACTACAGAGATTGCAAATGCCACAGCTTGCTTATTTACTTGCTGTCTCTTAGTCTGCCCAAAATGTGGAAATAATGTTTCCAGAGATGCTGGAATTCATGTGCCTGTTGAGGATCCTGGCTCCTGTCCTGGATGATATTGCATATTCAAGGGATGATTCACTCACTCCTGAGAGGGAGGAAGGACTGTACCAGCTGTACCACCTCTCCTTCGCTGACTGACAGCGTGGTGATGTTTCCACAAGGAAGCCTCGTGCCTCCAGGTTAAGCCAGCAATTATGGAACAAACAAAAAAGAAGTGAAATGGAGAGATGATTCACAGAGAGACAAAACAGAAGAGAATGAAAGGTGATGCCAAGCCAGACTGACAACAAAATTTTCATTTGCCTCAGCCCAAAATGTGCAGACAGGATTCTGCATTTCTTTCATGTGGAAATCAACAATGTCCTTTGCCATCTGCAAGGGAGGATCCAGGAGGAAACAGCTCAGCTTTAGGGCTTTGCCACCCCACTCCTGCGAAAGGGTGGTAAAGCCTACAGGCAGCAGCCCTTGGTTAAAAATGAGTAAAACCCAACCCCAATACCCTTGATTGCTCCATAAAGTGACTTTAAAGTTCAAGAAATGGGTTTTCCCTTTTGTACTCCCATTTTTAAATTCATTTCACCCCTTCTGGGACAGGAACCGTGTGGGATATGGGGCTGATACCCCACGCATCACACACCTCACCATAGATTTATCGCAGAAGAGCTGACCAAGGTTTTTCGGGCAGCTGACAGCTCCCCCAGGGGCTCGCTCACATGGTTTCTGAGGCTGCTTAATGGGAACAGGGTGGAAAAGCTGGGCTCAAAGGTTGTCCAGAATGACTAAGAGAGAAAGAATTCCTCCTGCCACTCCTGTGCTAATCAAACGGGTGTGGAGAAGAAGTTTCAATTCCTCATGTCCTACACTGCCAAACAGAAAAAGTATATGTATATTATTTACACAGCCAGTTCCTATATTAAGGAAGAAGCCTTCAAGCTATCAAAATCAGTCTTGAAAATAATCTTGCCTGTGGTATACGGAAACTGAGCCAGATAGTCCAAGCTCCCTTAAAACGTCTTTCAAACACACCTAATCTGTTTACTCTGGGCTTTTACTGCTGGCGGTACCTGGGACTTCGCCTCCGAGATTTCCTACAGTTTGTGATCTTAGCAGGTCAAAGTTTCCAAAGGTGGGGAGAAGAGACGCAATCCCTTCCCTGCCTGTACAAAAGGTATGTGCCTCTGAGCTACTAATTTAGAACCAATGAATCAGAAATAAGTAACATAAAAACCGTCTAACATTTATGTTTACAGAGCACCTCCTCTGAGCAGACAAAAGCATGTGTCAACAGGGAAACTGCCATGTAGAGCTTGCGTGGCAAGTGGCTCGGCATATTTAAACAGCTTTTGCGAAGATGTTAACATGTTGCTAGGGAAGCAAGAGCCTGCACAGATATAGGTGCCCTCCTGCACTGAGACCCACTATCCATACAATGGGAAAACGGAGCTGCCCCAGCACTCACAGCTTTTTGTTTTCATCTTTGCAGCTTAAAAAAGGCAGTTCTCCCAGCAGCTGATTAATGGTCCTTCTGCACAAACTGCATTTTGCACATATTTAAAAATCTTGGGCTAGATAACACTTTGACCCAAACTATAATAAGTTCTTTTTTTTTTTTTTTTTCCCCTGGTAGTGTCTGACATTTGTAAATTTGAATGCCTTATTTTTGAAAAAAAGTCTTTTCTAACTTGAAGAAGGGTGGCCAGGCTGTGGCTCTGTATGTATCTGCATGTGTGTGGCTGGTGGGTGCTCTGAACACACCACTGGACCACCTCTGGGACATACCGACACATCTCAGACCACCAGGAGAGACATCCCAGTCTGGCACTGAGAGGACCTCCTGGGGTGTGGAAATACACCTAGAACAGCTCCCACTCCCATGGTGTGCGGTCCCTGGGGTAATCAATGTCACCCCCTGCCTGTGAACCATTCCCTGAATTTTCTCTTCCCCTGAGCGCTCCGTGCGTGTGATACAAGCCTGGGTTATATTAAGCCCGTTGCTCAAAGGACCAGAAATGATGGCTCCCGTGGGCACACAGCAATTACGCTACAGAAGGAATGAAAATTCAGGGAGCAAGTGGCACTAATATATCTTACCTACCCGGAATACATCTATCCATGTACCGATCTCTATAAACACACCCATTTCCCTCTGTGGGTGGGTATCTATGTTCCAGTCTCAAAATTCCAGTAAGTTTTTATTAGCCCCATTTGCAGATGGGGTAATGATGACAGACGGAGTGCTGTGATCCCTCCAGGCTGCTCCTTCTCAGGAGGGGAGAGTTTGGGCCTTATCTCTCTTGGACAGGTAAGAGAGGGAGGTGAGTTTTCCCAAAACCCAAGTAGCTCCTTGGTGCAGGAGTCTTGCTCAGCTCTGGCTTTGAATCACGCTGGCAAATAAACATGAAAGTGAAAACGGTATTGTGAGATAGTTATGCAAGAGCGGGCGGATCCCATGGCCGAGCCATTGTTCCAAACGTTTAATTAACATTATGAAAGCTGATTAAAGGAAAATCTTTAACCTCCAGGGAAATCCCATTTTCCCTCACTTCCCATACCTCTATGATTTTCACAATGTAAGAAAGAAAGTGTTATTTCAAGGCATGATTCATATCAGCTACAACCTGATCTTTGCCACAGCCATGTCCTGCAGCTAAATAATCACTAGCAGTGACACTAGACGGGGACACTTCTGAGGCAGCATTTTTTCCCCTGTTATACCATGACCTAAATTGCCACCATAATTTCTAGACTTTGTGTCATCCTGGCACGATGCCAAGCGTTCACCCACGCTCAAGAACTAGAAGTTAGTTTGCAAGGACAGCGATACCTTCCCAGACACAGCATCTCAGATACAAAGTGCGAATGACACGCCACGGTCCGCCTTGGGAACAGCAGGGGCTGTTTGCTTTGGTCACCGCAGCAAATTCCTTTGAAGGCAGGAGGCTGAAGCACCATCTCCAGCAACTCACCATCTAACCTTGAGCTAATCACTTACCCTTTCTCTTCTTTTGGAAGCGGGGATAAAGGCAGCGTTACCTCTCTCGGGGCACTGCAAACATTGAGGAATGTAACCAGGCACTGAAGATGTTTACGTGGAAAGTGCTATTGCAAAGTTATGTTAGTGGAGAGATTTGCTTTCAGCTGCAGTGGATATGTCAGCAAGCACAGCCCCCTCAGCATTCATGTGTATGGGCTGCATATTGCCTCTCTGCTCTCCTAGGCCTATTTTAATTATACGGCACAGCCAGCCTGTCAGAGACCTAATCCCAGGATCTTATCTTGGAGGCAACAGACAGCTGACTGTCTGCACTGTTTACTTGGAGGAGTGCCCTTGGGGCTGCATGGAGGGCGAGGAAGGGAGGACATACAGCCGCCCAGCACAGAGAGCAGGCTCCTGCCCAGGGGATGGCCAGGACCCCGCTCACCGCCTGGCCAGGGCACCTCAAGCTCATCCTCCTCTCTGCCAGCAATGGCACGTGTGTGGCACCAGGCAGACACCATGGTCCTGCATCCTCCCCTGGTTAACAAGAGCCTGGGTGGAGGATGCATCCACAGACACCCAGATCTAATTCTTAAGAATACACATGGATTCAGGCCTTCCCAAGCATCAGGCTTATATAAATACATACACATATAAATACAGCTTCTGGCAGCAGTAACAGTCTCGTACGCAGGTCTTCAATAGTTCTTCTCATCTGCAGATCTCACAGGACAAAGACATCGCAGAACTTCAGGGACCATTCTGAAAAGGGGAAGGATTATCTTTTCCACACTGCTGTCTGCAATCACCTGATGCAAAAAACATTTTAATTATGATGTAACAGAATCACCCTCACTACTCTTGACTGTGAAGAACAGGCATTGCTTTTGCGCACACAGACATTAGTAAAGTTGAAGCTTTATTTACAGGACGAAATTCCTCCTTCAAAAAGCACTAGATATAAACCAAAGGAATATTAATGCAACACCGTGAATACCAAATGCATGAAATTTTAACTCAATAAAAGGCAGACAGCTGGGTATTCTGATAAAAATGGGCCTTTATTTTTTAATTCTTACTTTCATTACCTGGATTCTGTGTTTGTCAGAGCAACAAAATATAGTTTCTTTGATACGCAGCAAATCTGAAAACAATCCTGCAAGTCGCACAGCACAAAAACTCCCACAAAAAGGGAAAGCTATAAAATTTGAGAGGTGACGCAGCTTTCAGAAGTGCCAGTTTCCCAGTGCAATGGCTGGAAGGGTGGCCTGGCCTGGCGGCAGTTCAATCATTTTGTAACGAAGGACAAATACTTTCAACATCCTGAGAAAGAGGGCGGGGGGGGGGGAAGGGGGCACGGCTCCCTTGCTTTCCCTCCTCCTGCTATTCTTTCTTCTCCCTCCCCCCACCCTTTGGATTTTCAATAGCTCTTTAGTGTTTCCATCAAAGGCTTTTACCATTCATCCTCCCTTCTAGTGCCTGCCTTCCACCTGTCTATCCATCACAGCCCTAACCCAGGTCCTTCCCGCCCCCCCCCCCCCCCCCCATGCTATTTTTCATGCAGTGGGATTTGTTTATAAGCTTCTGTATTACCTAAGCTTGAGGGGAGGAGGCTGCTGGGAGGAAAGGGAGAAAGCAGGATTAAGGAAGAATAATTCAGCTCTATTGCATTTCCATCTGAACGGTCATAAAATGTGCAAATCCTGTTCCTGGGAATTTCATGTCAGAGGCCTTCCCTGCCACTGCCCTTCCCATGCCCCCTCTCTCTCTCCCTCTCACGCAAAAACAAGTGTCAGGAAAGATGCTTCTAACTCCATGGACACCAAAGGCCACAACGTGTGCACCAGCAGGGAGAGGGCTCCTACCAGCACGTGTGCAGAGCAGACACTCCAGATGTGGCCATGAACTACAGAGGAGGGGGCTGCAGAGATTGAGTCTGGCAGGACAGGAATAAGCAGGGAAAGGTCGTTTAATACAACAGCTCCCAACACTCCCAGTTATAATTAATTAGCCTAGGTAGAAAACAAAAATAAGGTAACTTTTCAGGCTTATTTGTTCTGTAAAAAAAATGATACAGAAACATATATGATTCATACCCCATCAGATTAGAGTTTGTCCTATCTTCTTTTTAGCTCATCTACCACCACAAGGCACCAAAATAGACATGGGCCAGCTTTCTAGACCCCAGAGATCCACCAGCATTCCATCTTTGACCATGCTGCAAGGCAGAAGGACCACTGCCGTGTACAGGTCAATGAAGCTTTGTCACCGATTCAAGCAGAGGTCAATGTGGCTAGACCTGCCCTCTGTGCACCCTTGCTACCTGACCAAACACATGCAGAACAGCAAGCAGTGCTAAAAAAGGAGGTGGCCCTTAACCTGTCCTCAGCGCTATGAGCCCAAAAACCTTTCCTTGGTGGAACTTCATGTCATGTCTGCTGGACCCAGCAACAGCTGGCAGCTTTCTTCCGCTTATGGACACATCTTGGAGATACTGAAGATCACCCAACAAGTAGCACATGTCAAAATAAGTTCCTTTGATTGATAGTTATTAATTATTTTTAAATAAAATGAGAAGAGATTGAATGGCTTGCCCATCAGCAGCTCAGTTCTTTGGCAACTTCTTGGACAGTTTGACCATACATATGACAACACAAAATAAATTTCACTTGCTTGCAGTAGCTGTTTGTTATAAACTCAGTCCATCAAGGATTTATAGTTCTAGCAGCAGTGGGATATATGAAATGAGAAGCCCTTTCATCCTTACACTGCTCAGCAGTCTGGTCGAGATGATGAAAGTCATTTTTTTCTAAGGCCAGAGGAGAGCAGGAGTTCATTCAGCCAGTTCGGCTGTGCTAGGGAGGAGGCGTGCAAATTGGGTCCAAAGACGAGAGGAGGCCCAAAGAAACAGCAGCCCTTGGTTTTGCAGAACAGTCAAAAATAAATCCTTAATGATGCTAGCCTTGCTTTGCAGGGTGGAGGGGAGCAGTATTTCCATCAGCTAAATGATCTCAACTCTTTGGCTTCCCTGAGGGCACTGCAACAGGACAGACTGCGATCGCTCACCAGAGTCACTCTCAGATGTTTCTGTTCTTCCCACCCACCAGCAGCCTCGAACCTGAGCATGTCTTTGGCACAGCAGGTGGTATCCTTAATCCCACGGAGGGCCAGCCCGAAGCGAAGATTAGCAGAAGAATTTGTTTTCATTAAAATCCAGCCTAACATTACCATCCTTTCTGATGGTGCAGGTTTAAAATGCGCATGTCCGGCTATCCTGGCAGCTCTGTTTCTGCAGGGAAAGGGCAGTTCAGCCACCAGCCTCTTCACTTTCTAATGTCTGTCTTTCTTTTAATCAAGTAACTAAGGCAGACACAGCAAGAAATGTTAAATGCACCTCCTCCTAGAGAATTTTGCCAGCAAGGTCAATGGAATTGGGATTTTGCCTTTATTATGTTTCTTTTGACTGTGGATGTGGAACTGGTCTGATTTCCCTCCCAGAGAAATTATTTTTATGGGCCCGTGGAAAAAAAACCCCAAAAACAACAAAACAGAGAGAGACATACAAATAAACACTAATACGTGCAGGAAAAATACAAACCTTAGCACCATGCACTCCCCTCATTACTAGACAAAGGTTGGGAAGGGTTCACAAGTGTAAAATGCTCATGTGAATTATGAGATTACTGCTCAGTTTTCTTTCAAGTCGTGGGCTGGAAACAGATGGTGGCTGTAGCATTTATGACGGCACAACATGTTACTGCAAGCCTAGCCATCTCTCTCTCTCTCTCCTCAAAAATGCAGCTGCAAGGAAAGTTGTGGAAAATCACATTAATAGTCTCTTCCACCACACGGTTTTCCAGCCCTTCATCCCCGGCCAGCACATGGACAGAGCCATCTTGTATCCCAGTAAGAATACTCTTCTAATCTCTGTCCTGAATAGTTACTACTGACGGGCTTATTTAACAGCTAGTTAAAATGTGGGGTTTGTTAGCATTGTAAAAAAGCCTCCAGAAAGCAGGTCCTTAAGGTCAAAGCAGATGCCATGTGACCCCAAGCGCTCCATAAGGGAAACACTCAGAAAGAAGAAATGAGACTGTCCTTCAGTGGTTTATTATTTAAACATTCAGTTCAGGCCAAGCAGGTTGATTTATAGAGAAGCAGAAAGACAGATACAACATTTGCAAAAGCATCTTTGTGACTTAGGAGTCCAAATCTCACTTTCACACATGAGTAGAAACTTTCACAAGGGCAAACACTTCTTGATTTTCAGTAAGACCACAAGTTTAGAAGTATCTGGGTGCCTATAGATACAAAAAGCAACTAACTCGGTATTTAAACATCTTGCCTGTATATAACAAAAAAAATGTGCAAGCTTCACTACCCGTGTGCTTCAGTCCTGATGGAAATGCCTTGCCACCTAAAGTATGTTCATACATACAGCAAAGCTAGCCTCACAATCTGAGTGAAATACAAGAGCTGGAAGGTGGGCATATCCCCCGTGGTGGGATGGTCACACTGAGGCATGACCCTTCAGCTCTCTAGTCACCATCAAGGGGCCTGCTTACACCAGGGAACTCTTTAACAGTAGGAAACTGTTACTTCTTACCTATAAGATCTCTGGGTGCTTTACAAAATGAAATATTCCCGTTTCACAACATTTCTGAGAGCATCGGCTCAACAGTAAATCCAGTAACTTGGGATTCAGGCCCTTGTTCAAAACCAGGATTTTAGGATTACTTCTTGAGTTAATTAAGAGTCTGTCAAATATTAATTTTCCAGACAGGTGTCACTGGTAAATCTGAGTATCCATTTTGTTATTCTCACGTTGCTGGCCTCACTACCTGACTGTGAACATCAGCATCAACTTCACCGTGTTCACCCTTACGTCATTCAAATGTGTTCCGGCTGCTCTCCCTGCAGCTAGGTACACACAGTGCAGTGTTTCTGCCTTCGAGGGCATAGAACAGGGCAACTGAAAACAAGACAGACTTTTACCATTCCCTTTATCATTTTTCGCACCTAGACCAGGAAGTTGCTACAGAAATTCAATAGTGTACACACCTGAAACTTTAAAAAGCTTTTTCACAGAGGTGGACTCTTTCTGGGTGATAAGACCATACACATTCACTGCATATCTATCATAATTGCAAAAGCTCTCAGATCTTTCTCCCTACAACAAGGTGCCATTTTTTTCTTTTGGAAACTTCATCCTGCAGAATTCATTAGTATCCTATGCAACAATACACTTCCTGTAAGTAATGAGCTATAAAGTATTAGAAGTTTCCACTTCTGGTTTTATCTTTTCCTGATCTAGCCTGAAAATTCTTTTGAAGTTGCTCAAAGTGTTCTTCACGTACACTTGTTTTAGGAAACACCAGATCACTATTAGGAAAATTCTCCTTAATTAAGTGAGATAAAGGAATCAAGATGATATGATCTGCTTAATTCCCCACCTTTCTAAGGTACTATTTTAAGATTTTTTTTTCACTTGCCTTAGAAAAGAAAAATGACAAAAATAAGGAAGGAAGAGACCTTAGAGGCCCAGAGAGGGCAAGCATTGCTGTGGGCTTTCTAGTGCAGCTGAGCTTGCTGGTAGAAAGCCACCGAATAGTTAAAGCTTTTCCTCATTACTATGGAATAGTTTACTGAAAGGCTGAGGACTGCTTCTGCAACTAACATCACCCCAGACAATGTGTAAAAGACTAAGCTTACACTGTGTTACCACCATAGCCTCTTCAGGGACTCAGTTTAGCAAGCCAGCTCAGCTCATGCCTAACTTTAAGCACAAGAAACTTCAAAGAAACATCTCACATGCCTCACATTCAGCTTTCCACTGACTCTCTTGCTGAATCACAACTTAGGGGAATGCAGGGAACTAATGGGAAAGATTTGCACTTGCTAACCCAGAAACATCCCTGAATAAATAGTGACAATGTGATTTAAAAGCAGTATTGGTGACAATCAGTAAAGTATGCAAGCTGAGCATTAACCTGCAGGACCCCTACATGGCCTGTTGAAGAAACCACTTTATCTGGGATAAATTGCTTCTGTCATTTTTGCTGTGGAAAGCCACTGCAGTCAAGGGGAATTCAGATCCTGAACAGGTTTTTGAGTAGCTTCCTGGCTCCAGGAAAACCTCTGAGCAGCTTAACTTTACTGTGGGTGAGTTTGGACCAAGAAATGTCTTTATGCCCAAGTGTATTTGCACAGAGCCCTCAGTCTGCATGGGAATCTTGCTGCCAAGTAGATACATCTCCTCAGCCACACAAAGCAGCAGGAGACCTTCCTCCACATGAGGGACATGTCAGCATCAAGAAAACATTAGAAAGGAGGAAACTGCAGTGCTTGGTGCCAGCCAGGGATGATGTGTCTTCAGGCAGGACCGTTTAAGAACAAGGACACGTATCTTGGCTTCTTTAAGTGCTGCAAAATCTCTCCCTCCTCTTCTGGCCCCATACAGCTGACACAGCTGGGCAACAGGCTCCAGCAGAACAGGGCCCACAGCAGAAAATCTGGCCTGTTGAAACTTCCCTGGTCTTCAGCTTAAATCAGCATCACCTTCATAGAGAAGACGTAAAACCAAAGTGCTAAGAAAAGGTGAAGCATGGCTGGAGTAACGAGGGCTCCCCATCTGAAATGTCAGGCTGTCACAGCAGTGAATGGGGCATGCAACAGACACTTGCAAAGTCACTGCTGGGAAACCTCTACACCAAACAGCAGAAAGCAAACCTGAGGTTTGAGTGCTACTACCTAGAGAAGGAAGGCAACAGTCACGGTAACATCCCTGGGTCAAAATAAGTCTCTCTGCAGAACAAAGACAGAAGCATTCTGACATCAACTGAGGTTCCTCAAAAGTCTTGTAAAAATTAATTAAAACAGGATGCCCAAATCCCTTAGACTGATGAAAAAAATCACAGCTAGGGATGTCCAGCAATTCTGGAGGGCCCTTGATACTTCACTGATGTCTACAAGTTTAAGTTCATCCCCAAAGGGGCCTAAGGCCACTCAGCACTTCAACAACAATCCCTCTGTGAACAATCTTCTTTCTTGTGGTCAAACAGGGATATCTTGAATTTATGTCTTGCTTCTCCCCTTGTGAGCAAACAAAACAATTTCTATGAGTAATTCTACCCACTAATTGCCAAGGAAAAGTCTGGTAACAAATGCTCAGTATTTTTGACAGGTCAGAGGCTTCCCTAAACAAAGTTGCTGTTCTATGTTTTCTAACAGTACATGTTCACATCTGGGGACTTCGGCAAATTCCAGTGTGGATGAGTCTCTGTGGGAAATTGCTTTTCCAGATTTTCTTGTTTTAACTGCTCCAGGAAATGAGTCTATTTTTACAACACTGAACAGCAAAATATGAAACCATTATCTGCTTTGTGGCAAGAGTTTCGGGTCAATTCTCAGGTAACTGTCATCTCCAGTGAAGTTCATGGAGTTGTATCTATTTATGCAAGTTAGTGATCTGGCCAATTATGTAATTGGTTGATCAGTTACTAGATCATAGAGCTACCATTGGCCTAAGGAGTGTCCCATTTTCATACGTCTCAAAGTTCATCCAAGCCCTGATGTATCGATAAGTGAAGTATTCAAGTATTATGGTCTGTAAAGATGATCATTAACTGCTGAAAGATTTAAGCATGAGCATTTTCTATGAACACCTATTTTGTCACTGAATGATCGCTCTATGTACTGTATTTCCTGAATTCTTTTTTCACCTGCCAGATAAACCAGGGTGAGATTTTCAGAAGTGTTTAAAAAACTTTTCTTCTACTTATTTGTGATTGCTTTCAAGAATCAAGATGTTTCAAAATCCCCAGGGGATTTCAAGTGCTATGGGCTCAACTGCATCTCTGGGTGCTTCTGGGTTTTGCCTACCTGATCTTAACACCTTCTCTCAATTTCAAACATGGACAGTAAAACAAGTTGCCCTTATTACACAAGATCAAAGATAGTAGGAAGAGGCCAAAACAACCAGTCTGATCTTGGCAAGATGAGTGTGCAACACTTGTTACAAATTTGGCTCCTTATTTCCCTGCTGGAAGGACCACTCCAGCCTTCGTATGTGGATTTCTTTTCTGTTGAAGCACACAAGTCAGCCTTTCTTTGTGTATTATCTAAGACCCTGGAAGACACTTGGCATGCACAAGTATCACAAACAGAAATTTTTAGATGCTAAAAGCTCAAACCAAGTCAGATTTGATGGTCTGGTAATAAGTCAAATACAATAATGATGACTGGATTCCCCTCTAGAGGAAGAAGCAACACTGGAAGAATGTGACGCTGAAACCTTCAGTGACAGAAATTCTATCACCAGGATGTTGCCAGGATTTCATCTATTGATTATGAACAAGACTAAGAATTAGCACTTCCTTAGTTTCAGGTTGGGAACCATGTCTTTGTGACTTTACACCTAACTGAAAAGCTCACCAAACGTCACTCAAGAGACCAGCATACAGAAAACAAACTTAGAGACAATATCTAAGGAAAACAGTACCTAACCTATGACTTGTTCTTTGATTTACAGCTGTGATTGCAGGTCCCACCTCACAGTCATATGCCATGATAATAGGCAGCAGTTCAACAAGAACCAGCCATAACGTTTTACATGTTGTACTGATTCTGAGCTACTTCAGCATATAATTTAGGCTGATGCAGCAAATAATTAGAATGATTAAAGGGACAGGTAACATTCCACAACTGAAAAATGAATGATCAACCTTCTGACCTTGTTCGCTGTCTCTTCTAATTCCTTTTCTTTTTTCACAAAACCAGAAGTTGCCAAATTTCACATGAAATTTGCTCTCTCATCTGTCTGTTATGGGTATGACAGTGAATTTTCACATTATATTCTTTGATGTACACCAACAGATGATCTTAAATGGGCTCACTGGCATTAGTAGTTGCAGTGCTGAATCCACCCATGCCAGGACAAATACGTATTTCAAAATGGCAACCTCCACAGGAGTAGAAGAGTGTGGAATTCTCCCAGCTGTTTTTCTAGTTGTATATTCTAGTCCTGTTACTTCATCTTTGGGGTTGCTTACAACATACTGCAACACTCTAAAAGCACAAAGACCCCTACCCCACAACTGGGATCTTGTGTCAGGGAGGCACACCCTACTTAAAAAAAGTAATAAAGCATCAACTCTGCTCCATTCGCCTGGGGTCAACGGGATGTTTGTCCAAAGTTATGAGCATGCTTAGGCACTAGTCTGAAGAAGGGCAAACACAGGCGCCTCTTAAAAGTGCCTTTCCATGTTAGGGCCTGGGAAAAAAAAACCAGGATTGGGCCCATGATAAAAACAGTTCCCTTCAGAAACATTACCCACACCATAAAAGGAATGAATGAAAGGGAAGTACAATGAAATTGTCTACTGAATTTTTGGGAATTCCCATAAAATCGGAGTCTTGATTCATTCTGTGTGCATTAATTTTCACTGTAAGTCACAAAAGATTGCCTCCTTAGAGATGCAGGAAATTACTAGCTCATGACAGTATAAAAGGCTACATAATTTCAAGGGCAGAAAGCTGGGTTTTCATCAGTCACTACATTCTCTGACGATATGGCAGTGGTTTTTGATCATGTATCCAATGCACAATAATTAGGCAAAACAACTTACCCTCAATCTTTTCAGTATTTAGCTCTAAGGGTGCAAGGATTCATTCTTGGAAAGGGAAGATGGTCGTGTGATTTAGGGCACTGGATGAGCACTCAGATCTGAGTCCTATCCCTGGTTCTGCCATAGCCTTGCTGTGTGACCTTGCACAGTCATTTCTCCATGCCTCGGTCTCGCCTAAAATGGGATAACAATAGTTCTTTATTTCAGAGGAGATAGGAGTACAAACCAGTTCAAGACTGTGCTGCAGAGATGCTACAGCAGAGTGGCACAGAAAAGCTCAGACATGGAATCATACCTTGCTATTAAATTGTGGGAAAACACACAGTAATTAAATGGAACAATAAATACAAAACAGAGGCTGATTTCTGAGGAATGCAACACTGATAGGCTTTTCTCTGTTACCTGAAATTAAAACAAACTTAAGTGGGTTTCTTATGGGTTTAAACGATTTTTACCTGACTCTGTTTCTGAGATCTGCTAGTACTAGAAGCTGTGTACTAGAAACACCAAGGAAATTCATTGCAAACCTCTGCATTGTTTCTGTCTTAAAGCAACCACAATTTCCAGCCCAAGAGAGGGCCAGAGTATTCAGAGTAAAAATTTCAAAGCCATGGAAGGGGCCTACAAACAAGATTTTCTTTGATTTACATTAAAATATGAGCATGCAAATCAGAGGTAGCTTTGAAACATCATCTTTGGTTTTGGGTACACTTTCAAATTAAATTATAAATGGGGCCACTGATCTTAATTGAACTGTCAGATGTCTGAAATTGCTTCAATGCCACTATTCAGAGTTACACCGTTGCTGGAATTGGACAGAGCTTTATCAAGACGCCTTCAGTAACGAGTATTTTTCCAAATGCAAAGATTTATCTGTTTCTCTCCACAAACACGTGTCTATAAGACAGCATTTGTTTTTCATGTGGGGGTCAGTTATGGGCCTGTAGGCCTGGGATACGGGATCTCAGGCACATGCCTAGATAAAGCAATTGATGTGGAGATAAACAGATCAAAGGCTGTTCTGTCAGGCAGGAGGAGGAGAGCAAAGAGATACATGATGAGACAGATCCTAGAAAGGGAAAATCATTTTTGAGAGACAGAAACAGAGGGATGGGAAAGTCAGGCAGAGAACAGCTGGAAAGCAGACCACAGAAAGGCAACATGGACCCCAGGAGGACAGCCAAGAGAACCTCACAGCTGGAATGCTGAAGCCCGTTGGAGGGAGGAGGCCCGTGAGATGCTGTTCCAAGCAGAGTAAAAAGCCTAAGCTCAAAGACACAGAAGTGCTGGAGCTGCATAGGAACCTCCAGGGCTGGAGAGGAGCAACTGCCTGCAGTCACTGCGCACTGCCTGGTAAAGCAGATGCCAAGCAGGACAGAGGACAGGAGAAAAGGAAAGCAAACTGGCACGTAATCCTTGATTTCACTCAGCAAAAGCAACTGAAGGGCAGCTCTGGAAAGATGAAGCACAGAGTTAAATGTAATGAATTGGCTAGAGAATCAGTGATCATGCACCATATTGTAACACTGAGATTGTTTTTGGGCAGTCCCCTACACATACACTTTCTGACCAGGAAAGATCTCAAAAAAGACGAAATCAGGCCAACAACTTTTCTGAATCTCTGGACAGAGGAAGTGACTGCTGAATGTAAAACAGAAAAACATTTTACCCCCAAATCTCTACCTATACATGCAAGGACAAAACTAACAGGGTGTTGAAGGATTGCAAGGAAATGTGACTTACAACAACTGTTATCTCCAGTTCCTTCATTAAGCTCCCTACTAACCCCCCACCCCACAAGTAACAGAGCTGTCAATCAGATATATTGCGGCTCCAATTGCTCACACCCTTCCCTGTAACACTCCAAATGCAGCACTTTAAAAGTCCAGATGGAGTCCACCTCCAGTAGATAGCAGAAGAAGATATGACACAGCATTCACAAATGCACAGAGAACTGTTTAATTTACAGCCACAATGGTGAAACAAACCATTTCAGAGCTTGGACATTCAAAGTTAAGTCTGACACCCATTCTTATATTCACTTATTGTGCTTAATTATTAGAGAACACAGGATTACATTAACCGTACATGACAATCTGAGATCCCTGCAGGGTCAAGTAGTGAAAGGGATGAGCAAGAATGAGGGACCAGCCCCTCAAGTGGTGTAAGCTGGTACAGCTCCACTGCAGGCAATGGAGTGATGATTTACACCAGCTGAGGATATGGCCCTTGAAATGTCCAACTTAACTTTGAATCAATGTCTCCTGTGTCACAGCCTTTAATGTTACTGTTCCTTCTGGTTGTATCTGCCACTTGGAAGAAGAAGGACCGATACCGTAGCCTGTAATGTTCCAGAGGCTGGCAGGCAGTATCTCAGCTGGACTACAGTAAGCAACGCTCACGGCGTGACACTACTCCTTGTATTTTGAAAAGTGTGGACTGGATCCTCATCTGATGTAAATTAGCTTAGGGGCAGATGAAGTCAAAAACATTTGCCAATTTATACTAGCTGAGAATATAGCCCTGAGATTTTTTTTGAGTTTTCTGCTGCATGCCATATAAACACTGTGCTTGAGAACAAAGACTCATGTGCGTTTCATTCCTGGCAACAAAGTTAACTCGAGACTACAAGTCTCAAACAAACGACTACTGGATGAGACTCCAGTCTTCATTCTCTCCTGGTTTTCTCAATTGGGCATACACATTTATTTGCTGGCACCAATAAAATGTATGCGTCTCGGTTTGTGTTTTTTTCAAGATTTTACTACAAAGCCAGACTCACCCGTGATGTAAATCAACAGAGCTCCATTCCACTGAACGGAGTTTCTCCAGGGAAGCTGGCCCTCTGATCTGAATGCAACCACCTTATGCCAGTGCAACCATAGGACTCTCAAAAAGTTGTTATGCAAATTATTCCACTTAAGTGACTTTGACATCCTTTCATACCTGCACAGTGTCTGAGTGGGTGACATAATGCTTTTCATCTACATGATTTTAATGGATATATGGATTTTTTTCATTAGATATCTTTTAGACAAAAAAGGAACGGAGCAACATTATTGGCATCCCACTGAAACATAAATATATAAATTACATTTTTTACACTTTTTTAAACGCAGACACATACATTCATGTGCATAACATTGTGAACAGTACACTTAGTGGAAAACAAGCACAGACAATCTTAGTTAAATGTATTTCCAGTTTTGGTGCTCAACAAATACACTGGGAAAATGATCACAAAATAGAACGGTGACTAACTCTATCTCTGCATTAGCATCTGAAGCCAATAATGCCTGTTAGCTAACATTGCTTTGTTTGGTTGTAATTGGACATAGCTACAGGAACAGGAGGGGAATGTCTGAACTATATTTAAAGAAATGGAAAGGTTAAAAATCTCTCTTTTGTTGTTTTAAGGTTCTGCAGTTCATTCACATTTGAAGATATTTTTTATTTGAGCAGGAACACTGTCTTCAAGACAAACTTTTTTGTCGTTCCAAACTAAGAAAACTCTTTCATCTTTTTGTAGATGGTTTCACAAATAAAAGAATCCAGTAGTTCATTTTATATATCCAATGTGATAATCCAAATAAAACAAGGGGTACATAATCCAAACTACTGGGGTGGGGCAGTGATTTTGGCCAAGTGAGTAGCCATGACATATCTGGCACAGCCCTATATTTCCAAAGCAGTACAGAAGGATTTAGCCATGTGGCTCCCACTGCAATCCGTGGGGAACTGAACATTTAATCCTTTAGCACTTTGAAAATATAGGAGCTGGTGCCAGAGTATTTTATCTGCCCTGCTATAGTTAAAATATATTTTGATGTTATTTGGGCTATTCTACTACAAAAATATGACCACAAAATGCTTTTTTTTTTCTTTTTTCTTTTTTTTTTTTTTTGGTTCAAGAAAACATAGCAGGCTTTCTCAGGTATATAAAACTGTTAATTTTTAGATAAAAATACAAACTTCACCTTTACAAAAACACGTATTTCTGTTGAATACACATAAAGCATAACATTTTACCAAAAATAAAGAATTTTAGGTTTTGTTCAAATATTTGCAGCAAGGTAGTTCCCATGCCACCATGACATTGTACAATGCAGATACAAGAATTTGTACATTTCACACAGCTTCAACATGTGAAATAAAAGTATCTGTATACTGATAAGAATGACAATTGCTAACACAATATCACTAGTAGGCAACTGGCATAAGTCTTAAAGAAAAAAAAAAAGGATTTTTGCATGGATATCCTATGATTTGTTTACGCACATCTCTCTTTTTTTTTCTCTTTTTTTAATTTTTATGTAATGCTTTAAATTACGGGGGAGGTTGGGGAACATAAACCAAGAAACGTCTAGAAAATTATGCATAGGTATACCATTTTTATTTTAATACATCTCATTAGTTTGCATCCCACTAGGAGAAATACCATAATGTTTTGTGTTCTGCTTATTGTTATACCAGTCTTTTATATGTGTTATTGGCAAATGTAGTCCAAGAGATAATAAAAAGCTAGGCAAAGAGTAAAAAGAAAACTTAATAATCACTTTATGGTGTAAAAAAAAATCCACTTAAGGCTCCCCAGAAGGTTTTTTTGTATAGACTTTTAAAACACCACCAAGCAAGGATGTATTGTTCTATAGTGTTTGCGTGGCATTTGATCATTTCATACATTCCTGCTTTTTTTGTGCCTGAAGTCCACCAGTGTCCATCCATCTTCATCAAGAACGCAGGCACATTTCTTGACGTAAAGCACCGTTGACTGCTCTGACAGAAATCCACTATTCACTTAGATTTTTGTCATGTTTTTGAGTACTTTTGGTATCCTCCATTCATTCAACTGTCTTTTTTTCTTTTCTGTTTTTCTTTCTTTCATTTTTTTTTCTTTTTTGGACAGGGAAGCTTCCTATTGTTTCACAGAGTGCTACAATACTTGCTTTGATGTCACATTAAACAAATGTACATTGTCTCTTTGTTCTCATTAAGTGTTCTTTTGAGCCAGTTTTTTCACATAGGAGAACAAATAAAGTATACAGTCAATAAGCACCATACATAGTAGGTTCAGGAATGTAACAAACCATGTACATCCATGTCCCAGAGAGAAGTTTTTTTTCTAGCTTATTTTCACCTTACATCTGCAGGAGAGAAAAAAGATACAATAACTCTATGATTAGAATCAAAGGTCCTATCCTCTAAGTAGATGACTTAAAAAAAAACTGTTCTGCATGAAGAGTCACTAACCTGGGACAAGAAGTTCTAAATGCTGTTTTGATTGAGTTTACATGCTCACTTTTAAAGTTGAATTTTAGAAAATCTTTGCTTCTATCATACTATTCCCAATAAATACCTGTTAATCTGAAACAGGATATCAAGTTTAGCATTCTTTAGAAATCACACATCAGTATAAATGAAAACTGCCATTGGGAGTTTATGTACAGAAATGGGTGCTTGAAATTAAATTCACCATCATCCAGGCGCTAGGCACATACACTGCAAAATCCAAATCATTCCCGCTCCAAATACTAGAATCAATTGCAAGTGCTGCAGTTTACATAATTTCAAGTCATTAAGAAATGGAAATTCCATATTTAATTTGGAATGTGTATCGCCATCATCACACATTGCTAATATGTTGGCCAAAGGATTTCAGTCATTTTTGCAATGAGAGGGTGTTAGTTTTTCACTACAGTGAAAACCTCATGAATTTTGATGACTGACTGTTATCATCCTACTGAGACTGAACACAGAAAAAAAAAAAAAGATCTTAATTTTCTGGTGAAAGTAACACAGGGCCCTGCAACACAAAAAACGGTATTTCTAAGCATCTTCCTTGTCAGGTAGGCAGATCATCAGACCATCTCAGGTGCATGTACAATCAATCCCAGTTCATGCCAAAACATGGGCTTGATGACCATGCTTATAATAGTATTTGTTGTATGTACACTCAATGTTTTACAGCCAATGGGGAACACAACAGTTCGTAACCTGGCAATTCATTCATGCATTATTATGTGATGCTTTGACCTCAGAAATCAATAATAATGAAATAAAAGCAGAGGCAATGGAACTTGAGATTTCAGAAGCTGAAGTATTAGCACCCTCCAAACAAAAAAGAAACAAAAAAGGCAAGAAAAGGAAGTAGCTCAAGTATGTAAGATGCTGATGGTGATGTGGAGCTTAAAGGAAAAATACCAGCAGGTAGAATTATCAAAGCCAATCACATCTAATCTCTTTGCAGCCTTGAGGTAGCAAGTGTCAAGATTTTGAACAGTGATTAAGTTGAAGTGATGATAATTGATTAAGTTTTCCAGTACTTGTGCTATTAGGGTGTTCAGCATATAGGTCCTACCTGAATATTCAAATAGTTCCAGTAGGTTTTATGTTGGTTTTAACTTTTTTCGTTTCCGTTTTTTACCTGATTCCCTAGGCCTTCCTGTTAACATAAGGGCAGGGCTGGTAAAAAGCCCCAAGGTAATGCATTTCGTTGAACACTGAAGTAATAAATACTCAAACCGTTTACATTTCAAAGAAATCTCATTATCCTTTGCATTAAAGTAATAACTTTATAACGTCTGATTTGACATTCCGTTTACAAAGTAATTATACAAAAGTAAAGAAATAATAAACAAAGTTGGCATTGCGTACGTCATTTCCATGATCCTCTATAATTACTGTTACCATGCAGTATTCAACATTTGCTTTCAGCTCTGTAGTTAAGCTATTTTCAGCTCACCATCCACTTGCTGGTACAAGTTTTGTTCCTATTAGTAATTAAATCCTAGAAATCTATATTCTTCCATGACTCCAAATCTATATTTTACACACATTAAAAAGAAGTTTTCATCTTAAAATCTTAACTGCTTAGTCTTTGGCAATGAAAGACATTTTGGAAAACTGAAATTGATCTAATGAAACTTTTTTCCAAATAGAACACACAGAAAAAATACCAAACCATACACACATAAAAATAACCGTTTAAAAAGTGGTTTTGTCTGCTCATAACTCAACCTAGTTTCAGCTAAAACACTCAGATTATAAAGTAATGCATATAAATTAATAAAATCACAGCAGAGGCCTACTGCTTTTATACAAATTCTAATTCTTCTGCTCTGTACATAGCAACTGAAGTTTACATTCACTAGACCAGATTTATGTGTCCATGCTGGATGGAGACAGTACAGAAAACTCTTCCTCACCCAGCCACCTACAAAATCCATCACCTTTGGGCAGCTTTCCTCATATATTTACCTGCTCTCCACTGACTTTGATTTTGAGCTGCACCTCTAAATTCCCAGTAGAGGTGCAAAACAAATTTTTGAGGCTGCCTTCAACCAAAATCAGGAGAATGGAAGGTGTCCCATTCTGCAGTGGGTTTCCTAAGTACATATCAAATTCTGCATTGATTGCACCCTAGTAAGAGGATCTGAGCTAATGATTGCAGGTGGCTTTATGAAAGTCAAATTGAAAGTAAATATTTTTCCCCATACATCTTTCCCCATGGTAAATTAAATGCTGTCTTGATAAGGCAAACTTAGGTTTAACATGACAACTGACAATAAATTCTTGACTATATGTAAGAAAACAACAAGAACAGGCAATGTTGTTTCAAAAGTCCTTACTCTCGAATACTGAATTTATTCCTAAATCCTTTACATTCATTTCATTAATATTTTCCCCAAGGTCATGTAAATCTCAGTCTTAATCCTGTCTTCACAAAGTCTAAGGAAATTAGGCAACAGAGTTCACCAATAAGCTGGAACATGACAACCTTTAACTTAGTTAAGCAAGACCTGAATACTATTGGGCAATTACATTTATTTAAAGGTTAACCCAATGAGAATTGATACACTTTAAACTTCAAATCCAAACTCTTTATAGAGCACAAACTGTCCCTAATTTTGCATCTTCAATGCACAGAGTAGCTGGGATTTTCTCTACTGAGTTCACTGGAAGCAAAGTTTGCTTTATATTCTTTACTAATGTAAAATAAGGTCCATATGAAATGAGCATTAATGCAAAAATAAAAGGAAAACATACCAGTTTCTTCTTCTCTATAATCTGAATTAGTATTTGATGATGTACAGGTGCATTCCATATGCTCTTCTAATCTCACCAGAACTTCTTTTAATTTTGGCTTTTTTCTAACATATTCCACTTTTGCCACCTATAAAATACAACGAGGTATGTACTGAGACACATTAACATAGTTACAGCTCAGAACTGAAGACAGATAACTATATACCCCTATTTTTTAATGCAGCCAAACCCATATAAAATGTTAGCATACTAATCATCTTTTATCTTAATTGTGCATCGTGTAACTATTTATTGCAGACTATTTGTTTATTCAAGTTCAGCAGTTTGAAACAATTTTCTTTTCCCTCAAGAGATAAAACAATTTCCCATTCATTTTGGTTTGAACTTTTGAGCAACTCAGTTTTCACATGTAACACAAAAATTTCTATATGGATTCAAATCACTGCTTGTTCTTACAGACTGCCACTTTTAGCAGCTCTTAAGCTGAAGGTTAACAGTGAAAGCATTAGGTTGGTTTGTAATACAGTATATAATTTGCAAATTGGTTTCTCCAGAGCCCTGTGAACGTAAAGTGCTCAACACTACAGAACCAGGATCTGAGTATCAGCTTCAAAAGCAGCAGTCTCAGCCCTGCTCACTTCTTGCAGTGACCTGGGACTTGCTTACATGAGCTCCCATGCACTGTTTTTGGATCCAAGAGAACTACCACTCGCAAACTGGATCCAGCCTTTCACTTTATTGTGGGTAGCTGGCAGGTACATGATTTCTCTCCAGTCCATTCAACTGCTTCTAACTGCACTGCTCCACTTTGAGCCAAAGCACTGACATCCTTTAAAAAAAAAAAAAGTCTGGATAGCAAGGTGAGGTTGGAGAACGGAGAATGCTGGAGAAGCTCAGGCTATATGCAGGTCTCCAGTCTGAAGGAAACCAATGCAAAAGAGGACGTTGAGGTGGGAGGATACTGAACATGAGGACATCCTGACCAACTCGGTGCCAGCAGCCAGGAAAGGAGGAATGGCACAGAGGCAGGAACACTGCTGTGCTGGGCTGATGAAATGGGTTGTGGGGTGCTGGGCACTGACTTGTTTCAAGTGTCATGGGCCTGATGGTCATGACCGTGCAGGGGAAAATGGCATAAAGCCAGTAAAGACAGTGCTAGATAGTGAGTAAGGGGTCCAATGTTTAGTTCACAGTTCTGTTAAACTGTATAATCTGCATAAATAGGTGATAATCATTTGCTTGAAATGAAAGTCACTGAAATGAAATGGTAACTTCTCAGTCCTAATGATTTATCTAACATTTGAGAAAAGGGGGCTGCAGTGTGGCTGTCCCAGCAAACAAGAAGACTACATAGTACAGGTAGGCATTATCAATAAGATAGATAAGGGAGTAAGGACAAGAGAGGCCGGCTGCCTCTACAAAAGTTGTATGACAAAGCTATAAAAGCTGATCCATCCAAAAGCTCCAGTTACTACCAAATAAAGCATCCACAATTACACTAGACTCTCCTGGCAATGGTTTGCTTGTGTGTTTGGTAGGGATTTAATGCTCAAAATCCATCTGCACGCTGTGAACATAATTCCCTGGCTCTCCCAAAACTGGAACAATAATGTCACAAAATGAGAGTGATGGCTGGAAAAAACCAGCACATTCCCAGTTCCCAGAAACACTTCTGGCTCTGTGGACACAACTACCAAGGACTCCGGATGACAGTAGCAGAAGCTAGAGAAAAATCCTGGCATTATTAAAGTCAAAGTCAATGGGAGATCTTCCATTGCTTTCAGAGAGCATGGAGTTTAGATCCACGTTTTAGTCATGGCCTCTTGTGTCAACAGGATCTGGAGATCATTTTCATCTACCCAGCAAAGAAAGGTTGCAGCGACAGATGCAATAACTACAATGTCCACATTAAAAGGTATCTTCCAAAACTCAGATCTCCATATAAACAGATTAAGCGCTGGCTGTGACATACAAGAATGCTTTTGCTGAAAGATTAACTATGGGTCGAAGCAGCGTGTTTCAAAATCTCCTATCAGAACCCAACTCCATCAAGCCTTTGAACACAAGATTTGAAAATGTACGCTGCAACTGAGTCATCTGGCATCAAAGGATGACTAATCCTTAAAATTTACAAAAACAAACAGTAATTAAGACACCTCCATCATCAGAGACAAAGAAAGAGACACAGCAATCATGCAACAGCTTTCAGATCTGCCATGCTTATTACAGCTCTTAGAATAAACCAGTCTTATTGAAAATTACACGCAACAAAAATAAACAGTAATCAAGCTTTTTAAAGTCTGTCCTTGTTTTGTTTGGTTTTCTAAACTGAAAGATATATGCAGTTCCTGTGGCTATTTGGTGTTAAACAACAGTAAAAACAACCCAACCAACCAACCAAAGAAGATAATACTCTGAAGAATAGGATCATAATGAATTTATGCAGCAATTTAAACCTGTTTCTTACTGTACTGTAGTTAAATTACAATCCAGCATATGTTCCACTGCCCTACTTCAGGCTACACCAAGTTAAACGAATGTCATCTTTTAAGATGCTGCAAATATTCAAACTGAAGCAGCACAAACCAGATAAACTGCTGTGCTTGTGTCATCTGTTAGCACCTGCTGCTATACAGGATGCCAATGTGAAATGATGAAGGTTGTAGGTCAGATTTGCAGTGCGTATAAACAGGGATAGCTATGCTAACAGCATGGGATTTGGCCTTGCGTTAGCATCTTCTATTTTTCTCCCTGGTGTTTATTGTGTACAGATACTCTCAAGTGTATTACCAAATGGTCAGTCCTCAACAAACCAACATGAGCTTCTTTTCCTTGTCTCTAATGCAACAAAACTGAAACACCTCAAATCCTCCAAAACAACAAAGTATCTCTATATAAAAACTCTCTAAGAGAACGACAGTGAAATCAGTGACCAGCTTAGTTAAATGGTGTATAATCAGTGGCACCATACTTGCATCACTGTAGACTCTAGGTACTATCCTGTAGTATGGTGTGGTGACAAAGTAAAAATTAAAGTAAAATCTGATAAAAATATGTGGCCTAACAGAAACGTCATGGGAACACATTTTCTAGAGACTCTCCAGGAAAGATGAAATCTAGGAGTAATAGCAGGAAAAAAAAAGGGGGGGGGGGGGGAGACTGTAAGCACGTGTCCAAAACACCTCTAGTGAAAAGGCAAAATTTATCATGGGCAGGAACTTGCAAGAGAAGTCTCAGTGCCAAAAATTCCTTGTAACAGCAAAACTCATGTGGCTGATAGCAAAGCACAGGATGGGTAATAAAACCAAAAAGCAACTGAATGAGGATGCTTTTTGGAAGCATCAGTTTCTTCCGTATTAAAATAAAAGTGTGCTGATACGAAGGAGGGAAAACCTGCCTTCACCTTGCAACTGAGATCTTTACAGCCCTCAGGCCTGCAAGGAACACGGAGGTCAGCAGGGTGTAAAGGTACCAGAAGGCCCGAGCAGAGATCAGGGATCCTAGCGGCCTGGCAAGTCAGAGCGTTTGGAGGCCCAGGGCCACTGCGCCAGGGCCAAGGCAGGGCCGGCGCAGCCTGCGGGGCACGGCGCCAGCGGTGCGGGGCCGTCCCAAACCGCCGCTGCAGTGCTGCAGGCACTCCTTCGGCAACACCCCCACCGCAGGGAAGCTTCGTGCACGGTTACCGCGGGTGGGGCAGGGGGGTTTCCCTGAAGGGATGTGAGGCCCAGGGGTACACTGCCCTGTCCGCGCACAGAGCGGCGGGCCTGTCGCAGCCCCGGGTGGCCGGGCTGAGCCCTTGCCGGGCGCCGGGGCAGCGGGGAGCCCTGTCAATGCCGCAGCCGGGCCGAGCCCCCATGCCCCAGGCGGCGGGCAGCCCCTCAGCGCGGCGCGGCACGCCGGGAAACGCAGTCCCCGCGGCGCGGGAAGCCGAGGCGGCCGCGGGGCACGCTGGGAAGGCGGCGGGGAGGGGCGGCGGGGCGGGAGGCGCCTCACAGGGCGGTGTGGCCGTGCGGCAGCCCGGGCATGGCTGGGGGCTGGGGCCGGGCCGGGCCGAGCCGGGCCGGGCCGGGGGATCCCGCAGCAAACTCGTTACCCGCCCTCGGGGGCGGCGGGAACGGCTGATGTGGGGTCTCTGTGTCCTCCCTCCCTGAGCGGGCACCGCCAGGCCTTGGCAGGATTCCTGTCACGCCCGGAGGGCACCCCTCTCTAGTTTTCTGTCTTGTCTTCACCAGGATCAGGGTTTCCCTCGTTTTTCCAGATCTTAAATAGACCTTTGGTACCTGTCAGCTGGTCCTGCTTGCAGGTCCCACCAAGGGCTCTCAGTACACAGCTAAAACCAAAGTGCTCTTTATCCTAATGATAGAAACAGTCACTGAAGAAAAATGTCCTTAAACCTACAAAAGTTACATATAGCCATTTTACCTACATGCACAATTTGTTCTACAAGGGCTTTTAAACCTCTTCAGAGGCTGGGTAGCTCTGCTGACCAACTCGTGCTCAAGTACTGCGCTTTTTTCCATCTCTCTTCGAAACCTCTCTGAACAATTCCCAAATGACAGCTGAGGAGCTGCTCCTACACCCCCTGCTTCCCAGCTCCTTTTCCCTGCCTTTTTCCCTCATACTGATTTTCCTGTAAATATACTAGGTTAAATTTCCCCAAATCAGCTCAACATTGAATATTTCATAAATGCCTAAAGCTGGTACGGCTATGGCTCAAGGCCAAGCAGAAGGCAAAGCTGAGGTAGATGGAGCAATGGAGCTCTTGTTTCTCAGTTTGGAAATGACCATTGCTGCAAACAACCACAATATTCAGCTTAGCTTATTCAAAATTAGCAGTATAGGCAGGATTTGCTCCATAATATTAACTGTTTTTTGCTGTCGTGAGCAAAACCACTAAAATCATGTTCAACATTATGAAAAACCTCTTGAGAAGACTCAGTTCAGAACCCCCTTCAAATAAAATATGGTCTGGTACTTGGTAAATACTTCATCTCACTGTGCAGAAGCAACAGAATTTGCAGATGTAACTGAAATGCTTTTGCAGGCAGAGGAGAAAATGTATCTGTAACAGACACCAACACCCCTAACTCATCAACCCTTGTCACCATTACTCTATCAGGAGAGGACTGCAGTTCCTTCCTTCCCACTTCTTCCTCCCAACCCACTTCTTTATTTCAGCCCCATTTTTGCAGTGCTGTACAGGTACAGCTTGCTTAACAGAGATGTCTTTAGGACCAGGAGGCTGTGCTCTCATGGACTCACTGTCAGGGTGCAGGGCAAACCCACCTCTTACTAATGACCCCACGAAAGGGAAACCTTAGAGGATTCCTTTCAGGGAAGCTGTTCCACCAACACCCCTGGCTTGGAGCCTCCCTGCAGCTCTAATTCCACAAGCCCGTTAATGGTACTTCACTGACCAAAGCTCAGTGAAGGCGAAGTAAGGACATCCCCGAAGCCTACAGCCTTTGAATCACGTCCCAAGAACCGAATGCCCCAATACAAGCACCTCCGCTGCTCCTCCCACACTGCCACGGCCGGCTCTTAACCTTGACTACAGCGGCCCTCAGCAAGACAAAGAAAACACCCTTTGCTTTCGCCTGTTGGATGATGCAAACCCACTTGCTGACCTTTCTGGATGAACATTTTTCTAGTGTGAATGGGCCAGCTATGATCTCACTACCTTGTCAATGAAAAGGAAGTGGGGAAAGCCTTTTCAATGGTCTATCAAAAGAGGGCTTTTATGCAGTCTGACATCAGGGGAAAACACAAGACGGCTTTCCAGCCGCACTGCAGGAACAGCTGAGAAGGCTTTCCAAAACCGCTCCCCCCTACCTTTCCAGCGACCCTCACTCTGGGCCAGCTACTTAATGGCATGAGCAGACATTCAGCTCTGAACGTAGGATTGGCAAAAGGCTCATAAAACCATCAATTATATCAAAGCTGCAAGAGGATCTGACTCTGGAGGGCATAAATATGGATTCTGTTCAGAGATTTCTGGTGTGACAGTGGGGTCAGCCTACAACCTTTACAATGAACATCCTGTTCCTGCTTGACCTCTTGTCCTTTTTTTCCCTTCTACTTAATGACTGTTTGGAGCAGTCTTGGAGCTTGGAGAAAAAAAAAAAAATGTCCTCCAAAGCTGGCTGACGTATATTGATATTGTTGGTGGCAATATATTTACACAGCCACAAAAAGCAGCTGCTCAGATGAGCCTACTTTTAGCTTGCGTCCTACCAAAATGCAAATCTAAAAGCACTAAAACCGTATGAGCAGACCAAATGACAAACTTAAGATTTCTTTAAGGTGGTGGTACGCTGGGGAAGCAGCCCCAGCAATGACATCCTGCAAAGCTGCTGCCAGCTGTGGAGTTTGCAGCTTCTGGGGAACCCTCAGTGTCCCCATCAGCAGGGGATTTTGACAGCCAAACCTATGTCTCTCTCTAATTTTCCCCATCACTGCAGGGATAGGAAAAAAGCACAGGGTTGCAATGTCACACACAGGTACCAGTTCACAATACATGGCTCAACTCTTTGCAGGGCATCTCCAGCTGCTTTATACATACTAGTTGCTACACAAGATTGACTGGAAGCTGTATCAAACCCAAAGGCAACAGCACTAGACATTATAACCCTGAGGGACTTCGCTGTTTAACTCCTAATCTGAATGGCTTCCAACTGCAGTGCTTCAACTTCTCCAGTTTGTTCTCAACCCTTGTATAATTACTGATCCCAGTTTTCTCATTTATGATTGTTTCTGCAAAGTGTATCCCACAAAGGAAGGGCAGCACACAAGTGTAAAGTAGAATTATTTTTGGAAAGACTGAGAGAATCTGTTCAGATGTTTCTCCAGCTTATTTTGGTGTGAAAACATTTTTCACATGTTCAGAAACATAAAAGAAAAAGAAAACCTGCTCAGATGTGTTTGTCTGTGTATGAAAAACAAGGAAATGGCTTAGATGCCTTATTTTGTGTTTAGGATGTACAGCACTATATTAACCACACCTTTCTCAATAAGAAAACCATTGCAAGTACAGCAATCAGTGTGTTGTGCTGGGTAATTCTGTTCCAGAATGTGTTTTGGGGTGGTTTTTTTTTTTCAAATTCTGCTCTTAAAATACTCATGGCAACAAGAACTCAGAGTCTTAACAATATAAATGCTAAGTGTAAGTCTAATCTCCTACATGCAGATGTAGATCAACATTACTTGTTTAAATACTGATAAAAATTAGAACACAGTGAAGCCAAACGAACATAAGAAATATTTCACATAATATTTACTGGAAAATTGCAACAGGGATTTTGTCTAATGAGTAAATACAGCATGAAGCCGTTGAGTCTTCTATCCCTGGGGTAAGATAATTTAAAACACATTTTTTCAGATCAAAAGTGTTATGTTGTCAAATATAAAAGCCCAATTTAGGCTGCATAATATTTAATTAAGAAAACTGCATTCCATACTGTGATTTATTTTTTTTTTAAGTCCAATGCCCCTTGAGTCATTTTATCTTCTTAACTTTAAGATTTGTACTGTGCGAGATCATGGGAAAGACACAATCAACTTTATTTTCATTACAAAAGCAGAAAAACCTAAAGGGAATCCTGTGAAAATCAAGTCAATTCAAACCCAAGATTTTCCAATGATCACGGAACTTGAAAAGGCCATCTGCTCACTCAAAATGAAGGGGAGCATTGTATCTGATCCTGAGGCTATGAGGATGGATAATAAAGATCCAGGTCAGACAGAACAACCACAAGAATACCTGGAGTTTTTAGACCCTCTTACAGCTCTGCAGCCACAATTTGCTCACCTTAACACTTCTGTGATGTATCCGCGATGGCTGGCATTTCACACTGCTGGTGTTGCAACAGCCAGTGCAACGTTTCACCTCCACGCAGGGCGGCCATATCAGGAAGTTGGCAGAGGTGGGATCAATTTGACTCCGAGGTATCTCATATATAACCGTCCGTGTTTTGCAGACAGCTGGGATGGCTTCCTCTGCAAACACAAATTCACACTTCCAGGTGAGCAGCTGCTCTCACCTCAGAGCACCCAGATACTTCACACCATTGATTTATGAGTGGCACCCTTAGCTGGTGGGTTGAGATGGTGTTCTCAGTTCCCATTGCTCACCGACAAGTCGGTGCTGAGTACTGCTTGCCTACCACTAAACTGTGCGTGCTACCCTAGGGAGAAGCTTGACTCACTCCCAAAAGCCCAGCCCTAAAGTGAGGATTTACAGTGGCCTGGCTCCCAACATAGCTCGGAGCACATACCATTAGATAAGACAATCCTGGCTGTTTAGAAGTGACAGCAAGCCAGGGACTTCTCCAGATTAGATGATCCTCTAATACAGCCTCATAGCAACTGCGTAACAGCAGCTGTTACCACTGCACACACATATTATCACACAAACATGCAATACCTGGCAAACGCCACCACAGAAGTTGCACTGAGGATATTTATATCACATCCAAATTGACTGAGCTGGGAAACAACCTGCACCAGCTTGAAACTTTTGAGTCTTGGGTTTCCACTTCCAAAACCTTAACATCCTCATATCAGGAAGCCTGGTCTGCCTGCCATCCCAAAGGGTGACTGCCATTTTTTCTAAATGAAGTTATCCAAGCTTTGTACGCAGTGGGTTTTATTTGATGTGTTATTTCTTGAATGAGGTAAAACCACAAGAGTAGCATGACTGAAAAACCTGCAGCTAAACCAATACCCTGCTGAGCTCAGGTAAGGTGAGCTTGCAGACGACAGTTTCAGCCACATGAAGATCATAAAGAGTAGCTCTGTACTGCTGCATGATGCTGCCATGAAAAATCCAAACCATGTATCTTTCTCGACCTAGGGACTACCTAAGAGGTCAAGCTGATAATTCAAAATGGTCCAGACAATAATAGCAATGGCAGGGACAAGTTGTTTGATGAGAAGTTCTCCAAAGGCAGCTTGGATTTTTTTGCCTTGCAGTGGAAGCAGTGATAGCTTTGGGTTAGATGTGTCAGGGAACTGGAATACTGCCTACGCTTCTTCAATTACTCCTGAAGTACAAGAAGTTCAGGCCTGGCCTGTGCCTGTAACATGAAAATCTAGGCTTAGTTTTGAAAGAGATGCATTTCAGTCAGCTAAGCAGAGGGAAAATATTCTCTATCCCCAGTGCCATGAACTCAAGAAAATTAACGGATCCAATACTCCAAGATAGCTGGCAACTCCTGCAAGTTATTGAGCATATCCAGTTCCCACTGACTTTTATGGGGAGGCATTCAACACCTTGCAGAGTAAGATGCCAAGTGTAGCAGACTGTTGCAGAACCGCTGTTCTCTAGAGGCATTCAATGTGACGAGCACGCTTGCCAATTCACACTGCAAATCCATGCTGACAGCATGCTGTGCTATCTACTGCACACCACCGTAGCTTAAAGTACACATATATTGACTCTGAATTAGCTGTAATAGGAGCGATCATGGATGTTTTCCACAGTCAAATGGAATGGTAAAACATTCAGATCTACTCAGATGAACAAGCACTGCAGACAAACCCTACTCTAAAATTCATTAGCATCTCTTTAAATTTATATTTGGACTTTGTTGGATCACCATCATTATTGTTTAATAAGAACAAAATCCCTTGTAAACATGCCTGGTGCCCTACGCAATGATGGAAATCAGTGCCCCAGCGTTTCTGCCAATGGCTTTTAATTTTTTGGATAAACTGTTTTTTCTTGTGAATAAAGAGTCAAGCTGTTTCCTTTTGTGGAGCTTCTGTACTGAAAACTCTACCAACTGTTGATGTTTTTTAAAGCACACTGCTGTAGTTGTTCCCCACACTATGAATTATACATTGAATATCACAGCATTTTCTAACCAAGGTCTAGCTTTCTAACATGCTGCAACAGGAAAGTGAATGTAAAGAATTTGTGCTTGTCTGTCTCCTATGGACATCCTCCAGAAGACAGCTTCTCAGGCAACGGCTCGTTTTGTTGAGCTCTTTTGTAAAAAGAACGGGAGAAACTAGAAATGGCCTTTTTCCTTTGTGCGTGTCACATTTTTCCAGTGAAATGTCCTGCTTGGCTGACCAAAAGCACCCCCTCTGTTTTTACTCCCCAAGTACAAATAGCTTGTTTCTTACCAATGCTTCTTTTTCTGCGAATGGGCACAGGACGGTTCTCTTGCACATGTTTAGCAGAATGAACACTGTAAGATCTCAAGTTTGCTTCTGAAACATCATCATATCCTAGAACAGGAAAACAAAATATTAAACCTCAGCTATGTTATTCACACCAATGCCACTACGGTCTTGTTCCATACATATAAATCTGTGCTGTTCATATGCATAAGACCAAATCCTGCTGCAATCAGTCTAATGTAACTCCTGTCAATGCAATTGCAAAGGCAAAAGGCAGGGAAGACATAGACATTAAAAGTCGTGTATAAGCATGCAGAATTTAATTCTAATACCTGTTTTACTGAAAGCCCCCAGAAACTCTCTGTGACACAGAACCACATCCAAAGTAAAACAGTTGCATTTTTATGTGAAAGGCATAATACAGCTTTTCTTACTGAAAGGTGTAGAAATAAGAACAGTAACAGTTCACGTGAAACATTTTGTATAAGTCTCTTGAAGTTCTGGTACGAGGCTACAGTAGAAAATATGGTATTACACACCCAACAGCAACAATGCTGCCTCTGTAAATCTTCTCTTGCTTGGTTTTCAGGGCAGTACTAGGACAGAATCAAAAGCAAAAAGTAACTAGCATGGGTTTCCTTTTAGCCTCTCTGTTGCAGAACAAATCCCCTGTGAAGTATCCTAACCTTTGGAGGGGCATCTGAAGCTACTGCAAACTCTGGGACTGCATCCAGGCTTGTCTTGTTCCCTAAATAAGCCTACCACATGGGTTAAAGGGCCATGAGAAAAAGCAAAGACAGAAAACTTGGCATTTCATTTATCATAAAAAACAACAAAATAACTGCTCCAACTATTTCGTTTTGTTAAGTGAAGCAGTCCAGGTCGTGTCCCATGCAGTGGGGTTCTGAAAACGACAAGCACAATCTGCAAACAGGGGATCAGAAAGATGTAAGCAAACTGAGGACCTCCACACAGATTCCAGTACACCAAAACTAAGAGTTTTAGTACTCTGCTGCTTGGAGTGCCCTCTGTAACGTCACTGGAGAGTTTCAAGGTTTCACTGCTGGCTCCAAAGAAAACTGTGATGTGCACTAAAAAATGTAAATGACTATTACTCAGTACTCTATTACCCTCTCTACAAGCTACCAACATCCTACGCTCCTGTCTTCTCCACGGTCACCTTCCCTGCTTCCAGTTCGTTTTGTACATACAGTTGACCATGAGTCTGGAACTTGGTTTATTCTCAACTTTATTAGTAATACACATCATAAAGATCTGCTCTACAAAAAAACTCTTTCTCCTCCCTCAAGAAATCCTACCCTAAAAAGCTTGCAGCTTGTGATACCACCTGCAGAGCCTGGTAAGACATGAAGACAGTGGTATCTTCAGCACCTTAGAAAAAGCTCTAAACCTCACAATTTATCTTCACTTCTTGGAAAAAACTATCGTAGAAGATGAAATGGAATGCCTGAGAGGTCATACCAGGAAGACCCACTGGTCCTGTCTATTTTTCTTATCAGCTGAACAGATCCTTGTCTGAAATAAGTCAGTGTGAAATACAGACTCCCAATTTACCCAAATAGGCTGGCTCCTATTTCCTATGTAGAGTGCTTTTTCCCATTGATTTTGATGGGAAATTTTGGAACCTAACTGATCAGCTGATAGTGGGCCTTATTTGCAGTCCTAGTGCTGTAATGTTAGCAATGACTAATGGATTTTATTTCTGCTTTTATTGTACCCCATGCTCCAGAAAACTCATCAGTAGAGTAAATAAAATAGCTTGCCTGAGATCCCACAGGAAGTTTGCAACTGGGCTGGGAAGCAGAGCCAGGTCTCCCACATCCCATTCCAATGGCACCAGGCCATCCACCTGACCCCAAACGGTGTTATGAAAAATGAGGATCCATTCTGTTGTTCCTCCAGCCCTCTTCTGCTTCCTAGCACTCAGCCACTCAACACCTCAATACTGACCTCCTTTTTGGCAGCTTCGAGTTGTCACAACTTCTCCCTCAATTTGAGGCAATGAAGTGATACTCTAAAGAAACCAGCATGAATTCTGCTCAGCATAAGATCCAACCTAGGCTCAGAGCAAGAAGCATCTCTGTCCGCACGCAAACAGTGTTCAAAAAAGATTAAACACAAAACTAATGCCTCTAATCCGAACTGCTTGGTGGTCACAGACATCTCGTTGAAAAGAGAAACCGTCGATGATGCCAGCTGTACGGCAGGCCTGAGCCACGGGTCCTAATCCCACATTCAACACGCTGGCATAGCTCCCTTCTAACATGACTGACTTCTTGCTGTCTTGTTTAAAGAAACTGGTAAGACTAAAGGAATAGTATGATCAGCTAACCAATATGTTAAGCCATGTGCTTATATATAACTGCTCAACTCAGCTGCAATTAGCCATATTCTATCATCATGTTTATAAAGCAAAATGACATGTCGAGGAGCATGTGTTGCTTATAAGATGATTTCTAAGGTGAAGAAGGCCTCTGGCTCATACTGTATCTCACTGTCTCGCTACATATCTTAGGCATGTATATCATTTTGTAAGTTCATGTCTCACTGTGGGGTTAAAAAAAAAAAAAAAAGGGATCTACACAGCTAGCACAGCAGACTGAGAAACAAGTTCCAATCAAACCTGAATGCATTATGCAACACAAATGGTATTATTTCTATTGATACAGCATCAATGTGTTGGGGTTTTTTTAATAAACAGAATTATGGAGCACATGGCTGGAGCCCAAAGATAGTATAAACGCACTTGGTGTCCCCCTGATCTCCACAGGCATTTGGAAGGAATTCCATTCCCCAGTGAAGTCAACGGGAAAAACACTGCACTTCAAGCAATCTTTAAGTCAACAGGAGTCTTGTCTGAGCAGTACTGAAAAATCAGAAAGTCAGCTTTGAAACCCACACTTGACTCTGGATGTGCAGCCAGCAGACTTCCTTTTATTTCATTGAAACAATGATGGCTATGGTAATTACAAACAGAACTCTCTAGTCTAACTCTAAAGAAGCCTGATACCTAATTTGTATCAGTTTTCCCCCCTTCTGTACTGATTTAGGAGCACGAAGTTGCAGGATAAGGATAATCTCTTAGCAAAGGAAATGGGAGTTGATGGGTGCTTAGCGTCTCACAAAATGAGGCTTGGAGCAGAAAGCTTAGAAACGGGTGGTTCTTAGTTTAGAAATTGAACGCTGCTTGTCACTAAGTGAAGATGGAGGATGCTGCACAAAGCCAGATTAATGCAGCTCTCTTTTAGCGTTTTAATAACAAAAAAAATGCCTTTATGGCAGCCGATCAAGAAATTTCTCTGTAATCTTTTATGTACTGACAACATATCAATGATGGGTATAAAAACTCTTGCAATTAGCCTTGGTCAATCCATTAGTGTAGCTGAAATTGTTCTTTTTTGTCAGATTGGCATTTTTCCACTGGGTCATGGAATATAAATCAAAGAGTTCCTGCGACATTCTGCCAATATGTGATTACTCTTCTCACTAAATAAGCATGCGGAAAGCATCCCAAGACTATTGTTATTTTATATTTATCAATTTATACTTTTGCTATTGCCATCTCCTTCCCAAACAATTTTATGTGAGGTACAATCTCCAATACATGCAGTCTTAACACAAACCCTTCCAAATGCCACTTTGATGTGCATCCAAAAAGTATAGGTTGAAGACTTCTAGTACCAACAGCAGCAGTGTAGGAAATTCTCATTATCTCTTTTTTTTTTTTTTTTTTTCAGGAATCCAGTGTAAGGTACAATAAACTGAAACGGTCTGTCTTCAAATCGATCCTAGAGCCAGAAAGCCCAAGGCAACGTCAGTCTGTTTGTTTGATCTTCTTTCTGGCTGATGCAAAATATGCCCTTCTGACATCCAACTGCAGAGATAGATGTCACTAAGTTTTCAACTTTGATCTATTAAAGGAAATATAAGTAGCAGCCTGCAAGATCCTGTTTTGTTTAGGGTTTTTTTTCCCCTTTACCTAGATGTGATCAACCAACTGTAAAGGAGGAGTATACCCTCTATCTGTCTCAGGAAAAACACAGGACACACACGGCAGATGCCCAACTCTCATCATGTTTACGAGGTGCAGGGAAAGCTAACACATTCCTTTGTAACATCCTTAATTTGAGCACCACTCCAAAAGCCACAAAGTCAACAGAAGATTTTCCAAGAGGTTGAGCTCTGCAGCAATCTAACACTTTTCCATGCAACTATACTGTTAAATTAGAACATCTCTCCACTTAAAAGCTGCTCTGCTAGCTCTTAATCACAGGCCGTTAAATTCACATGGCCTAAGGTGACCCTGTGGTTGATGCCCTTAAACCATGCAAAGAAGCAGGCTCAGCCCTGTATTTCCCCATGCAGGGAGGTGACTGGGGGAAAAATCTGTTCCCAGCGGGAGGCAAACATAATAGGTGATGAAATGAACTCTACCTCCCACAGGACAGATGGGAGAGGTGAAGCACGAGGAGAAAAACCACGCTGCTAAGCCTAAGAGAACTTCACAGGCGGAATATAGGAAATGCCCCCGTTTCGGTGATTTAGTCTGTTAGTAGTAAAACTGTACTCTGCACGCTACAGCTGCCTACTTCCTGGGATCGTGCATGCTTTCTGTTTTAAATAGGGTCAGACTCTGCTCTCCGTCATGCCAATGAAACTCTGTCGCCGACTATGGATCCCGATCACAGCAAATTAATGAGACCCTGTTTTCTGACATAAACAGAGAATTTTCATGTTGCCTTTACAGGGATTTCTCTTTGAATCGAACACGCAGCACTGGGCGCTGAAAAATTGGCCTGGATTTTTTTTTTTAATACAATGATAAGCTCCATGTTGGGTTGTGTTTTTCTTTAAGTAATATGCCAGATGGTCTGGGGGTGTGGTTTCTAATTTTATGAAGGGGGTTATCAGTCATCTCTGCGCTACAATATAGAGACCAAATCTGTCAGAATAGAAGAAAAACCTGCCTACTCTGACTTACAGAACTTACTTTTCCAATTAAAAATATATGCTTTGCATTGCAGAAGAGAAAAATCACTGTTCTTCCTTCATTTTCCACAGATCCTGCCTCGTTACTCAGGAATATCAGACATTTTCTGCATGCATGCCTGATCCTGCAAACTCTTCTCCTACAAGATCATTCTTAATTCTCAAGTCCACCCACTGAGTTTAAACAGGGCTACTCACATGCAGAAGGACTGGCAATACGATGCACTAAACTGAGGGAGAAAATAATCACTGGAGTGTTTTTATTCTGAGCCTCAGTATATGCTATAGAATAGAAATGTAGCTACTGTACAAGCTCTCACTGAACTAGCCCTTCCCTAAATGCAATTGCATTTACCAGTGACAACTAGAAAACACTTGATTTGCTGATCTAACACTACATATAGTGAACAGGCCCAATCCTGTTTACTGAAGAAAACATGGTCATTTCAGTGTTCAATTAGTCACTCTGATAAACCCTTAGGAACTTCTCGTGACAGTGAAGACTGCAGGACTGTGCCCTGAAAACGTTAACTGTGGGTAGTAAAGACCAGCTGCTCTCTATGAAGATCCAATCCTGCCTCTGTAGCTCAGAATAAACCTTAGCACGTGTGCAAAGGAGCACTCACATAAGCAAGAACAGGGTGAAAGGCTGAACGTTTTGGTTTTATTTTATAATATTGCTTGAGTTCATGTCTTAAGGCATTACTGTTTCATGTTGAAATAGTAAAATATTTATGTGTCTTGTTTCTCTAATGCTTTCTAAACTGACAAATTGCACAAAAACAGCAAAATGAAACAGTAAACTTGTGGCTGACCTCTTCAATTTTGGGGCATGCATCCTCTGGTTAGTATTTGCCACGTGGTAAATAATTATTTTCTGAAATAAATTTGTCTGCCACATCTACTAATTTATTCAGCTCCTGCCATTGCTCCACTTGTCTGCTTGATTCTCTTGCAATGGAGCCATGTGAACTTTTGCTCTCCTTCTAAGTGGTATTTAAAAATGAAGCATGTGCTTGTTACACTGGGGTATTTGAAAAAGTAATGTATTCGGGTAGCTACAGAATACCAACTCAAACGCAAAAGAAGCTTGCAGTATTTTAGAACGCTAGTGCTCAGATCCAGCCCTTCCGCAACAGCAGCAAAGCCTTCCACCGAGTTCACTGGGAAAAAGATTTTAGCAGTAGTGCACTTGTCTGGTCCAAAACACTCTTTGGTGGGGAAATATGTATTGCATACCCCGTCCCTGTTGTGAAAGCTTCTTTAATTGCAGTGATAAGCAATAAGAAGCACTGCTCTCCAAAAACTAAACCCATGCCAACAAATTGTAATTAGTAATTAGCCTCTCTGGTAAAGTATTGTGCAAGAGCAAAATATTCCATTTTCAGTGTAATGGGAAACTGTTTGCTCCTTCATCACATGAAAATTGAAAGCTATGTCTGTAAAATCTGTTCCTACTGCATTCCTGCCCATTAATACAGCACTATACAAAAAGCGGTGAGTTAAACTGTAGAAGGATCCTGCAACCCTGAATGAAGGTGATTGAACCTGGCACAGACTTTACAAAAATACACAGCATATGGTTTAAAAGGAGATGGCCCAGTACCAACGCCAGCAAGAACTCATTCATTTTTCTCCATGTTTGCTCTTCAGAACGATGCAGGTTTCCCTTGGGCACATCAAAGGTGCCGGGTTTATTCTCTCTCAACTACGGGAAGAAATCACCAGGAACAAAGTGCATCAAGTGAAACCAAATGATAAGAAACCCAGTAATCCAGTGCTTCTAGATCTGATTTACTGCTGCAATGATCTGTTTGAACTGCATGCTCTCACTACACCTATTTGCATGCCTAATGATGCAGAAAATAACCCTGCGCTATTTTCTTTTGGAAAAAAAGTGAATTTTTAAGGGTAAGCTTCATGTGCAGGTTCCTGTTTAAAATCAGCGCGGACAGTTTATTTTCCTTTTAATAAAGCCCAGCACTTGAAGAGACATTACTTCATTCATAAATATTGTTTCAAATATTTTAAATACCTCTAGGACAGTAGTTTAAAGATAATAGAGCAATGCAACACCAACAACAAACCTTATGGAAATTCTCCTCTGCTGAGAGACGGAGAGATCTGAAAACACAGAGGGTCACTAGGTCCCTCTCCACCCTGAACCCCCCGAAGTTTTAATTCCCGATCGGCCCCTTGGCCACCGCCTCCCTTCGAAAGGCAGCTCCCCTGCCCAGGGCAGCCTGGCTCCTGAGGCCGGGGCCCCGCACGGCTCTGGTCTCCCAGGCGAGACAGCCCGGGCCGTGCCGCCGGAGCGGCCAGGGGCGTGCGGGGCGCTGCGCCGCGACCGCCCGCGGTGCCTCCCCCCCGGGGCGGCGGCGGCCGACGGCGCGGAAGGAAGGAGGACGGGACTAATTTACCTACGGAGTCAATCTCCAGGAGGCGCTGCAAGTCGCGGATGCTGTGGATCTCGCTGTGCGCCAGCCGCTCGATGAGCTCCTGCGGGATCTCGGCCTCCTTCAAAGACACACACACCGCGGGTCACCGCGCAGCCCCGCGCAGCGCACCCCACGCCCCTGCAGCACCGGGGATTCGGCGCTTCGGGGCTGGGAGCGCTGGGGTTTTGTGGAGGGCGCGGGGTGTTTGCTGGACGTGTTTGGACGAAGCAGGGGAAAAATACACGCACACACACCCCCCGCTCCGCCGGGCGCTGGTGGAGCGCTCCCCGCTGCCTCCCGCCTGCGCACCCGCGGGGGCTGCGCTCTGCCCGCCGCCAGCCGGACTGCGCCACGGCCCCCCGGGCGGCCACCCCCCCAGGCGGCCACCCCCCGGCCCGGCCTGGCCAGCGTGTGCCCGGCCGAGCTGCGCCTCCGCGCCCCGAGCCCCGCTCGATGGCCGGAGCCCGCGCCGGGCAGCTGGCTGCTGGAGTTTGCCCAAGCGGGCGCGGAGTCCACCGCGGGCGCGGGCTCCCCCGGCCCGGGGAGGAGAAGGTCCGCGACCCACGGGGCCACCGCCATACCAGCAGCGCCCACGTCGCGGCTCCCAGCGCCAAGCAGACCCGGTCCCGGGAAAAGTTACGGTCGCCGTGCAGCGCCGAGCACCGCGCTCGCCCCGGCCAGGACCACCTGTAGCAACCCCGAGAGGCGGCTCCGCGCCCCGCTCCGACCCAGCGGCCGTGTGCGGGCGGGCTGGCTGCCGCCCCTCGCCCGCTCCGAGCCGGGCGGGCTTCGAAAACCGGGAACGGACGGGCTCTTCTGGGAGCCCGGGCAGGCAACCAACTTCTGCCCGCGGCACTAACGGTGCCCGCGGTCGGCTGCGTGCAGCGCCGTGCGCCGCGGGGGCGGCCGCTGCCGGGCGGCTCCGCGCACCGCGCTGCCTGCGAACAGCCGCAGCCCGTTCGCACCCGCGGGGCGCGAATATGTGTATATATATATATATGTGTGTGTGTCTGTGTGTCTGTGTGTGTCTGTGTGTGTGTGTGTGTATTTGTAAGGGCTGCCAGCAGCCCCGGAGCGGAATGCACGGTCATTCTCCTTCGCCTCTGGCATGTATGAAATGGCAACTTGCCTCCTGCCTCGGCCGCGCGGGGCTGGGGCAGGGCGAGCGCTGCCGGCGAGGCCGGGGCACGGAGATGCCCGCGGAGCCCAGGTGGGCAGCCCGCTCCCCCGCGCCCTCCGCCGCGGCGCACCCCGGGGACCGGGAACCGGGAAGCCGCTCTCACCTACCTCGGAGAAGGTAAAGGACAGGTAGCCAAAACCTATCAGCAAAACGCAAGCCCAGGTCCTCATCGCGGTCTAGTGCACTTTAGACACGGAGGGAAGGCAACGCTGATGGAGAGGAGCTGCAGGCCGGCTCCTGCCGCGCAGAAATTCAGTACCATCCCTCAGGGGAAAGGCAGCGGGGTGGCTCGGGGGTCCTCCGCATCCAGGGTGGGTCGGGGCTGCCTCGGGGCGGCGGTGGTTTAATTACGGCGCTGCCGCTGTTTGTATGTTCCCCTCGCTACAGGAGCGTGGCTGCTCTCCTTTCTGCTGCTCTCGCTCGCTCCTCTTGGCTCTTAGGACTAGACCAGCCGGTACTTCTGCATATTTGCTTAGATCAGACCAAAGTGAAACCCAAGGAGTCGATCCGGAGCGCAGCCGAAACGCCCATCACCTGTCTGGGGCGGCTGGCCCCCCTCGCGGCGGGCGGCGCTGGGGCCCGCCTCCCCCCGCCGCCGCGGCCTCCCGCTCCGCGCCGGGACCGACCGGGGGCTCGCTCGGGCTGCCGGCTGCTCCCCCGCCCGCTATGCTGCCCCTCCACCCTCTCCCCCTTTCTCAAAAAGGAAAAAAAAAATCTTTATTGATACGGATCGAAATGTTTCTCTTGCTGAGAACGGTCCCGCTTCCCTCCCCGGCTGGGGTGAGGTTAAAAATAATAATTAATTACGAATAATAGCAGTGATAAATCGGAGCAATATTGCAAGATCTCGCGGGCTGCCTTGGTGCAGTTCCTTCTCCACTTTGCACGGGAGAAAAAGAGAGGAGGAGGAAGGAAAAAAAATAATATATATATATGTGTATATATATATATATATATATGCGCAAGAAGGTTTAAATCCCAAGGGGATCGGAGACGAACTGCAACTCCTGGCGGAGGGAGGACTCCCGGGCTCGCTCCGAAGCGGTGGCCTGTCTGGAGCGTGGCTCTGGCGAGGAGCAGCATATACCGCTCCCTCCTGCCATGCGCCTCCCCCGGCCCTCCTCCCGGTACTCCCGGCACCAAACCCACAAACAACAAGTAGTGGGGGTGCCGCCAGCTGCAGCGCCTGCTCGCAGGGCGAAAGGGGCTCTGCCCACATGGAAGGGGGAAAAAAGAGGGGGGGGGGGGGGGGGGGGGGGAAAAGGAGCCGGAGAAGGGCCGGGGGGGGGGCCGGGAGGGAGCGGGGCAGGCTGCCCGCCACCCCGGCCCTCTGCGGCACCGGGGCGGGGGAGCGGGGAAGGGCCGGGCGCTGCTGCGCAACAGCCGCCGCGGAACCTTACGGGATCCACCTTGTGCCCCTGCCTTTTATATAAGGCGGAAGAGATCGCCATGACCGCGGAGGGTTTGGGTGTTTTTTTTAATCGTTTGGGGTTTTTTTATTATTATTTTTTTGCGGAGGGGGGGGGCGGCCTTTTGCCGAAGGGGAGGGGCAGAGTGGCGGGGGGTTGGGGGGGGGGGGGGAACGTAGCTTCGCTGCTGTTGCAACGCAGCCCTCATTGCGAAGGACACCCCCCCCCCCTTTAAGAAACACGAAAGCACCCCCCAAAAAAAAAATTAAAAAGCTTCGGGGGGGGGGGGGGGCGCGGTGCGGGCGGGGGGCAGCCGGTGTCCTCCGCCCTGCGGCACCTGGCTACGGCATGCGCGGGTGCGGGGCTCCCCGCCGCGGCCGCGGAGACGCTGCGCCCCGGGGCTCCGCCGCAGCCGGCCCCGGCCCCCCCGCAGGCAGCCCCGGCCCCTCCGCAGCCGGCCCCGGCCCCCCGCAGGCAGCCCGCTGAGCGCCGGGTCCGGGCGGCGGCGGCTCGCTCCCCCTTCGCATCCTCCCTCCCCGCCGCCCCGGCGAGAAGATGCCCCCATTTCCCCGGCGCAGATTGGCACAAGGTGCCTGCTGCACCCTGACATCTCCCTGAACTCATTGTGATTTAAATAACAGCCCTTTCTCATCTAAACAAAGCATCTTAATAGCAGATGCAAAGAATTCAGCTCATCTGAAAATCCAATAGCATTTAAGTGGATTAACTGCAATAACACAACTGAGGAGTGATACTATCCTTCATGGAAGACAATAGACTGTAAATGCACAGCCAGGGAGACTTATCCTTTCATCTCTGAATTTCCTTCAGCATTTCAAAAGCGAATGCTTTCTAGAAGCCCTGAAGGGGTTTGCACGCTACTGGCTTGGACATGCTTCTAGGAAACAACCTGTGCTTTAATGGGCACTTTGCAATTGCATAGAAGTTCCCACCAAAACAGAAGTGGCCTTTCAAGTACGTTTAATTCTCTCTCATGATGTCATGTAGGCTTACAGGGTGGTCTCCAGGACCACAAGAAGGGGGGGGGGGGGGGGGGGGGGGAAAGGGGGGGGTTGAAAAGAGGGAGAAAGGAAAGAGATGTAAAAGATTTGGAAGCACTTTAAAAAGGAGAATGCCTTTTTTTTTTTTTTTTAAATGCAGAAAATGCTGAGCCAGTGTGGAGCCGTTCTCAAATGCCTCCTGACATTAAAAAAAATGATCCGAGTGCCACACTGCTGCAGCCCCGTCCACGCAGGCTGCGCTGGCAAGCAGCAGGGCAAGCAGGAGGCAGCCCAGGGCAAGTCATGCTGGTAGTTGCCATCACTTTCTTAAGCGGGAGTTGACATGGCAGAAGTAAAAAGTGATGACTTTACTTAAAAAAAAGAGAAAGTCTCATCTGCATTTACCATTTGCTGGGGTTAAAGAAACAATTCTTATGGTCTGTGTTGTCATAGTAATAAAAAAAAATAATTACCAAACAGTGAAATAGATTCTGACAGTACCGGCTCACTGGGCATTTACTCCTCTGCTTCCTTCCTTCATGGGCTAACGTGTCTGGGATCAGAAGTGCTGGGTATCTGTAGCTCTTTCAAGTGGTATTCCACTACGAAAGCCAACATAGGCATAAGTCCTACTTCCTCTATGGGTAAGATTTTTCTTACATATTTTATGAGAAACATAATGCATCAGCATCTTTTTTAAATCTGTCATTGTGGAGCTCCGATAAGCATCTTTCCTTTGGGTCGAGTTACACTTGGAGTAGCTTTTAACATTAGACTGTTTATATGGATCATTGCAAATATTTGATAATAATGCAAAATATGTAAGATCCCACAAGAGACCAAAGACCAGAGAACGTAAATAAAATTCACACAGATTCTACAAACAACTTCATACTTGGGTTGTCTATGTGCTTACGAAACACATTTTCTCCTTGTCTGTTGTTTGATCAAAAACTGCATTTGTGCTGCATCAGTCCTTACAAGCATGCAGATACATCTGTGTGAAAAACATCACACAAGTGCATCTTTACCTCAGCTTGGCACCTTCCTACCATCCACAAGTCTATTAAACATGTGTGCACCGAACATGAAATATTGCTTATGTAATACCTGCAAGACACACATGTGGAAAGAGTGACAGGATCGGTATTTATAGGTTTAAAAGAAAATCAGTACAAAGAACAGAGCAACAGAAAATTAGGTTTTGTGCCTTTTTATTTATCTGAGAGGAGCGAGCAAGATACTGCTTGCCTAATTTAAAGCACGTAGTGTTAGAAGTCCCTCAAATGTCAGGAATTATAATAGAATTACACTATGACGGAGTGTTGAGAGGCAGGCTTCCCGGGGTTTGCACAGCACTTGGCACGGGGGAAGGAATGCAGAAGCTCCTTGACACAAAATGAAATTACTTCAGTGGCACCAGTGCTTTCTGCAGGCAGTGACGCATGAAGCCAGGGTGCCCCAAATCAGGCTTCCAGCACCAGCTACCAAAGCTCATTTAAATCCTGCTGGCTCAGTTGATAGAAACACAGGTCAAGGCGTGTAGTGGGACCAACTCGAGTTTCAGAGTGTGCAGGGAGTGCGATGCACGTGAGCAGCCCAGCCCCAGGAAGGTCGCTGGGAGAAGCATGGTCCGGGGATGGGCAGCAAGGCAGGCACTGCGGTGCAGGAGCAGGCTGAAGCCATGGAAGGCACGGGGATGGCTTCGGAATGGTGCCTGCAGCCCCAGGCAGCTATTTCAGGGGTCAGGCTGAGATGCTGACACTTGTTTGGCCCTCTTAACAAGCCTTAAAGTTGCAAGAGGAGTCACTTCATTGCAGTCACATTCCTGCTGAGGGAGTCTTGGGAAACCTGTCTGAGTCTTTTTCAGACTTGATTTCAGTGGGGAGTTTGCCTCATTGATAATCATGTTAAAATTAACAGAATGAATTTGGGTAAGGTTTTTTTTTCTTGAAAGGGTGGCCTGCTTTTATTTTAGTGGCTGTTTGGGGCTGGTCAAAGTGGTTTGGTATGTTCTATGGGATATAACCTGCTGCTGCAGCTGGAAAAGGACCAAGAGCCAAGAGTGTCCTGGCTCCAGAAAGGGACTATAAAGAAATACTCCCAGCGATCTGGACCTGCACCATTCAGTGTCAGTGCCACACAGTGTAATACGGAGGATGAAAGTTCGGAACATAAAATCCAGAAAGCTAGGCAGGAAGCTCACCCACTTCAGGTGCTTTCTGTCTGGTTTTGAACGTTTCTTTGGCCTGTAGCTTCAGAGGGGCACGTGGCCATGGTGGGGGAAGGTCATCTTCCCCCTCTGCAGCTCGATTGCTGCCTGCCTGCAGCACCAGGGACAAAGCTGTCGCAGGTGCAGGTGAAGCACAGGCAATGCGTTACAGATGCAGAGAGCGCTGGTGGCAAGTAAACTGTTCCCTTTCCTGAAATTTGGCGCATAAAGAGCAGTAAGAAAAGCTGCAAGAAGAACAAGCAAGGCAGTTATTATTCCAGCTGGTACAACCTACAAACATTATTGCCTTCTTTTCCAGCTCTTCCTTTTGGATCCTTGCACTGGCTCTGTCCTTCTGGCTGAGCTTTGTTTTCTTTGAAACTTTTGTTTGTGCAGCTTTCCAGTTTCGTAGTCGCTAATTTTCTTCAATAGTCATAAGATGCAAATCTACTACAAGGTTTTGGCTAAGCAAAGTGATCAGAAGGGGCTCAGAAAAGTTTTATGATGTCCCTGCCCCTGAACATGGAGGGTAGCCATGGCCCACACCACCTGCACGGGTTGACACTTAAAGCCACAGTATTTCTGGAGATGCTTTGCCCTCCTGTGAATGGAGCAGGGTCCCACTAGAGCTGATCGTACCCCCAAAACTGCCGCTTTGACTTCAGTGGGAGTTAGACCCAGCTCTCCCTGGAGAAATGGTTTGGTTTCGCAGCAAAGAAAGACAGTTAGTAATGCTTTTGATAACGTGCTCATCTCTCCCCACTGCCCAGCTGCTTCGTACCCAGGAGGCCCAGCAGCACAGCCGAAAGCGAGGGGCTGTTTGACCTTCCCTGCCGCGGGAGCCGCTGCTGAGTGACACACAGTTCACCTTCAGGGCTGGAGTACGAACTGGCAGCACTGCCAGCCTGGGTAGCGAGATACCATGTTTAGGCATTGAACTAGGGCACTTGCATACCAGCACAGGCCGCTATTTTAGTGGGTATATGGAGTTTCTCCCTGCTCTCCACCCCTATGGGACAAGGGAGCTGCTGCGAGTGCGGGATATTCTCTGCCTGGTGGATAAAGCTATTAAAAATGGGCTGTGTTTTGTCAGTAATACTTAGTTCATCCAGCTGAATAACTGTAAAAGTACCAGCCCGGCTTAAGGTATACTGATACGTGTTGTAAATGAAAGCAATACACTCAGGGCTTGGTCTCTGGGGTCCCATGCGTGGTGTGCTCATGTCTCCTCAGCAATGTGGGTGTAAAGCTCTCCTCCTCTGACTCAAATCAAAGCTAGTTGCAGTGATTCTGTGGAGACCATCCAGGATGTAACTCAGCCATGCTAAGTACCATAAAATTGTGATATTATTCTTCATTGTTTGTAGCTTGGAAGCCTGTAGAGGCCTAGCTTGGAGCAGTCCATTTTATTAAGCTTCATCCAAACACAGTGAGATAGTTGTTCTTCCGAAGGATTCATATTCTCAAAGTGCAAGCTGCCTGGTTTGTGTTCTTGTATCCATGCAACCTTGTTGCTCTTACAACATTACACATTTGTCCTGTGAGATTCCTCCCTTACAATAAAAACTCACAAGAATGATACACACATTTTCAGCTCTGCACACACCAGAGACTGCAGGATCCAGCAGTACCCGAAGGACATAGGAGTTGTGAAGGCTGCTGTAGTGGAATTGCTAATTCATTTTGAACTGCAGATGTTTGTAATGGCTGTGAAGTTTCCTAATTGAATTTCTGACCCTTTTTGTCACAGAAGCCCAGTTAATATAGGGGCAGGAGAACAGCAGATAGAAGGATTGGTTTGCCTTTTTTTTTCCATCTTTTTTTTTTTTTTTTAACAGAAACTCCAGTGTAGAGTTCTGTACATTTTTCTCTTCATTTTCTTACATCTAGGAATACAGCAGCCTGGTCCTCGCGTGCTATCAGTAGTTGCACATCATTCAAAGGACCACTCACGAAGTCCCCAGTCCAGTGCAGTATCTCTCCAGAGGGCTTCATGATGCTCACACTAACGAAGTCCCACAGAGCTAATCCCAAATGAGTGCTTCCATCCTTTCAAGGCACACTGTTACGCACAGACCCACTAATGATGGTGGCCAGACCAGAGCAGGCAACCCATGTTGTGGCATCTGTTCCTCAGCAAAGATTCCCGGGGAATTCAGTGCTTTCCAGCTGCTTATTCTCAATACTTTGTACTTAAGCAATTCCTTACTAAAGGCCAATGAAGATCCTCTATAACATCGGTACATCAGTAATCAGAAATGCAGAGAGGACATAGTGGAAGCTACGTAGTGAACCTGGCCAAGTTCCAGTCGGGAAGCTGGGAGCAATGTTTCCAAAGCCATTTCCTCTCAGTCACCCACCACTTCAGGACAAATTGTAGCATTGTCCTGCTACGCTCCAAGCCCAACAGACCTCCTAGGAGCACACAGTCACAGCATTCGGCCGTGCCACATGTAGATGTCTGAGCTTGGTCTGTCACCTGCTAGCCACCATAACGTGTTCACTAGGAGCGTGTTCTTGCCCATGATATGCTGCTGGGCTGGAAAGGGAACACGTACACACATTTACACCAGAAGTTAATTTCTCAGTTCTTGCTAAAAGTGAAGTGCAGAACCATCTTCTCTATCTTACTGAATGTAGCATTTGTTTACCTTTCAGCAGTGATTTGTGATGCTGTACCCATCAATCTGGACAGCGAACTCCTTCTTTCTTGGAAATCAGTGAGAAATACAACATTAAACCAAAGCACAGGCAATGGCCCTTTAAGCATTGTCTGTTTAACTGTAGCATGATCTCTCCTGCACTCAAGTGCTTTCCATAAACAGCAAGTCATCCTGGAAGGGGAGGGAGAGGATGATAAATAATCCTGTTATTCATGCGACTGCGTTCTTTCATGAAACTGGGAAAAGGCAAAATAAAGTGGAGACTGCAAGACAGAACGAAATGCAAGGCGGTCAGTTGTGTTGCTGCAGTTATTTTGGGCTAGAAGAAAATCTGAAAAGAGAAAGGTGAGCAGGAAAGGTTTAAAATACCAAGAAGAAAGCCAAGAGACAAGGCGTAAAGGAATAGCTTTCTCTGCATCCCTGCTTTCTGTCTCAGATAACAGCTAGGGCTGGCTGTAGCTCTGGCTGCCCACCGCCTGCTCCCATGACATGGTGACCTGTGCTGGAGGTTTTCTCCTGTGCACGCACCTTGCAGAGAGGTGGGAAGTGGGAAATGCTGGAGCTCCAATAAGGACAGCAGGGCAAGGAGAGAGGCAAAAGTGGGTAAGCCTGGGAAAGAAATCCCATGGAGCAATGGGGAAGCAAAGAAACCTGTTTGCTGAGGGTCCTAGCAAATGAGCTCTAGTTTTCCTGGGACAGTCTATGGTATTCTCTCCATCACGCTTTTCCCCTGTGCCAGGGGTGCCTCCCAGCTTGTGGTGGAGGCATTGGTGTCCACGCTGCAGCCACTCCAGTTCTGCATCTGCCTTCTCCATGCATCCCCCAGGCCCTGAGCTGGGACAGCTGGGGCCCAGGCATCCATCCCATTCAGTTGCTTCTGCTCATGGGTAGCCTTCTGCAGGGAGCCTGGACAGATAGCTGTGGGGTAATGTCTTAACCAGTGCAGCTGTTTGCTCTCTGCATGTGAGTCAGAGCCCTCCATCCCTAGGATGCTCCTGGAGGCAGCCTGGTACTGCTGCCGAATTGACCTGTACCAGCCCAGTCTCTGGTTTGTAAGAGGATCTTATGCCGGGAGAGCGTGTCAGCCCTTCTGAGACTTCAGTAATGACACACATCCATTTCAGTGGCTTGGCATTGGGGATTAGGATAAGGCAGCCACATTCTTATAATCTTCCAAAAGTGCCTCTTCCCTGTGTAACTTCGGGCATCAGTGTAATTCCTTCAGGCTTATAAAAGCTTAAGCTGTTATAAACAAGGCAGCCTTGGACCCTAGGTATTGTAGAGAGAGAATTCCTCTCCATGTCCTAGATATTTCAGATGGAAAAAAACCAACCAAACAAAAAAAAAACCACAAAAAAAGGGACATTTAAGATGTCAGCTTCTCTGCTAGTGTAAATGGGACCAGCTCCATCTAACTTCAGCCCAGTGTCTCTGCTCGACACCATCATTGTGTGAAGCTCCCGTTAAGGCAAATGGGAATTACACATGGTGTGATGAGAAAGCAACAGATACCTTTGTAAATACTGCACAATCACATGAGCCACATGTATCTTTCCTGAGACACCCTGCCAAACTAGCAGGTGTTTTTTACATCAGGCCTTACGTTAACACACTCCTGCATATGTCTGGCTGCATCTGCTGCATTAACAATCATTCAGTGCATAATGGCTGGGTTAGTTTGGGAAGTTAAATACCACGGGCAACAGCCCAGCCACAATGCATACAAATGTTAAACTGCTTCTGTTTGTCTCACGGGGTTTATTACTGTTGCTCCTTCGCTATGACTTTTTCTTTTTTTCTTCCTCTTGCTGCATTTTTCCCTTGTTCCTGCCCATCCTTTCCCCAGTTTGTGCTTTCCACATCACCTCCATATCTTTATTTTCTCCATCTTTTGCCACAGCTTTCCTGTCTCATCTCAGGTTCTGTGGATGCCGGAGAAGATGAAGGCTGCAGCCAGCCATCTCCAACTGCTCCAACACACCCTGACAGCCCTGGAGCAACGGGATGCTCCTCCAGCTGGTGCATGTCTGAAGTCCAGGGGTAGTGCTATGAGGGCCGCTGGTTGGGGGTGCCACCATTTCAACTCTGGATGCTCTTAGTGGCTGCTGCAGAAGTGAAAAAGGCCAGATCAGGGACTGATGCTGATTGAGTGCCTGCTCCACTTCTACTCTGAATGCAGACAACAAGCATAACTGGTGGATCTGTGTCCAAGTCCAAAGCCGCTGGGTAAAATATGTGCCCCTAGCAACACCCAGTGTAAAATCCTGCTTTTACACAAATCAGTGGTAGAAGTCTTTGGGGATTAGGCTTCTCTCGTAATTATCAATGATTTAAATTTTTATTTTTTATGGCCAGGCATGGAAGCCATTCAGAAACAAGGAAGGGCCGAATAAGAAGCCAACTATCATAGACTCCTACCAAACCACCGCCACCCCCACCCCCACCCCCACCCCCCCACCCCGTCTATGTAGGGCTGATACCGAAGTCAAGTAGAAATTCCCAAGGGCATCAAAGATGTGTGCATGTTCAGCTCCCACAGAAATGGCAGCTGGGGGCATTACTTAATGAGAAGGATTTGAAAAATACCCTTCTATCCTCCTTTGTTTAAAGTTAAAATGCCAAATTCAAACATCCATGCTAGCACGGTGTCCGTTTCCATTGCTCATGCTTTTAGTCTTGCAGTTGTTGTCATGGTCCTTCATGGAGGTCTCACCTTTGGTCCCAGGCTCTCTTGGCCTGAGATTTCGTGTTTTGCAGTACTTCCATGGTATATGCACATACACAAAGCACACCAGCTGGTGAGCCTTATTCACGGCTTAATCACTTCCCTCCGGAGGTGTGCGGTGTGATGTGTGGTCTTACTCAACCCTGGCTTTCTGAGGGATGGAGAGACAGGGTCAAACAGCGCAACCCAGCACTTACAAGCATGACTAACCCTGAGCATGGAGTTTTCTTTTGACATCATTAGGATGGACCTGCTTCTTTTCCTGGTGTTAAGCAAGTATTTAGTCTTTTGGAGTCTGCCTTACCACGCCCTTCCCATCTCATGCTCATCTCAGCATGACATTGCTAGTTGCCCACTGGGTTTCCACACATCTCTGCTGACTTTCCCCAGGCCGTCCATCTGATCTCATAACCACATCTTCTCTGGTGGTTCACCATGTGCCCCTGGTCCCACCCTCACAGGGGTTTGCTGTATCACTGCTACTTTCCCATCTATCTGGAATTTCCCTTGAAGGCCCTGAGCCACCTACTCCCATAAATGTCATCAGAAACCTTTTGCTGGGAGGGACTTTCTGTGTTGTGTCTTGTGTTTTCTTTGCTTCATGGTTGTGTAATCCAAATTGGCTGTCAATTTAATTCAAAATGCCATTACACCAGAACAGGGCCTCAACATTCGCAGCACTTGAGAGAGATAAAATAGCGATAGGGAGCCAGATGGCTCAAGAGACTGGGAATCAGCGATGGAGTCTTTAAATTCTACATCACTGCTTCAAAATGCAGCTCTGATCCACAGTGACCTTTGTGGTCTCAGTCCAATTTCTAGTGTACGTGTCATCGTGCTGGAAAAAATTCCCCCCTAAAACACCACCTGCTTTGGCTGGGAGGCCTGAAGAGGTACATGGTGGTCTCCTCAAACCAGAGTGAAGTGTTACCGGCTGCACAAGGGTGACATGGTCACAGCAGCTCTGGCAGTACTAACGCATGATCTGTGGGGAGGGAAATTGTAACTGCAGCGCTGCCCACCTGGCCAGCTTCTTCAGGAAAGACATTTCCTTCTCGCCCAAACTACCTTTCAAGCCATTTTTAAAATAGCCCTGTTGCTAACTCTCATGAAGACTGTAACTTTGCAGTCCCAGAGGTCTTACTTTGATCCCACGTGTACCTAATGAAAGACTCCTCAGAGGTGAGGGACGCTTTGCCAAAGTAGCTGTAGAAAGAGTAAGAAGCAAGTAAGAAATTTGTCTCTGGAATGTCCCTGGGATAAAACTGGTGTGAGAACAAAATCTGGCCATGGACATGGGAGCCAAAAGCCTACTAAACTGAGCTACAATTTCATGCAGCATAGTCTTCCTTCCTGACAATGGTTATTTTCTAACCCAGCTGTGCATGAATTAGAAAGAAGCAGATGCCAGAGCAGAAGAGGTGACTATGAAATGACACTAAGGTCATTACACACAAAGCTGGAAAAAAGCAATCCAGCCTTCCAGGTTTCATTTACTAAAGCCATAATAATCTGATAGGGCATCAGATCCCTTACTGATAACGTCTTCAACTGTACATGAAGGTAACAGAGCAAAATGACTGTTCTTCCTTGCAAGGCTTCTTGGCTTGAATGTTGTCCCTCCTCAGCCCGTGGAGCTGTCTCCCAGGTTCCCCTTACCCCTGCTGGAAAGCTGCCCAGAAACACCCTCCCCAGCTTATGGGCCAAAACCAGAAGAGCCAAGACAGGCTGGTTATTTAGGTCTCTGCCGTGCAGGTCCATCTTAAGCCTTCATCCTTGTTCTGGCTGCACACGCTCCCCGCGTCCCTGGGTGCTCCTGGCTGATGGGTGCACAGAGCCAGGCAGCCGCTGCTGCTCTGCGTGCCCCCCACAGCCGGTCCCACGCGTGTGTCTGCAGCCCCGCGGCGGCTCTGGGGATCCGCTTCATACCATCAGCAATTGTTTGGTTTATATTCGTGTATCGGACTGTGACCCTGAACTGGCTTCTCCCTTTAAATTCCTTCCACTTGGCTCTGCCCACACTGTCCACAAAGCCACTCAAAGAAATGCAGCTTGGAAAAAAAAAAATCTAAGAAGAAAAACCCCTTCACAACAAAATGTCCTTCTCTCTCTCCCAGCAGCTCTGCTTGGGTGCGGTTTTCTCAACACTCCCCCGCAACTCAGACGCAGAGTCTGTTCAGCGCCGCTCCCTCCGGCACTGCAGGCGACAGGGTCACCCCACGCCTGGGCACAAAGCACCCACAAACTGCCCATCCGCAGGGCTCGTCCCGGCTCGCAAGGGGCCAGGTGCCTTCCCAGAGTCACCACATTGCTGCAAAAGTGCTCTTAGCCAGCTCTCATCCCAAGACCCGTATCACCCGTGCAGCATCTGCCGTTATGCAGTGCTGCATCTTGCGCTGAGCTCACGAGCGGGGCAGCGTGGCCCGCAAGTCTTCTCCTCTGCAGTGAAGAGCCCGTGAAAACCCCTTTGCCATCTCATTCACTCCCTTATAGAGATATAGGATTGCCCCCATAAAGCAACAGCTCCGTGCATGTGCTGGTGGGCGGATAGCTTTGCATTTGCCCTCATGATTTCATGCCAAAAACATTTGCAAGTTCAGCTCGTCGCTTGATTTCCCTCTCTCGCCTTCTCCCTTTTGCTGTTACTCACCAAGTCTAACAAAGGCACCCGGCCATCAGCTCTCCTGCCGGGGTTTCTGCTTCCATCCCTACAGCTTCAGCATTCCCTTGTCCTGCCCCGGGGGGGTTAAAGATTTTCTTAAAGACTTTCAGTAAGATCAAAATAAATCATGTCATATGCATTGCTGTTATCAAACCTACCCTTTCGCCTCTGTTTTCAGCAGCTATTTTGGGATGATTAATAATTTACAGCAAGGCTTGGCACAGCAATGGTTAAAGGGACGAAGCTGATCTGACGCAGGAGCCTTCTGGACAGAAGCAGTTTTATAAAGTCTTATAAGTGCTATTTTTTCTTTAGGAAAGGAGTGGATTTTATTTTTTTTTAAGTGTTGTGAGAACAGGAATGTTTCTTTTTTAGCCAATTCCACATACTTTTTGTTATAGGAGAAGATGTGGTCTGAGGGTTTTAGCAGAGGCTAAAACAGGGGAGAACTGGATCTATTTTGGTGGTGTATCAAGCAAATAGGAAATAATCAAAAGTGCTGCATTAAAAAATGACTTTAGCAGCAGCTCCAGGCAAACCCTGTCCCGCAGACAGCCCTCCCCTTACCTGCATGGCACCCGACAGACCACGCTGCTGGGGGCAAACATGCAGGTTTGATCCATTTCCACCCTTTGGCCAAAATACGTTCCTTTAATCATGCTCTCCTGGGAACTGAGGTTTCATGTGTAATTGTTTTTCTTGTTGGTAAAACGAAGCACGTTGGCTCCCAGAGGTTGTTGCAAGGCTGTTTTCAGGAGTGTAGGTTGGATGGTGGGCAGACAGGTCCTGCCCGGGGCTCCACTGAGATGCTCTCACACATATTGGTTAATGGGCAGCTGGTGGCTTTACTTGGGCTGAAGCACATCGAGTAAGCCTTGCTCCTCGGGGTGCCAGTGATGGCAGCGTGGCAGCAGCCTTCTGCCTTGCATGGACTATTTTTCCTCACCTGTTGCTTGGGCTGAAATCAGAGCTCAGATTCATCCATTCTCGCCCCAGCACCCTGTCTCCATCACACCCTGCTCGGTGGAGAGGTGACAGTGGGTTTTCAGGACCCCACGTGACAGACACGTCCACTGCTAAGGCCACACACTGGTCCTATCACTTCAGACGCACGTGCAGGTCTGCCAGCAGCCTCGCCTGTAACAATGGATGCAACGTGAAATGGATTAAAAAACAGAGGCCAGAATTTTTTTTAGGTTAACCTGCTAGTGCCAAAGGATCATGTCTGGCAGCAACATAAGGAGAGTTCTCATCAGTTTATATTTCTGCTTTTCTTCCCTTTAACAATCTAATTTTGTACGTTGCTGGGTGGAATCCAGATACGGATAATCCTCCTGTGGTTAGCACCACCCTAGCCGTGCCCTGTGGAAATCAGCGTGCTGCCTGTGGGAGCGGGAGGGATGCGGGTGCCATGCTGCTCTAGAGACTATCTGGAGGGGTTCCAGAGGGTAACGGACAGCTCAGGGCCACAAGAAGGGCTGCTGGAGTCATGTGCAGAGCCTCTCATGAGCCATGGGCATTTTTGAAGAAAGCGACTTCTCATGTTTGCATCTCGCTTTCGTGCAGGGGAGAGTTGGTAGCTCTTGGAAAATGGAATACTTTGATTGTTGCAAAGGAGAAACTCACAATTTTCCCTGAAAAACTTCCACACCAAATGGAAAATCTCTGACAAACTATCCAGCCAGAATGACCTTTTGTACTGCAGTACAAACTGTGATGAACAGTTTTTCAACCAGGTTTTTCATCTGACATTATGAATCCTGATGGGGGATTAGCTAATATGGCTCGTTATCAGTGTGTGCAGCATCAGAGAGGAAGATCTGAAGCTACATGAGATCTTGAAAACATCCATCCAATAATACCAGTATGCAATTAGAGGTGCTGCTAGAACCAAAAAGCAGGAGCTGTGGGCTAAAGTCAGTGCTGATGTTACTCCCGGCTATGGGTGAAGTTGCCCCAAGGCTGAATTTGTCTCAGAAGAGTCAAGCTGGGGAGCAGATTAACTTCTCAGAAACTCAGAGCGAATGAATTACGGGAATTAATTAGTATGATCAGCAATGAAATCATGAGTCCATCGCAGAGGAAACAGGATGCGTTTCTAAAGGGCTCAGGGGGCCCCTTTGCTAGATTTATGGGGCTAAGGTGATGAGAAGGAGGTCAGATAATAACCTTTCAAACCACCAAGGCAGACCAAATATGCTTTGCCATCGTCCGCTTGATTTCGATGTATGTGTGTCAAGTTTGGAAAACAAGGCTCCGTCTGTCCCTGCCGAAACAGAAGCAACAAAATAACGCTGCTTGTTAGGGAAATGCCAGAACAGAAAAAAAGATAATTGAAACATTCAGACTGGCAGCAAAGGGGGATAAAGGCAATAAATCTTGAAAGCACGCTGCGTTATCTCGGGCAGGAGCTGCTGGCGCTACTCTTTGGCCAGTGTTCCACCAGCCCAGGGAGGCTTCCTTCGGTGCCCGCTTATCTGGAGCGTCGGCCTCCAGCCAAGGCCACCAGCTTGCGATAGAAAAGGGATGCTGAACTGGGAAAGATACGTGCCCCTCCTGCTGCAGCTGTTTGCCCTCCTTGTCAGAGATGCTCTGTGTGGGGAAACTGCTGCAGGTGCAATGAGGTTTATGAAATAACCCTGCAGGAGCACACACAGAAAAATGCTGCAAACCCGGAGGCGGAGAAGGGTGGCTTCACTGGGGAAGGACAGATGGCCCCTTACGGAGCCGCTCCAAGGCCATTGAGCAGTCCTGGTGCTCCCGCATCGTCCAGAGGGCTCACTGGGCTGGAGGCTGCCGCTCTGGGACTGGCAGCCTCCTACACCATTTCAAGGGCTTTCTTGATACCCGCACAAGCCACTGTCCCCTCGTGATCCTGAACTTACTGTCACATGAATAATCTTGGAGTAAGTGGTCAAGGAACCCCCATAACTCAGCTACAAATCTGATACAAAAGTAGATGCAAACTTCCCTTCCAGATTTATGTGTAGCTGAAACATGGGCAATAGAGGGGGAAGACCTGCAAACAAAAATAGTATCCTCAAGTCTTCTGCTTATTACATGGCAACAAAGGTATGTGATGCTGCAAAGCTCTTGGCTCGTGGCCTCACCCGGCTCTCACACAAGTCCTGGAGAAGTTATGGAAGTCCAGTGGGAATGTGTGAGTTTTGATGAGGAGTATCCCTGCTTCCCAGTTGTGAGAGGAGTCAGCACAGAGATGTGCTGCAAGGAAATTGGATGCTAGTGACCCCTTCACTGCTGCCCAGCATCATGCCCCACGGCTTTGGTCACCCTGTTTTCCATGCTCAGGGCCTGCTCTCCTGTTGCAGTGCTAAGGTTTGTCCGTGAGTGATTTCTCAGATGGCAGGCTGTGCAGCGCTGAAGCCCAGCCTCAGCCAGGCAAAAAGGGTCACCTGGTGGGACATGGGCTCCAAGGAGCACATCAAAGCTGGAGGACTGCAATCCTTCTCTGAAGAGCAGCTCCCCTCTGGGATTTTTCAGAGACCCCCCTCTGCCTTTTTGCTTGCTTTGATGTTCTTCAGATGGAGACGGGATTTCAAAATGCTTCACTATAGGGAAAAAAAATGTTGAGGAGAACACTAGTTGTCTCCCCGCTTCTTTTTCCCATCTGCTTGAGGGCTTGATCCCGCAACTACTACTGAGACAAAACTGCAGTCAGGGGGGGGAAAGATGTTTTCCAAGACAGCTCCAAGGTGGGCAGTAATCAAAGAGCAATCAGCTCCTCTCCGCGTTGCTTTACGCTTGTGAGGCAGCAGCTAGAGACCTGCTTTTTCTAAGGTGCCAGCATAGCTCCTTGCATGGAGCGCGTCAGTTTGAGGTCTCAAGGTATCACTGTAAGATCCCAGCTTGCTATGGAAATGTTGATCTGGTAAGGGTTACCTCTCTCCTGCAAAACGCAGCCCTTCCTTTTTTTTCAGCTGTAGTAATTTTTCTGCAATTGTAACTTACCGCTGAACAGCTTAAACTGCAGCACTAATACAACGCAGGCAGCAGCCTCCCTCTACCTTGGGGTGGACAGCGTGTATCAGATGGCACCCGGATGGTTTCAGCATGAATCACTCGCTGCCTCTGTAACCAACATTCCCATAACTGAAATCTATCAAAAAGAACATAAACCACATCAGAAGCCAGTTCTCAGATACATATTTGCTAAGACTTTGGAAATCTCTTATACTAGACAGATCATCTCTTTATAAGAGTATGAAGCTGCCCTAATTATACAAAGAGTGGGAAGGGACAAGCTTCCATCTGGGAAGGCTGTTTAACTTTTTCTGGCTTCCTAAAAAGCCATTGTCCTGTAAACTGAGCATTCCATTGCTAGCCTGGTAGACACAACATTCCCTGTCCTAACCAAAGGCCTGTGCAAGGCTGGCTTTGCTCTCGGCGGAACAGCAGTGCCCGCGCCGGCCGGCCTGGAGAGCCAGGGGACGAGGGGTGCGGGCAGGTGGGTGCTGGCTGCCCCCGAATTGCCCCCCCACACCCCCCCCCCGAGCACCATGTGCTGCCAGACATGGTCCTGCGGTGCCTTTGGCGGGTGGTCTCTCCGCAATGGCCTGTGGCCCGTTGTTTTTTTGAAGGATGCGCTTTGCTCCGGGCACCTATTGCACATCGACCCCCTTCTCCCTCCACTTGCCGGTGCTCCCTGCCCCCCCGCCCCTGCATGGGCTGCGCACCCAGCGTCAGCTCCAGGCGATGCGCAGAGCATGAGCTGTTCCTCTGCAGCCTTTTGGTTCCCTCCTTTGCTGGGCTGTGGGATACCAACAGCATTCCCATCCCTCACCTCCCCAGCGACCTTTTAAATTTGGGAATCAAACCTGGGAGCTTTCACATGGCAGGTCACGGGGCTGGCGGGGATGTCAGTAGCAGCCTCTGAAGACTTGATCTGCTGGCCCTTCGGCTTCTCCGCATGGCTGGGGGTATGACAAAACCCCAGATTGTCAGGGAGATTAACTGCTCTCTCTATTTTTTTATCTACCTATCTATCTATCTATCTATCTATCTATCTATCTATCTATCTATCTATCTTTATATATCTATAAAGGCTGCCCTGTCTCTTACCAGGTACCTGGGCAGCAAGCAGGGCCAGGTCTACTCACACTGACCACCCCAGGAGGGTGAACCCCAGGATACTAAACAGCATCTATCAAATGCCCTTTGCTTGCAAGCCATGCACAGGGTTTTTTCTGCAGCTAAAGAACCCACTGTGAGTAGCAGTGAGGTGTCAGCTACTAACACCAGGTCAGATCTTATAGGGAAGATTTCACTTCCATGCCGTGATAAGCCCAAGCATTTTTATTCTGCACTGGCAGCTTTTATCCTTGGTTTCCTTCATCTGTCAGAGGTAACACATTCAGTTTCTGTTTGTGTACATGCTATTGTACAGCTGCTGGGCCTTAAGTTCATGCTGCGTTGAAGGTGTATTTCTTTCAAAAGGTTTTACATTTCTAAAGGTAGCAAGTCACAAAATAAAACTATTGTCGCAAATATAATATGAAGTTAATCTTCATATAATCCACAGTAAATATTTATACACAATACAAAAGTGGCTGGATTTGTTTACAGTTTGAAATTGTTGGGAGAGAGGATTCCGTATAGATTAGCCAGCTAATCTGCTGTAATCTGCTTAAAAAGCAACTGAAATGGGTTTTCTTTCACGGAATCATGTTAGCCCTGTGCGCGCAGTGACTTCAGATATGGAACAGAGTCGAGCACAAAAGGGCATTTACCTTGTGGGCACTCGGAGCATTGCTTGCATTGCAGGAGAGCCATAAATTTCCTCTTCTGCCTTAAAGAATGGGACAGCTGCAGCAACTGAATTTAAGCCGAGATGGGTGTCAGGCTCTTCTGTCCCATTTCCTTGCTGCAGCGTTTGAACTCTATTGCCTGGGGATACGCTCATCTTTGATGAGGCACCTGCAAGGTGTTTGCACAGAAGCCGTCCTTTCTGAATTTATTCTGTTTCATTTCACTTCCTCCTAAGGAAGGTCTACATGAGGCGCCTCTGCTAGCATGTTCCCGAGTTAATAAGGAAAGCATCCTGCTGGTTTTCTTGATGTTTCTGAATTTTGGGAAGAATGGGAAATTATCCCATAATCTTTACTCACAACTCAACTTTGCTCACAAGGGAATTGCAGCTCAAGGTGGAAAAAGATTGTAGATACTCACCCGACTTCACAGAAGGTCTCTGGCTGATCCAGGCTCCCACAGGACCAATGTGTTTCCTCTGCGCAGGGGCTGCCAGGTTTGGGCTTGGACCTTTAATAGCCCAAGTTGTTAAGAGCCGAGGATGGGCAACAGACTCAGAGATCCTCCTCCAACCAGGCATGGAGCTTGGCTGTGAGGTTCATTTCACACACGGCTGAGACGGTGTGAAGGGCGAGGAAATCTGCTTTTGTAGTTTTCCACAGTGCACCAGCATTCGGAGGTTGCAGAGGGATCCCTCCGAGCCCCTGTCCCCTGCATGGCGATGCTCACACAGAGGTGACCTTGCTGAGACAACGTGCTGGCTGCAGCATGTGTGAGTCCCAGCCCGGAGCCTGCTGCACCCTGTCCCTCCGGGATACGGGCAGGAGCCAGCAGGGAGCAGCCCCAGCAGAGTCAACCCTGCCGTGGGTACCAGGGCACTTTATTTCCCATTTACCCACCACACCTGGGATCAACCAGGTGATCATCAGCAGAGCCCGCTGATGTGGAGGATGGGGATGCTCACATCTCCCGGCTCCTCACTGGTTTGAAATCCACCCCCCCCCCCCCCCCCCCCCCCCCCCCCGTACCCCCGGCACCAGGCAGCTGCGATCCCCCTGCCTGTAACCAGCTCCTCTGCCTGGGTCAGAGCAGTAGCCACAGCCCAGCTCTGCTCCTGGGGACCGAGACCCAGAATATCCCAGGGGAACCCAGGAAAGGAAAAACACATCGTGCCTCATCCTGTGGCCAGCAGCACCCGCAGGACTGCAGATCCCAGCCTGGGAAGGCTCTGGCCCATCACCTGTGCTGCCCTCTGGCAAATGTATCAGCTTTTGGTGTCATAGCTAATTTTTTTTTCCCTTTTTTTTTTTTTTTTTCTACCACATATCCCCAGTGCCGGTAGATTATTTCAGTGTGGGTCCCTCTGAATAATACATTCATCCACAGTCCTTCCCCCACCCCATCCTCAGCAAGGCCTTCATTAGTTGAATACAGTGGCTCGGCTCCAGCACACACAGCTGCCGTCACTGCTGCAATTCTTTTGCCTTGAGAAAAAGCATATACAATTTAATATGCTCCTGGCACAACAGCTTTTCTGTAGCAGAGGAGGCGGGTTTGTTTATGGCTATTTTGATAGGGCAGCTTTCATCCGGACACAGGTTCTGCTGCATCTCCCCGCTCACACAAGGGTGCCTTTGTTGAGCTGGTTCTCGTGTTCCCCGGGAACCTCTGGCCATTTCGGTACCTTCTCCTGCCCCCTGCAAATCCAAGTCTTAAATAGCCCACTTTGGCTAATCCCGTATTTCACTAAAAGCTAAATCTCAGGCTTAGAGCCAGAAATGCAAGGCAATAGGCAAGGGTGCGATGCTTTACTGGGTACGTGTCAAGGATATGACCCATCCTGCCATCTCATGGGAATTCGGCCCATGGCAGTGTGTGCTGGACACATCTGAGTGTCCACGTCAGTGGGAGTGGAGCTTGTGATGCTGCTGGTGGCCGTTAGCGGCGACTTACAGCCTTGCCAGGCTCAGGAGCAGCAATATTGCTTTCTCAGATACCTTTGGCCTCGCCAAGAGCTGCACAAACCGCGCGCGGGGGCACGAGTCCTTGCTCCCCACTGCAGGACCACGACCAGGGCTTTTCCCTCTCTGCGGGAGCTGGTGCTCAGAGGTGCAGACTCTCCTCCAGCAGCGATTCCCGCAGTCATCGTTACGCAAGTTAAACTGCAAAGAGTGACGCATCTCCCCGCTTGGCGCTTCTGCGGCACGTTCCGCTCCCCGGGCAGGGTGGGGTGCAGAGGAGATGCACCTCCAGGCTGGAAAGTCTCAATCAAATAACCCAGAGTCTGCAAATGCAGCCAACTACTTCTATCTGGCAAATTGCTTGAGCTGCCCCTGGATGAAAAGGAGAAATAATCTCTTGTATTTCTCAGCTGCTAAGTCTGTTCCCCCTCGCTGCCGTAGTGGAAATAAATGGTGGGAGGGTTCAGCCAGCACTAATTCATTGCCGCGTTCGATCTGAAGTGGCTGCGACTTTGTGCTTGGCCCACAAATACAACCGAGCAAATGAAACCGGCTAGAAACACAACTAATCATCCGATCATCGTAAACACATGGTAACGGAACAGAGTCACTCTGTAGCGCGTATAAATTCCACACATGTGGAGGAATGCAAAGCAGCTATTGTACCCCCACTTTGCAGATCCATTTCACTGTTTTCCCAGTTTATCTGGAAAATACATACTGCATGGTACTGTACGTCGTATTTCACTGCTATGCACCATGATGTCTTCTAATGGAACAATCGCCATGCTTGTAGTCTAAGGGCAATACAAAAGTGCTTTCAAATAATAACAATACATTTTCTGTATAAAGAGGATAGGGAGTAGCCACTTCCCAGAAAGGCTTGATTTCCCTAGAGCCAGCAGTATGAACATCCAGAGCGCCAGTAACAGCAGGCAGTGGTGAGAAAATCCCTACCTCATCATCAGTCTATACGTTCCGTCTCCAACTGCCAGTTCTTGCAAAGAGCGGAGGCTGTTGGCACCCACCGGGGGTAAGGTGCATGCACCCGGTGAGTCCCGGCAGCGCAAGGCTCGATTTATCCCCTCAGGGCTTGGGCGAGGGGCGCTTTTTTTTGGCAAACCAACTCTTTCGGCTTCAAACCAGAGCTGTGAGTAGAGAGGAGCAGGGTTCTCACAGCCCAGCTACTAGAAATCACGAAGCAGCGCAGCATCTGCCAATTCATTCAGCGCTGCTGGCCCATGCAGCAACATGGCACGCGGCTGTTCCATGTTTGGAGACAGTTTATACTGGAATAGGAGCAGTCTTCTTGGGTAAAATGATTATTTTTTTCCTCCATGAGAGCTCACAACTTTTTTAAAGAGAACTCTGCACACTTAAAGTTGCCTAAGCACAAGAAGATGGGATGTGGGTTGCAGCTTGCCTGGGCAGTGGCGTCTCTCTGCAATGCTTTTGCAGAGAGTGACTTGAAAACAAGGATTAAAACACAGCTGGGAAGGGCTGGAGCACTTGGAGGCGAAAAGTTACCAGTGCACTTCGGAGATAGGAGTCAGCCTATGCCCGAGGAGACACTCATGCTTTGCTTTCCTTTCCCAGGCAACGTGCGGCCTCTTTTCTCAAAGCTGAATCCAGATTTTTAGACATCAGAAGAATCACTCTGGTATTGGAGCCTGATCAAGCGCAAAAAACATCCTCAGCCTTCGCAAAAATACCAGATGGCTGCAGATGCCAGCTCCTTTTGGCCAGGCAGCTTTTTCAGAGAAAAGGCCAGCTTGTTGTGCGAGTGCTGCATCCCAGATAAAACTCTGCTGAGCAGCGAAGAGCCACAGAGAAACCCTCGGAGGAGGAGGAACGTGGAAGCCAATGCATTCCCGTAACATCAGCTTTTCAAGGCTACACATACGCTCACATCCAAATATGTTCTCCTTCTCCAGAGGGAAGTGGGACCTACCAAAGTGACTCTGGCTGTGGAAACGCTCTTGCGAGTTTCTGAGCAGTCGTGCGCAGTTGAAGAAGGCGAAAATGAGCTCCAGCTAGAGCTGCCAAATCATTAGAAACAAATTAAAAAAACATGCCTGGGAACGTAAGAGTAGATAACTCGGTCTCTAAATGGTGAGCTGGTCTTTGGAATACCAAGTGTGGGCTTTTAAATTGGTCAGCGCTCATTGGGCCAACGGTGCGACACCACTGACTCTTGTCTTTCGGCTCCGCTCGCTCCCCGCCCCCCTGCAGTGGTCTCTGGGGACGCTGCTGTGGGTGCCACGACCACGTTGACACGGCGCTGCGAGGCGCAGGCCACATCCCCTCTGGCTCTCTGTGAGGAGATCATCACGGCTTTGCCTCTGCACGAGACAATATTCTCCCTCTCTTGGCTGCTACACAGAAACGTGAGCAAACCACACGGACCTCTCCCCTCAACAGGCCAGTGAAAGAATTCATGCACCAGTTAAGACTTAAAGCTGAACGCGGCGCACGCACCTCGTGCAACCTTCGCAACGAGAAACGTCCCCCCTCATGTGGCCACCCTGAAGACCACTTACCGCACACAGAACAAACCAGCAGCCAACAGCCACCCCGGCGTGTGCTGGCATCCCTCGGTTCTCTGCAATGGCTCGTGTTTTCCACCAGCTCCTGACCAGGTAACACGGGGTCAGACCGTGCTCGCTTGAGGATCGAGGATTCCTGGGGTTTACGTGGCTCAAAAGCTTCAGGCAACCATCGCCGCAAAGGCGCGGGTGGGCGTGAGAGGGCCCGCGGTAACGATGCACAGCCTGACGCCCGGCCAGCCACGCCGGCTGTGTAGAAAACCTGGAGGTACAATTAGTTTCTATTCAAAAAAAAGTCTTTTATTTTGTCTTTGGAGTCCTGAAATGGCTGCAACACAAAACCGACCAAAAAAGAATGACAATGAGGAGTAGTGAGATGCTCTTTTCTGGGGAGCGTGGGCTGGTAATGTCCCTCTGGAAGAACCTCAGAGAGAGCGGTCACTTCTGATTGCTACATCATGTGAGTAATTCTCTGGAAAGACGAGTCCTTCCCGCCTGAATCATAGCAAAGGGGGGAAAAATAACACGCTCCAAAAGTGGAAGCTGGTCAGCCCTTGGAGGCCGGGAGCCGCCCAGGGTTCCTGCGCAGGGGCCACCGTGGAGAACTGCACAGACTGGACCCACCAGCCCCGCGTGCTGCTCTGGGGCCATGGCTCCAGCACTGCAGCAAGCTTGGACCACGACACAGCCACTTAGGTGGCCACCAGAGCTCTGGTGGGTATGGCAGTAGCACAGCGTTTCAGGAGGCGCTGAATGCCTCCTGCTCAGCTGGCGGCCCTGCTCTCCGGTGCCTTGACCACCCACCCTGATGTATGAGCTACAGGCGGTGCCTTCGGAGGCTCTGCCTTCTCCAAGAAGTTTGTCCTCGATGTAGTTCTTGGCCAGCCCATTGCATGAACACGAGCCACCAGTTACACCTGGCGCAGCAGCGCAGTTACAGCCCCAGTGCCAGCAAGGGCTTTGTGCTTCAGTCCCAGGGCAGGCGCCCGGCCAGCAGCTGAGGGGAGGAACGGCTGGGACGCTGGGGCACGGTGCTACCGGGGGGAAAGGTGCTCCACTGGTACTGGAGAAGGAGCGAGCCTGTTCTTCCCAAGTCCTCCCACCGGCTGTAGCCCAGACGCGGCAGCAGCCCCCTGGCTCTGAAGCCCTGCAGAGGGTCCCTACGACCAGCCAGCCAGCTCACACATGTCGTGTGCCACCTGTGCCTAACGCCTGGCCGAACTCTCATCTAACCACCACCACAAAGGTCCAAGAGACACCTTGAACCCCTGTTTCTCTACACAGACATATATGGTCACATTTAAGCAGAAGAAATTTTTTTCTTCATGCTAGTCCTCTAGAAAACCAGTTTGGTTTCCATGACTATATATAGCACAGGGATTCTTGGTCTATTTTTTGTCCCCTTTGCATCTGATTATTTTCAGTAGAGTTCAAACTTCTTATGATATGCAGATTTTAACTAGCACATGACTTCTATTCATACACACTTCCATTATTAATAAACCGACAATGGCCACATATAATGTAGAAGAATTTTATTCATACCATAACCCTGTCTCATCGTTCACTGCAAATATTACAATTACCTTTAAAATGTCATTGAATATAATTTGTTCCACTTAAAGCATAGGAATCCTGGTGTTAAACAGTTACACTTCTCTTGAGATTGCTTATAACAGAACCATAATTAAAATGTATTTTCCATGAACTGTAAAGGTTTAAAGCAAAGAATTTGGGGGGTGGGGTGGGGTGCTAGAGTAACTTCTGAAAACTGAGGGTAATACTTGGTGTTCAACAAGAAATGCACTTTGCATATGATGCGAAACACGGTTTTTTACCCATATAACAGAAATGCAGTAGGTAAAAGAACATACATGAGTGACTGGTAACCTTCAAAGAATATTTCTTTTAAAAATTGCACGAAAGAATACAAAAACAGTGAAGGAAATCAACAGTTTTGCAAATGCATATACATTTAGCTATACATGTAAAATGGGGGTCTGCCTATATAAATGTATGTGATAAAAACTGCGAGGCTGAAAAATGAGAATGGTCGTATTTAATACCACATGCAAGAAGCATAACATAATCATCATAAATAGTAGCAACGAATATACACTGACAGGGCCACTGAAAATACGCTGAAATAAATTAAGCACCTTGAAGCGATGAGTCTGAAGTCAAGTAGCAGTTAGCTCTGTAAAAACCACGGTGGGTGGCTACTGGAATATTGGGCCCTCTTGGTGGGAGTCAACAGGAAAGTCCCAAGTTAATTTTTCTTAATTCCAAAGAAGAAAGCACATTGTATTACTCAGTAGGAGTAATTTTAGCCATGATCTTCACCAGCACCTCTGGTTTCAAAAGGGAGGCTGCTGCCTTATTTCATTGCATAACCTTTGGCATGTGAAAAGCACAGAAAGTTCCTATTTCCCCAGAAGAATGTTATCATAAAGGAGAAGGAGAGTTTTGCCACAACCGAAAAGCAGGCGGTGCTATCTGGGGTAGCGGAGATGCAGACCTGTGCTGCTGTTAGCAAGGACAAGTTTTCCTTCGAAGGAAAAGCTTTGCAAAGAAGAACCTAAATGATCCCACCCTGGAGGGCTGCGCAGCAGGGTAAGGTCTGGATCTGCAAAGAGCTCCGTGTGAGAGGAGACCCGTGTCCAGGCAGAGCAGCAGCGACTGCCAGCGAGGCTGCACGCCCCTGCGGGGATCTGGCCTCTCGGAGCCTCCTGCAAGGTCCTGGTGCTTCCTCTCCTGTGATACCTGACTTCGGCAGGACAGGCAGCGTTCTGAAGCACATATTTGGCTTTCATCAAATCCTATAAAATCCTAAAATTTAGTCATATACTAGAAGAAAGGCATTTGAATTTGATTAAGTGGACCTTATTAAAAACACAGTGCTGTCGTTGTCCCTGAAGTACACCTGGCAGCACCTCTCCAGCACTCATACGATACTCAGGGAAGTGGCCGAGGACACTCTGCTGCAGATAGATAAGTTTTGAAGCTGCTTAATTCAGCAGAGAAGTTCCCATTGGACTTTTAAGGGATCTAATGCAAACCCTCATTTAAAAAAAGCTGAGGACAAATAACTTAGGTCCTAAAGGCTCCGTTTGAATTCTTACAAAACATTGTCCCTTGACCTCTTCACCCAGAAGACTGGAGCAGGCTGTTTGGCTTAGCATATCCTACAAAGCAGACCTGAAAGGTCTTGCAACACGGAGGAATATGGCCCCTATATCTAAGCCACAAACAAAATGACTCAAAAGCTCGACTTTTGCTTGGCCTCCTGGAATGATCAAAACCTTCCTCCACCTTCCTGTTAAGCTGCGTGGCTGTCACTCACCCCGTGGGATTTCAGAGACCTCCAGCCCACAACCAGTGAAAAGCGTTTAAAAAGTAGCAGGCAGAGGAACATCGCTTGGTCGAAGAAGTCTGACAAAAGGTGAGTAAGACCAGCTTTAAAGATAATGAGGGAAGTAGAAATTTGTGTGTATTTCAAACAGTTAAACCCACAGTTTTAAGCTACGTGATCCAACAATAGGTAAAAATCTTGCCTGCAAGCCAGGAGTCTAATCTTCCCTAAAGCTAGTCTTATCCAAACAGTTGTCTTCCTACTTACATGATACATGAGATTTGAACTGACATCCACTACATGACATAAACAGAAAAAATACGCATAAAATGCACACTTTTTTTTTTTTTTCTTCATAAAGCTATGGAGCTGCACAGAGCAAATTTAAGTGCACAAGGTCACACAAAGGCAGCTTTCCAGAAGGAATCATTTAGACGGTGAGCGAAATGAAACTGTTGTATCTCTGAATGTTTCTCTTGAGGATTTCAGAACAGGGACCGAGCACTCGTTCGAAGCGGGGCCGATCCAGCTTTACGCACTTCAGGGGTCCGCGTGCCACCACCGTGGCAGCCCGGGGCCGATTGAGCAGTAACGCTATCTCACCTGGAAGCAGGGATAAATACACCGTCATCCCCTCTCTGCCTCTTTTTCGGAGGGTGCATATTCTAGCCACCATCCAGTTGCTTTGGTTGTAGAACATCTCCCTTTATATAGCTCTTGATAGACATTTTACATAATTCTGTTGACAGTACAAATGCATTACACATGCATAATGCATGCGTGCAAAATGCCTTTGAAAACAGATGCTTTCAGACTGTTTTGCCGATTCTGGATCTGTCTCCTGTCAGCTACAGTGGTGTAAACCAAGGAATGGTTTCAGCTTCACTGGAATCTCTCAGTATCGCTGAAAGCAGCGGCTGACCTGCGCATAACCCCTCTCATGTAAAAGAGTCGAACGCTAATTAAAACAATAACTACGACTCCATGGGCCTGTCTTTCTGAATCATACTTAAGCAGAATTTTCTTACCAAAATAATCTGACGGACCAAGTCTTCCAACTTCGACGTACTCCTCGTTGTCAGACCGGCGCTGCAGAACAGAAGCTGTGCCCTGGGAAGAGAAGCGCAGAGGGTCAGGTGGCTTTGCTTAAACCTGTTACGCATGGGAAAGTATCGAGCCTTTGGTGCCCCTTTTGCCTGTCACACTCCTTCAGTTCTGCTGTGAGACAGGCAACAATTTCAGTCAATTCCTCATCTATAAATGAACAGAATTACAAAATTTTAAAAAATCCATCAGTATGGCAAAGGATTTCTTTCTTATGAATTGTTTGGATGCAGACAGATTCAGCTCACACAGAAGAGAAGAGGAACAGGACAGAACTCAGGAACTCCCGTTTAACCAGTGCACATCATGCTGTGCAAATGTACACTTTAATGTAATTTAAAAATATGTTCTGGGTGGATGCAGAACCTTACAAGAGACATAGAAAAGATTTACATTAAAAGGAATAAAAAGGCAATTTTCCCAGTCACAATCTTGGAACACGATTTTGTAAGACAGCAACTAGTGTCTATTCCTTACTGGATCTATTGCTGAAATGGTTGGGAAAGGCAGTTTTTAATGCTTGTTGCAACAAAAGTGGTGATTTTTTTTTTTAGTGGCTTTGCCCGCTTGTGGCCTGTAGTGATCTGGACACCTGCAAGTCAGTCGCTGGAGAGATGGAATGTGTCTTGTCTCCACTACCCTTAATAACTGCTGTACTTGACACGTGCTAATACATGTCAAAACTCAGTTACAGTCTATTTAAACCTTCAAAGAGGTTTTACATGCAGAAATATTCGAACCTGGAGGAAATCTTAAATTACTGTGACACAAAGCTTTTGTAGAAGAATAGAGAAGGTATCTGCTTTTCTGGAAAAAATTACAGTAACATATGAAATTACCTTCTGAGTCCAAACCAAAAGCATAGGGAAAGGCAAATGTTAACATACTTTGATTTTCACTGAAATTAAAAAGATTTTTAAAAGCCAAGGTTTTTAAATAGACTGGGGAGCCATTTTTTGACAGTGCAGTTGAACAGCACCGATGTTTTGATGTTGTTTTTTAAGATTTTCAGCTTGCAAAGTAATCTGTGAGGGCAGATCCTGCCCCAGCCAGGACAGGGAAGGGGAGGCAGCACAGTGATGTGGATGGACTATGCTCAGAAGATTGATGCCAGTTACTGGGAAATATCAGAGCCCTCACTCCGCAGTTGAACACCCAAGTCTTGCATCGCTTGGCTTGTCGGCACTGTCGGTGCCTGCAGCCAGCTGCAGGACCCCCCCACCCTGGAGCAGAAGCCTCCCTCCAGTGCAGAGTATTCAGTGCAGATTCACTGGCTGCAAACACCCTGCAGCTTCCTTCCACCAGCAGAAACTTGTGTGCCTCCAGGTGTGGTGGGGGTGCTTGAGGAGCCACCCAGCACCCTGAAACACCTTGGCTTCCATGCAGTTAAAGGCACTCAGCACCCTGCAGAACCAGCCCTTCACCTTTCCACTGCGCATAAATACACCCTATAGCATCACAAACATCGCCATTGAATTGCAAATTGGAACAGCAATGTAAGGCTGCTTCAGGTCTGGCTTTTACTTTTCTAGGACCTGGGGGCCCAGGAACAACCAAGAGTGGTCCAATAGCCACTGCTCTGTAGCCAATGATCATCATTTGCTTTCTTCTGAACAAGCACACAACTAAGCTGCTGTAATACTGTTGTATTGCAACACGTCCTATTTCATAACAGGGTTATTTTTAAGCCCATACACTTTACAAATTGCTGGGCCGCTCTCTAGGTTAACTTATGTGCTACATAAATGAAGAGGTAAATCTTATTTCTTCTGTCAAGTTTCCAGCAAAACTTCCTTATCCTTGATAGAACTGAATTGTCCCACCAGAGCTGATGTTTTTTAAGATCTTCCAGTAAATCTGCAAGGGCATGAACAGGCAAAGATAGTGTAATGAGTTTTGTTATTCACACTTGCTGCAGGTTTTCAGACCCAACATACACTCATAAGCAGCATTCTTGGAAATACCCCACACAGGGAATAACGCGTGTATCAACCTCTCTCTTGCCAAACTTCAGATCAGGTGCAGCTCACTAAATTGATGCAGTTCTTATTGCCTGCGCAGCGTCGATAGATTCAGCTTCAGAAGCTCTTCCAGCCCCTGTCCTCCTCTCTGTCCCCATCTGGAGCCTGGCAAAAACCTAACCCCTTGACCCAAATAGCTGTCTGCAATCCATGCCTCCAGTCTCTTTCCCAAAACTATTTAAAAAAAAAAAAAACTTTTATTACAGATGTCTTATTACACAAAACAAAACAAAAAAAAAATATCCCCAAAGTAATCATATTGGCCGCTCAGGTCAAATGAAGAAAGGACTCAATTCCCCACTGCCCACCTCGAGCGTGTTGCCGTAAAGGTAATCACAACATCAAGCGATATTGCTTTCATCTCCCCAAGGATCAGCTTTTATTGTGGCTAATATTTTTTTGACAGGGTCCACATGATACAGCACTCCAATAAGCCGGTCTTCTGAAGCAATTTCTTCCACTGTTCCACTACAGTCGGCTTTTTTAATCCAAGAAACACCATGATATCTGTTGGAGGAGGACAGATGTGTCTGGCCTCCACAATAAACACTTGGCTTGGCAGGATAAAGCAATGCATATTCCAGATACATATTTTTCCACTCTTGTTTTAACAGTCGCATAGGCTCTTCCCGTTGCCCAGTGAGAACAGGTCTATCATGGAGCAAAAGAAGTTTCCTGAAACCCTGACAGCCAGCACCCAGATGTAAGATCTGATTACACCGCGTGGCCTCTTGTTGCACCAGCCACCAGCTCCAGAAGTACATCCTGGAGCATTGTCAGAGTGACCTTCCCGGGAAGACTGTCCACACCGTCAAACAAAGAAGGCGCATTTATAATTATCTATCCGTATCACCTTCACTGCGTGTGTCTTATCTCTGGAATCAACGCTGTTCTGGCTGTATTAGAGGAAGAGTCCAATTGTAGATGACCAGGGTAACCAGGGCAAAAATAATACAGAAATAAAATAACAGAGAATAAAATACTACAGAAACAATCCTTCATTACCCACATACGTAATGACGTTGTCATACTAAATAAATTTGGTGCTGATCACTACCCTTGCTCCCATCACAGGTTTCATGGCTGTATTTTACTTATCAAATCTTTTCGACACAAGTTGTTGAGCTTTCTATCTGTCTTGCACTTCAGCAAACCCCACCTCCTATAAATGATACAACTGAATAAATCTCCTGAGCCCTGTCCTGGGAGGTACGGGCATTATCTAGCTAGGATTCAAGGTGCTTATCGGTCTCACTCCCAAAAGCATTTGGTCTCGGTGGGAATGATTTCCCCTTAAACGGCACACAAACCTTGACAAGATCAGTCCCTCTGAAATAAATTGCACGATCCTAGATTTGCAGGGACAGGCTCTTTAGTGCTGCTCAATTTTAAATACTGTCTTGTACACTGATAGCCATTTCAGCCCCCCACCCCACCAAGCAAACCCTGCAGAGCACAGGCTCAAAGGCTGTCAAGATGTTTGACGCCATTTAATAAATCAGCACTTTGTGATGATATTAAACTGAAGGCAGACAGGCATGCCTTTCTGCTAGCAGACACTTGGGAGTGAAATTATGATCTTTGGTGGTTCCAGGAATATTCCCTTTCAGTAACTGGGGAGTGCCTGTATTCCCAAGAACCAATATCATTAACCTTCTCTCCTCTAAGTAAATACGGGCATCTTATTGCAAAAACAACAAGAGTAGCAGTTCCAAAAGCACTGTGCCATCACCACCTCTCTGCCACCCTCACCCCACGCACCTGCTCACTCCCTCTGTCACTACTGTCATGGTGCTGAGAGTATTTATTTGACTCCTTCAAATGCATCAGCAGTTTGTTTTGTAAAAATTTATGGCTTAGATAGGGCACCATAATTTAAGATATGAAAAATAAATTAAGGTTTATAATCCATGAGCTCCCATCGTCTCCAAAGTAATGAGATTTTGATAGATGTTTCACTTTTAAACTATCGGACCATATGGATGAGTAAGACATCCTACAGCATAAAGACAGTGACCCATGTGGATCAACACTGAGATTTCCCAGGCCTTATCCTGCATGTACTTACAAGCACTAATTGCTTCAGGAGCCCTAATTTATACTAAGTATGAATCCTACAGCCAGCAGTTGGCCTAAGTAGCCTGGCTACAGAAGACAAGTGTTCATGATGCCAAAACCTGATATCCTGCATTTACTCCTCCGCTGCAGCTCAGCAGGCTGGATGGGATCATTCCTGGGCAGCACAAGGCAAAATGTGGAGGACAGTGATGTGTCTGTGTTACCTCTGGGTGGGACAGGCTGTGCAGTACGGTCCTTCACCAGAGGCAGTGGGTGGGAAGGGAAATTCAGCACAGTTTTTAAAACCTTTTTAGTTTAAAAGTCGATCTGGTTGATGTTTTGGTCTTGCTGGTCTAACCTCCCATTTTAAAGATATAGCAATCAGTAAAAAATACAGTGAGGCTCCACCTGCAATAAAGGACATATTTATCATTATTAAAACTGAATATTTGTTCTACCATGTGTATGCAACATCAGTGTCTATATCCTTCCAATACACTACGTGTACAGAATAGATTTCTGCTTTTAAAAGAAAAGAATCTTAATTTTCATAAGCAGGAAGTCACTATTTCTATTTTCATTCTTACTTCATCCTTCTTTACTTACTGTTTTTTTAAAGAAAAGCATGGAAGACAGTTTTTCTTCCCATGCCCTCAAAACATTACATTTTTATCCTAGTTTTGAGCTTAAAAAGTTTTTCTAGCCTATTTTGTTTTCCTCTTCCCCATCCACTAGAAAAGAGCAGTGCAGCCTATAGAATTAGAGATGGAAAAGGTCAGGCTGATCCATCTGCTGTTGCTATTAACTCTATCAATTGCTATTATGAACGTACCTTTGCGCTTTCTCGCTTTGTTAATCCGCACACTCTATAATTCACACGTTCAAAGGTAAGCCTTCCCTCACTCCACTCATACAAGCCCTCATTATATGTCACTATTAAATCTTCGCGAAGTTACTACAAAAGATGAAGGAAGAGGCTGTGAAGTGGTATAAACTGCTCCTGTTCACACAGCGAAGCAGATGGGACTGGATGGAAGCTATAGCAGATCTGAAATGAATTAAAAAATCTTTCACACAGTATGGTTCTGGGAGTATTTTATTTAATTGCAGGCAAGACAAGGTTTGTAGGAGTAATACCTTTTATTAGACCAACAGGCATAGCTAGAAAAGGGAGAACAGCTTTCAGGCACACATGCCTTTCTTCAAGATGCTGCTTCTCCAGAGATACCTAATAAAATACACCATTCACCTACCTACAAATACCCTGGGGAATGTTCTTACACTGATAGCTACAACCATAATAAGTTGCACCTGATTTAATCATATCTGTCTGCTTACTGGTTCACACGTGATTAAATCATTCACAGAGCATCTCCAGATCATTACCTTAATTTAAGGAGAGCCAAAAGCTACAGCTCCTGATGCTACAAAACTCCTGGAAATAGTGATTGCCTGCTGAATCTGCGAGACCTGCTATGATCTGTCAGCTAATGTTTCACTCTCCAATTAAAAAAGTTATCATTTAAATCAGTTGGTTGTCTGATGTGAAACTTCAAACAACTTTGGCCCGGTTTGGCAAACTTTACTTTTATGGCTCTCGTTTATGACGCACCTGTTGTAATGACTGTGGGGTGGGTTGCAGGGGGCTACAGGAACAGACCCCAGGTTTGCACCGACTGGAAAAGTGGTGGTTGTTTGGTTTGTTTATCTCTAGCAAGTTTATCTCTTTCCTGCATCCATTAGGGTTCACTACAGATTACAGTGCAAGACAATGCCCGAGCTAATGAGCTACTGAGAGCTTTCGAAAACAAATGTACACCATTTTACACATTCCATTTTTTAACTTGGTTGTGACTCTGGAAATCGTGAGTGCTGCTCATTTCAGTGCATTTTCAGAAAGCCAGCACCTTGGGAGTATCATTAGGTTTAATAATATAACGTCAAATGAGCTCCAAATGCAACATTAATGTAATGACATGTGCACCATGACACCTATACAAGCTCCTTGAGAGGGATCAATGCTGCAAAAAGGGCCTTTATACTGCAACAACCACAGTCTCAATGTATATGATTATCATTATGTTGTCACGATAACATTAATGCATCATATTCTTATTGGTCATAATTCTCAACAATACTCATGCACACTGCAATCTAGCAAAGATGGGAGGCGAACATCACTGCCCTGCTGGCACGGATCCCATACATTAGCTCTACAGCCACGCTTGATTATCAAACAATCTGCAGTTCGCCGTGTGCACCGGCTATATCACACCTGCATACGACTACCGTAAGTATGACTAAATTTCCACCACTTCTGCTTAGGCACACTTATATTAGGTTAGGAATAACATCCAGAGGCAAGAGAGAGGAACAAAGCTGTCTAGAGCAGTCACCAGAATAGCCACAAACATAAAGGTACTTTTAAAAATGACAATCAATCATAAACCGAGTGTAGCTCAGAACAGCAGAAACAACTGAGCCACAGGGCATTTCCTAGGGATATACGAGAGGCCAGGGTTAAGGCCCAGACATGACTACACCCAGCCCATCATTAATCACCAGGAAACGCCTTTGTCTTGATCGTTCAGTATTTAAAATTGTAGATGTTTGACACGGGAAGACCTTTTCAATCGTTTTGTTCATCCTCCCATTGCAGTATCTCAGACAACCTTCCCCTTCAGTGTTTCTTTGATACAGTCTGCATTAAACCTGTGCTGTAGCTATGTAACCCCCTTGAAGTAAAATAAACGTTTAATATTTTATTATTATTATTTAATTAATCAATTTTTTGTTTTCTGTTTTATCTATGAATTTATTATTAATTATAATAATTTATTATTAGATGGAAGAAGACAAGATTCAGGCAGAGAGAGACCAGTCAACATAGCGAAAAGCCAAAAGAAGCAGAATATACTGCACCAACTGCCATCCGCTTCATGCATGGAGACTCCTGAAGTACTTAGGTGAAATAAAGTGGGTTTTGCACAAAGAATAAAAGAATAAAAAATTGGGATTTGGGTTTTTTATTTAGCCTTTTCTGTTGAAAGGCTTTTCAGAATGAAGCCATGAAGTTTTATAGTCTTCTGACTGCAAAATGCTGCCCTTGAGCCACAGCAGCACAGCTAACATCAGGCTAGATCATGCAGGTGTCCAACAGAGGCGCGTCCGTGTGTTGAGGGACTCAAGACTTCACCGACAGTCACCACCATCCCTCACCACAGGCGGAGGGACACTGCAGTGGCCTCTGTGCTCCCAGCCTTGGTGTCACAGTAGTCCCAAGCTTCTCTTCCATACCACCCAGCTGCCAACTAGGACTGGGAAGCCCGGGAGCAAGGGGATGGTGACAGAGGGATACGGATACCAGCTCTGAGCCACGGGAGGAGCCCCTTGCCTGGGCGTGATCCTCCTTGGCTAGTTGTCCTGGCTCCATGCCTAGAAAGCTGGGAAGCAGTTGCACCACAGCCCAGCTTTTGGGGTCCCTCTGCATTTTTATCTTTACTCCATTCTAGGATTTTGGTTGTCCCTTTTATTACACCTTCAGTCCACCTGTCGCAGGGGTGATGAAAAGCAGATCCACTCAGTAAAGGTGGGCTCAGATGCTGGGTTTTAATGAATCATCTCAGTGATACTTGGCCTTGACTAATCAGTAGCTTCTGTGGGAAAACAACTGAATTAATATTCATCCCAGTGCCAGATTTTAAAGACCGTCTGTGCCAAACGCTGTGGATTATTGGCAACAAGACACTGTTTTCCTCCCTCAGACATGTCAGCGTACAAAGCAATAAAAGTCACAAAGGAAAAAAAATGTTGCATTTTAGAGATTCTTTCTTTCTACAAAGCTAGCCATTATCTTGACTCTCTCTGAAGCCAGGAAACGTCCACTGAGTCAACATAAAAGTGACTCTGTAATGGGTTATTCATCAACTGTTCATATTTGTGACTGACCTGACAGGGCTCATCTCCTGGAAGCAGACAGTGCGGAGCGCTACCACCTACAGCCGGGGCAGGGTTGAATGTACGGGAGAGAAAACAAGAAAACAGTGCTGCACCTCCCTCACCCTGCCCGCAGAATCCTTTCTGGTGAAAATCGTTTTTAGCTGTTAATGTTGTTTTACGGCCCAATTACTCCTACCACCATCTGCTTCTTTGTGAAAACATTCTGTAGATGCTGAAGTAACCAGACCAAGCAAAAAGCTGAGACAGACATCGTCATTAAAGTCTCGTAACTAATGCTGTGACCAGGGCTGGGCGAGCAGCTGTGGCCAGCTACGGCAACAGCTTCTGAGCAAAAAATAAAACTTGGAGCAAAGTGGGGGAAGAAGAGAAGAGAGTTTATCACGGAGATCAGGAAAATCCCCCGTGGAAACCTCTCCTTAAGTCCTTTCAGTTGGTGAGTCTTATGTATTCAAAGGACCAGATTCTGAAATTGAGAAGCAAAAATCTCATGAGCCCAAAGCTGCCTCTTCCTGGGGCACACTGTGGACAGCCTCGCATGCTCCCCAAAATCCACGCTACACAGCTGATGAATGAGCCCTAAGGGGTCTATTCTTCCCACAAATCTGCAGTCACTTCAGCAGTACCTGCAGAGGAGGGACAAAAGCCATCTCAGGAAGGGACAGCTTTAACACGGTCCAGAGAAAGTGATGAACTCCAGCAGGGATTAGGAAATTCTCCGTTCTTCTTCCACTAGGTTAGACACTGCTGTATTTCAGGTCTTGTTTAGATTGCAGTATTTTTGCTTAAAGACAGAGAAGCACTCCTCATGACAGAGCTCCTAGCTCCTAAGACAGCAGATGCCTATAATTTCAGTTTAGATTTAACGTGCCTCAGGCCATAAAGTTCTTGGTCACGTTGACTAAGTACTTTGAATCAGGGCTTGTGAGCTCAGTCTTCAATGCCAAAAGAGCTTATAAGGATCCTGAGAACCTCCTGAAAACCTTGAGGGGTAAACAGCCTGTGCTGCTCTCCTTACTCGCAGAGAGGTGTTTTGTTACCTGGGAACGCCCGCTGCTTTTGGAGACTTCCCCAGTAGGAAGGCACTACTGGACAAGACTAAAGAGAGAAGAGTCAAAGCATCAACCATTCCTTAAAGCCAGTATTAGCTACCTAGAAAGTCACAGGCTGTTTAGAACACAGAGAAAATCTAGCACTGATTTTTATGAAAATTCAACTGGAGCACGTATATATTAAGAATGAAACTGCCAATTACTAACTTCGGGTTTTACTTCTCTGCGTGCCAAACAATCTCCCGGTTTTCCACATATCCTATAGTGGTAAAAGGCCAGGGCGTGTCTGTATTTCCAGCATAAACTTCAATTTTATGGGTTTACAAATCAGATGTTTTAAATTACAGCTGAATGAGACTGAAGACTCCTACACAAGTTGTCATGTCAAAAGTGAACTGGGGAAACATTCATACACATATTTTTTTTGCGCTGGGTATAGCATGTGCAAAAGAGAGGTTATGAAAACTACTTTTAAGCCTTTGAGAATGGTACGGCTACACTGCATCCTCCCGGTGGTTTTGCTTCAAGACCTAAGTTTACCAGCGTCCCAGTGACACAGAGTAACATGGCAGGTCCTGCATGTACCTCATGATACTGGCATAAGCGATGTTCTCAGTCCCAGTGACCTGGAAGACCACTAGATCGCTCCTCAGCTGACATTTTAGCCCTCTGGGACTGCTGATAGCATCATTCCTGGGATGGCTTTTATTTTACAGCTAAAGATCAGCAGCTCCAGAGCTACTTTCCAAGAGAAGACAAATCCTTTGAACTACGTAGCCAAAGATATTGCAAATGTTCCTTTAGCCAGTAAATAATCCTAGATTTTTATTATTTGCCGACCTTTGATTTATGGAAGACTTTTATAGAAAAACAAGGGAAGAAATAAGCCAATTTCTGTTAGCAATACAAAGTGCCAAGTAACTTCCACATAACCTGCAGTAGAAAATAATACCCATCATTTTTTGGGTGGTAAAATTGAACATAAAGCAAGCAGGATGGTCAGTCGATGTGTTAGCCTGGGATGCTGGCCATGGGGTTAACACTGCTTCCCTGCCTTAGACCTTCTGTGAAGGGCCAGACCTTCAAGGTGTCTAATTCCCATTAGTTGTTTTCAGCAGGAATGAAGAACTACTCGATTCTTGCGCCTGTGCTTCAGACCATCCCACTGCACCACACAGGTGTAGTGACGATAAACCCCATGAAGTTCATGAGATGTTCATGTAAGACAGACAAGTAGCTGGTTAAAATCTTATATATATTATATACCAGAGTCACTATGACTCTTAAAATTATTTGGTCATACCACATGGATGTGCCAATCCAGGTGAGATTTTTTTCCCTAACAAACTATTGGCTGGGCACATTGCTTTTACATCATTTTCCTGTGCATCAGATCAGACTGTTTTTTTTAAAAAAGGCTTCGTTTTCTTACTACAAAAGCTAGCTGATCTTAATGGTCTTGGAGGAGGATGATGCAAGAGGACTTAATTCTGATTGTGGACTCAAGATTGAGTCATGACTGGGTTTGACAGTATTTTTTTAACCGTACATTTTTAAACTATTATACATTATTCTCCAGTCTCTTGGTTCATAGCAACTCACAGAATTTACATACAGTTGTCCTGGTTTCTGCCACAAATGAGGAACAAAATCTGCAAAGTTCTAAAATAGACTAGAAATATTGACTAATCTTAACAATTTCACAAAATTGTTAAGAAAATGCTCCATTCCACATCACTTCTGAGGTTTCAGATTCTGCAGAATTTACCATAGGTGACAGCATTGCGGTGGCTATTAGTGGGGCTGGAGAAAAGAGTTGGAAGGAAGGGCCAAAAGCTGCAGACACTGACATGTCCTCCATGGCTGGTGGGAAGAAGAAGGGGAGCAGCCAGTTGGTTCCTATGAAACACTGCCCCTTTCTGACAGAGGAGAGAGAAGGATACGCTCAAGACTGCGTGTATATAGATACTGCATGCATATATGCAGCCTGATCCAATGCCCACGGGAGTCAAAGTTAAACTGAGTTTAACAAGAGCTGGACTAAGCTAACGTTTAATGCCCTTTGACTCAGCAAAACACTTCATCTCCATACCCAGTCAGGATGGGACCCAATCACACACCTACCTTCCAGTCTCTGATGTCAGCTGGCCATTAAAAATGCCACCCTGAGCACAGATGAACATTGAGGCATGGCCAACGGAAATGCTATTGCTCCAGCACAACTAGGTGATATCAAGAAAACTGAACGCACCTTTCCTGTAAGAGTTCCATGAGAAATTATGTGTCTGCAGTTAAAAACAAGGAAAGCTAAAAACGAGCCCTTGGTGATGGCTGGGTCTGTTTATTCGGCATATTTTGTTTATTAGGTACATTAGGAGTCGCTGTAGACTGCCTTTGACAAACATTTTTGGTATCAACAAAACCCCGGTAACACCAAGCAGTTCGGATTGCAGCCTTTGAAACTCCTTTTCTAGACAACATTCATCTTCCTAATTAATAATTAATCACACTGTGTTTTTAAAGAGATTATCAGGTGTGATAGCAGAGTGTGCCTAAGGCAGTGACTTCATTAACTATACGGAAGAGGTTTACTTTGTAGTTCTCCTGCCTGTCGCAGGGGTAGGTGCCAAAGGGGTCTCTCTTAGGTTAGAAAGTCAAAGAGCAACAATTTGGAGCAGGAAACAATTGTGCTATTATTTTTCTTTTTTTCTGTTACTTCTTAAGGAGCTTTTAAATCATAAATCTTCAGATGCTTGTTGTGCAATTGAAGACTCAAGTCGACTTTTCCTACAAAAAGGCCCAATTCTATGAAGAACGGAGCGCCCTTCCGAGTTACACCGAGGACCTTCCTCTGTTGGTGCACGTTGCCATGGTAGGAAGAGTTTACAAACACTGTTCCACCTAACAAGGCTTTGAACTGCCTTTGTATAGAGACGCTCCATAGCGTGCCAAGAGTGTCAGCAGGGCTGGAAACACTGATTTCACCTACAGGACAGTATCTCAAGTACACTCTCAGCAAGAACTCGCAGCGGATCCTGCCCAGACCGGAGCCAGTTTGTGGCCCTGACTTGAAATGTCAACAGCAGCAAGAAAGCTAGCAGCCCCCTGAGGATTACAAGACTGTTTTCAATGTGATCAGCAAGAACAGCGCCGGACAAATAATCATTATCAAGTCATTTGATTCATTTCTGTCAACGAGGCAGCTCTATGCATTAATTTTGGAAGGATTTCTGCATCATCAATGAATTTTCTTCTCTTTATTTGTCAGTTTTACTAGACCTACCGCCTGGTTTCAGTACTGACGGATACCTTCTGTCTTTTCCCATTAATCTTTTGCTCACTTTCATGGAGCGTCATTAGGATTATTCCCACTGATGGAAAAGCAGGGAGGGTAACATTCTGCCCACAGACTGGACTGATAATACAGATGAGACTGAAAATCAGATGCCCTGACTCTGCCTCCTCTCTAGCCAGCAGGATAACAACAGAGAACACAAATCCCCAGATTTTTTGTGCTTTACACAAAGGAGTTGCAGAGGAGGGTGCAACTACCCCCTTGTAACTTAGCACTAATCTGTGATTAAATATACTAAATTTTAAAGTTAAACCCAAAAGTCTAATGTAAAACTACTTGGCATAATGGGTCCATTTCTCCTTGAATTTTCTCCTGTGAATTATCTTCTATTTTTAGGTCTTTTATTTTTAGGCTGCTGCATGCTATTGCTGGGCAGCTCGACCAGCTATTAATTGGAAATGTTTTACTTCTTGTGCAGTTTTATTTCTCTGCTGTCTGCACCACTTAAACCAAGCCGTCCTCCGAGGGGATGACAGGCTGCGGAGAGCACATTTAAAGGACAGTTACAAGCTGTGCTCTTTGGGTGCAGTGTGGCACTATTATAAACCTTTTGCTGTTCTCTCCTCCTACACCTGCGTACGTTTGCGTCTATGCATGCATTTTTCTTAAGCCATGTCAAACTTTATGGAGTATTAGGGCCATATGGCAGCAGTTCAGCAAGCTCTCAGTATGCAACTGAGATTAAAACACTCCCTGAGCACAGTCAGCGGAGTCCCGTGACAATATCTGTGTGCCGTATACGGTGCTCGGTCATGGAAAGTAGATCCAAATGATCTGACATGGGGAGGGGTGGGAGCTGGAAGACCCAGCAGGGCACTTCACGGCTGCAGGTCCCTGCGTTTTTGGCAGCTGCATTACAGGCTTCGAGGTACTGCGCCACCCAGCCAAGCTGGCAGCTGAACTTAAGAGAGTGGTACATGATCATAACCGCTATTTTTAATACTATTGTCACTACCTTTCTCAGTAACCTAGACAACAGCAAAACCTCATTTCTTTCCAGTTTCAGAGCACTACTCCACTAGTTTGAACTACTGTTTCAGCTGAAGTCAGTGGCAAAGCACGAGTTGGGAATAAAATCAGCCCCCATTCAACTTCAACTGGCATTTCATTTAAAGGGTCTTCACATTTGCTGGGATATTTAACTCTGCAAAGCTCACATGCCTTTGCAAGCTACCACTTTAAAATGCTAGCTAAAAATATTTGTGTTATCTGAAGTCAGATGAATAAACCCTCCCTACTGCTGGGTACACAGTGTGGCAGTGTACAGTACAACTGCAAATTTATTTGTTAGAAACTGTACATCTGTTATGATTCACGCTTGCCAAAATATAATTCTTTATGGCAACAATTGTTTCATGGTGCTTACAGTTTTTCACCTCTGTGCCAGGAATCTCATATGGGATAATTCCATGACCTTGGAATCCAGCAGATACATTCCACATCTGTCTGGTCTGGGAAAGCCCAAGTTTGTTGTGTGAAAACCATAGTGGGAAAATAAGACCTGGAAATATCTGAAAAGACAGAAACTGTAGGGCTGCTTCTTTTTTTCTTTTTTTTCAACACCAGTTTCAAGTCCAGTAAATCAATCTCATTGTAGTGGTTACTTTGCTTTTGTAAGCAGACATTCACTTCTGATCCTATCTTCAAATTAAGGAATACGGTATAAACATTAAAATAATTCTATCTCTGGAAAAAATCACAGCCTTTAAATTAAGGAATATTAAAACTAAATCTTGTTGAAGGCTGCTTAAGATTTAGACGAAAAAGCACCCAACCCACTGCAAGTAAACATCTTACAAGGGCCTGTGCAGATTTAAGATGGCAGAAAACCTGTAGCTGTCCTGGAATCTCAGGGTAATACTTTTCTCATTACACTTTTTAACAAAAAATGAACCCTAAACAGCTTTGTGAGCAGTGGACTTAAAATGATCTGATTTCCTGTGACTCTTCCCTGTGCACATTTTCTATTATTCTAATAATTTGGCTGAGCTCCTGCTGCAGCCTTGCTCTCCATGGGGCACTGTAGCATTTTCATGCATACAGCCTGCACCTCAAATAACCTGCACCCTTCTACGATTTCTGCAACGCTGGAGACGAGATGGTAGACAGAAAGCCATGAAAGAAAGGTTACACTAAGAAAAACAGAGAAAAGGTGAATGTGCTTGCTTGGCAGGAGGAGGAGACTAAATATTCTCGTCCATACTAACCAGTTTAAAGCAAGAATTGCTGTTCTGATCATTACCGCGGCTGGAAGTCTCCCTTTCAAAAGGGATTAATGGTTGCTCTTCAGTCTGTGAATCTTGAAGGTGCCAATTCCCTTACAAACTATGTCCTTCTGCAGGACCAATATACTTAAAAGATGGTATCCCAAAGGGATGTCACAGGGGAAGGCAGCATTGCAGGCTAACCAGAAAAGAACGATTAATTCATGAAGTTCGTACAAAACTGTACTTGCAACTTAAAATCCTCGTGTGAGTCCTGGATGTCTCAGAGAAACTTTTATGATAGGAGTGACAAGATCCTACTTGGAACCAGTATCGGTGGTGCTGGTGCACCAAAGCTTTGTAAATTGATAACTGGTTGGTCTAAGGCATGCCATGGATGACCGTGGCTTAAAATAAATGAGTATCTTGCCCAAAAACTGTGTGGCAAGTTTAGCTTTGTACTACTGGATGTGCTGCGCTCCAAAGGAGACTGCATTCCGGTGATATACGAAATGGTTTCTGCATATAAAGCAGCCAAACAAATTGGCTGCATTTCTAGTGTTTTGGATTATAAGGCCACAAACATCTAAAAACATAAGAAAGAAGCTAATGGCTTTTCAACATACTGTGACAACAAACCAGCCAAAACTACTTTCAACCAGTTTGTAGAATAATGTGTTCCTGGCTGCTTGCATCGACTCTCCTGCAGAAAAGTTTAACATCAAAGATGTAAACTCCCGAGAACTCAGGTTTAAAATACGAAGCTTAAACTATGTGTGAGCAGGCAGAAATACTACTGCAGCACAAGAAACAGTTGATACTGGATGTTCATTCTTTAATGTAGAAAAATACAGGCAATTTCTAAAGTGTGAAACTATGTTAGATTTATAGCAGAAGGGTGAGGCGAGCAGATAGTTTATGATTATGCAGTATGTAGTGTTAATACTTTTCTACCCATTCAAGTCTTAACAGCTGTTCCATCAAGAAGGGGGAAAGAAAGGCCCTTGGTAATTCTTAAGCAAGCTGCCAATTTTCCACATGGGATTCGATGGCTAAGAAAATTAGGTTTTCCTAGTCTCACACTGCTGCAAGGAAGAACAGCACACCTAATAACACTAGTAGAAATAAAATTCCACATTTCCTAATTTTTTCTTATATACTAAATATCTTGTTGACAAAAAAAAAAAATCCTATCTAATAACTAGTCCCTTTTATTCTGACACTGTTATTTTGAAGGGGCACTGCTCATCACATACTTGAAGTTCCTTATCTGTCTAACTGTGTGACGTACAGGTGCAGTTATTTGCATTGACAATTTTGCGAGCATCAGAAGGAAAACGATGTTCATAAATCAAATATGTATTTCCAAGACACAAGAGGAAAGAATGATGAAATTTTAAGTATCAGATATTGATTATGAACCAAATTCTGGCTGCCTTGAATAGAGGCACCTGTCAAAAAATCTACAGATAAGGACCAAGCAAAGAAAAACCTGTTGGCCTCTAAGCCATCCAGAATGGGAGCTGTACAAGCTCTTTATCACCTGAGCGGGGCAGGGTCTTTCCTCCTAAACCACATGACAGCACAGCAGCCTGATGGAGCCAAAGATGTATTCTGTGTACATACAACTGGATCCCAAGGCAAGACAATGATACCAGCTTCCTTACACCATCTGACCCACCCTCTCTCACAGTGAGGGATTCAGATCACCTCCTAGCTCCTGTGCCATCGCTGCCTCGTTGCTGGTCATGTAATACTTGGCCTGGCATATGCTCTTGAACTGTCACCACAGAGCCATATTTTGGTCATTCCTGGTCTATATATTTGTGTATGCCCACTCATAGCTGGTAGTGAAAAGGTCCTACTTCAATACAAATACAACCATTTCCTAATGCTGTCTCATTATTCGTAGTCTGAGACTCTCCAATACCTTTTTATAACTTGTTATATCACAGCAGCTAGGTATTTGTATGAGACACCAAGGATCTAAATATTTATGTCAGAGAGGAGGGAAAAAACCCTGTCAGCATCTGTTTGCAGAAGTGGGACGGTGGAACTGAAGTGTCAGATAATCTCCCAAAAAGATGTCAGCGTTTTCAGCTGCCTGACAGATCTGTCTGCCTGTGTGACAGTAAACAAGAAAATGGCTCAGCCATTTGGACTGAGTTTAAGGCAAAACAAAGAACAAATTATCCATTTTCAGATCAGGTCTCCTGCTCCAGTTTACAGATTTTCATTTCTGATCTCCGAAGTAAGTCCCTTTGGGAACAATGATCAATGCACTGTGTGGCTGGCCAGCCTGGCTGAAGTATTGGCAATTTGGAACAAGAAAAATCTCATGTAGAAAACAAACCTTCAAACAGTAAAGGCACTAGACACACCTCAAAATTCCTCTGACTCTTCAATTTACTGGAAATCAGGGATCGTCCCACTTAAGACTTTTCCATGGAACTGGTGTTTGAGTTCATTTGAATTGTGAGTAATTCTCCTGATTTGAGTGGACTTAGTTTGGATTTATGCTGAAGAAGAGATTTAACTGAACCCGATTTCCTTTAATACAAAGTCTTGATCTTTACCAGGAAATGAGAGCTTATCAAGATGCCAATCTTACCTCTGTAATAATGAAGAAGTCATCACCAGGCTCTCCCTGCACAACGATTTTTTCTCCATCTTCAAACTGGACAGGTTCCAGGGCATCAGCCACTGTCAGCCGCTCCCATTTGTCCAAGGACTCTAAAATATTGAAGATCATAAAGCTTTATTATAAAAAGACTCTAACTTTGGCTGAAGATTCGTATCTAAACTGACAGCTCGGTTATGCCTGGTTCTGTTATACAAGAAACATTTCTTTCATCCAGGCACTTTGCATGAACCTCCAGTTGGGAAACATGAATGTATTTATTGTGTCTTACACACTTTAGCAATCACCCAGATACTAATCTTAAAAGTTGGGCACAAAAAAAGTTGGCTCTGGTTCCCTATGCCTGCGATCTGATCTGTGCTGCCCTGATGCTGCAGCAGATTGGAGCAGCCTAGGAGCTGTTTGGAGACACCAGCGATACGGGAGCACAGAGATTCTCTACCACATCCCACACCAGATGTCAGAACAAGTCCTACTGTCTTTTCATCAGTTGCTCTCAGCCAGTTCCTGATGGGCTGCTAGATATGCGATGCAAAAATGCCGGTCTAGAAGATGACTCTTCCCCTGTGGGTGACACCACACACCACTGACGCTAATGGCAGGACCCAGGTAGCATGGGTGGCTCAGTACAGTGATTTGAAGTGGCACCCCTGTTTCATTTGCCAGCGGGATGGTTTACAGAGTGGTTTTCTTTTCATTCCCCCGCTCAGAGAGAGAAATTATAAAACTTCCATGTAAACGACAATAAGAAAAAAATTACCAGTCTATTTTATGAGCAATAGAGCTAATACAGCCTGCTTCCTGTGGCTGGGTGGCCTGACCACCCACCTCCGCTGCCACAAATCCCCTGTGACACCTAGACGGCAAATTTGGGACAGCCTGCACAGCGGCTTAGCCAGGGCTGCTGGCTGTCCCACTGCCTTGCTCCTCCTGCATTCACAAGGGATGAATTTTACCTGTCCTGCCTCGGGGAGGGGAGGGGTGCCAACCTGTGTCTCTCTCCTCTGTCCCTTTACATGATAATTCAGGACAATGACTTGTACTTGGACTTCTCTACTTTTATCAGGTTTGACTGAAAGAAGTGACAGGTTTAAAAGTTATTAAAAGAAACAGATAATACAATGATATAACCTTCACTGCCTTAAAAATCTGGGCTAAAATCTATGTACTAGAGCTCTGCTGATTCTTACTTATTATGAATTATTGAACTAATAGAAGTCAAGACATGGCTTCTGACACCAGGATTAGATCTGGGCTGTTCTCCAGACTCTGGTTTCCCATTTTGTTCAAAATATTGCTTAGAAGTACTGTGTGAGGTTGAGAGTTGTTCCTTAAAAGTTAAAAAGCCTTCTGGCTGAGCTCAGAAGTACACAAGGAGTCTGGTAACAAAACCAGATCAAAGTAATCAGTGCACCAAAGGTAAGTTTTGAGTAGCCTGCCACCCGTATGTATTCACGTTTTTACTCCACTTTGTGTTGCAGTTTGGGAAATAATTATTTCTAATATTTTCCCCACACATGCACTCTCCTGGTGTACCTGGTGTATTTGTGACCTTCATTGCCGAAGCATTAATATTAAAGACCGAGCCCATATCGTCAATGCAACATTCAAAAAGTGCTCCATTTGACTAAAAAAAAGCATAAAACTCTTTCATACAGACTAGAGCAGGTTTTATCTTGTTTAAAAAAAAAACAACTCAGTAATTAACAATGAAGAGTCTCTTGAAACAACTTCTTCAGCAGCTTTATGAAAAATTCAAAGCTAATTCTGTCTCTAGTCACAAAGCATCTCTCTTTTGTCTAAGGGAATTGCACCACCACATTTGGTTAATGATTCTTGCAAACAGAGCAGTATATAGAATATTGTACACAATAAAACTCCTAAAGTTTTAGTTGCAGAGTTAAAGTCAAGTATCAAATAAAATAGACCATATGCAATTTTTTTGCAATTTCTAAATTGTACATAACAATTCATGGCTTTACATTTACTTAAACTCCAGAAGAAAGATTTAAAACGGCTTTATTGTATCTTGTTCGATACACTATAAGCAGCTACTGATAATCTAAAAAATCCTTAGATTTTTTATTTTTTTTTAAATTTGGCCCTTACAATTATATGGCTAGTTACAGACGCTGGAAGGGCCTTGAAAAAAAAAATAAATATAAGAAGCAGGCAGAAGTTTTTCCACCAAGAAATCACCACGTTCTGGCCACATTAAGGCCTGAAGTGAAGTTGACTCCTCAGTGCTGTGTTGTGACTTCTAAAATATCTCTCTGTTTCTCAGGTGCCATCTACTTTTTAGACATGTGAAACAGATCCTTACACATTTCACCTAAATCCTCTGTTCCTGAAATGATGCGTTACTTTGTCCACTGCTTTTCCGTGCTTAAAAAAGGTTCAAATCTTTAAATCCTTCCTCTTTTTTTTTTTACTGAAATTCAAAAGCCGTACTACAAACTAGGATATAATTACATTGCAAACTGCATGTTTAAGGAAGCACATCTTTGAATAACCTTTCTACTCTGGAATTGTTTTGAGATGTCTCATTGTTGTAATTGCCCCTCATTAGTGCAGGTGCAGAGATCCTTTTTTCTTTAAATACTCATTGTAATTTGGTGTAATTTGTGCTCTTAATTTAGGAAGATTTAAATTAAGCATAAAAGAAGGCATTTAAATGACAAAACTTCATTAGTAAGTGAGCAACACACTTGGCCTTACTTTAAGCATACAAATATAATTGAAAATTTCATGGGTAGCACCTCTCAGAAGTTCAAGTGTATTTTCACTAAGACACTCTCATATTTCAGGCTCAAATGGTAGTTGAATACCATAAACAAGAAATGGAAATTGTTTATGTAGAAATATAAATACTTTAATTATCTAGCAAATTAAACCTGAACTGTTTTTTTCAAAATAGCCCCAGCAGAAACATGATGTTTCTCCTACAGAATCAACATTTCATTGTACTGTCTAACACTGTCCTCCTCATTAGAAGCTTTTGTTCTCCTAATGGTGATTGATTGGTCAGGCATTATGGGTTTGTTGTTTTTCCTACTGAAGGCCATCAAGAACATGTCCAAATTTCGTGGCTATCACATTAATCAAAGGGAAACAAAATCCAAGGACAAGAAGCTAAACAGATGTTTTAAGAATGTGAGACATGGGCTATAAAATACACAGAAGAAAAAAAATCAGCCCATTTTGATTTCTAAGGTTAGTTTGTTTATGCACATAAATACAGTATTCTTCCAGGAAAAAGCTTCTCACCTATCACCTGGAGGATGTAACTAGACTTTATCACAAATTCATATCTGTGCACTGCTTTCTCCTCTATCCATATAATCCGTACTGCAATAGCAGCTACCGAAAGGTTACTGGTGCATGCCTGCTCCCATATTTAAGGAAAGATTTCTCCTTCAAACACATGTTCTGTGCATATTAAAGAAGGAGAAAAACAAGTCCTAAAAAGGGCCTTTTATGCTTTCATTCCTTTGGAAGGGACACAACCGTGAGACCTTCTGTTTGACCACCATTGCTTTCATTGTGCCATCAAAGACCAAAATTCATTCTGCCAACATGTGTAACAGAGGAACTAACAGGCAAGTCCAAAGGGCAACTGACCCAAAATGGAGACCTTGCTCAGGAATTCTTCATACATCTTCCGCTTTCTCAGCGTGCTGCCCTATTATTAAAGAAGAGAGAAAAAGGAGGTAGAGCATTACACAAGGTATTTTTGTGATTTCTCCCTACAGCTGCTCTGGTTTTTTCCCCTGCCCTTCCAAATCTTAAGCATAGCCAGTATAAACAGCCTAAGGCAAATGTTTCCCCATAAAATGGGCAAGCTGTACTGCTGATAGGCAAAGAAGGAATCAAATTCAATCCTGGTGTAATTCCACTGACTTCACTGGTGTTACTGGACACCATGGATGAATTGTATCCATTATTTACAGGCACATATTTTAAAGCCAGAGAGCTTCATCAATTAACTGTTTAGTTAATTCAGTATATATCTTGTTACCAATGAGGCCCCACTAGAAGGGAATTCACGATTACAAAGTAGGATAAAACTTTAAATGTCCCCCTCACGGGTCCCATCCTTTTAGGTTAAAGTCTCTTCAATGCCAAAAGCGTTTATCTTAAAGCTTAGTCTATATTCTGTGTACTGTTGTATGTATCATTACTGCTGAGCAACCTATTCATATTATTATTTTGACAAGATTTAAGCATTTTGGAGCAGACAATCCATCAATGTATACGCAGCCACCAGCACAGTCATTCCCACTCTACTAAGATTTTATCGTGTGATAAATTACAGATACACCTTCTGCTAATATAGTGTTTGACAAACATAGAAATCATAAGTAGCCATTCCAGCATCCATTATTGAAGGACATTCAGGTATAAATAAATACAATGCAGTCTTACCAAAAATAATTAATTTATCCTTAACTCCTTCTGCAGTGACACAAATGACTTGAAAAGAAAAGCTTCCCAGGTACCAAAGAGGAACTCCAGGGTCTTCCTTGGTACCGTGCAGTTTACTCCACACTGTTATGTGCCAGCCTGCATTGTTTCTGCCTGGGTAGATTCCCTGTGGATGCTGAAGGCTGCCTGGTGCCTGCCAGTCAACTCTACAAAGCAGGAGTACAGCACAGAGATGACATACTCATCTTCTGAAGAAAGGAGAAATAAAGATGGCTTTTATTTATAGGCTGGGCAGAGAAGACAGAAGCAAATGTCAGTGTCTGCCATAGAAAAAGCTACTCCTCTATTCCTCCTCCAAGGGAGCACTGTAAGTGCTGGAAGCAGAGGCAGAAAGTGAGAACAGAGAAAGGAAAAGAAGAAACATCTCACCCTCCATGTGAAAGCGTTCAGAAATGCTCTACCTATGCAAAGGGGAAAGGCTAATGTACTCAAGTGCAATGACATAACTGAGAAATAAACATTGTCCCTCTTCCTACATGTGCTGTATAGCTGAGGCTTGATTCAACGACCACCAAAGCAATATGAGTCTTTCCACCAGCATCAACAGGCTTTGGCTCCAGCTTCTGGCTGTGGCGCCTGCAGAAGGTGCCGGGTGCTCTCCTCTGGGGACAGGTCCCATTTGTGCCTCCCTCCTGGGCCATCCCTGCTCCAAACCAGCCGCAGCTTCAGCAGGAGCTGCCACTCTTCCCAGGTATCTCTGGATCAGCAGCAGCACCAGCTACCGAGGTCTCCCCCTCCACACCCTGTTCATAATTTCCGAGTCTGGTGATGACAGTTTGCCTCTGAGCGATAGCATCGGTAACCCTTGTCTGACCTCTCTGTCTGACAAACCTGGTTCTCAACCTCGGGGGCCCCCGAGAGCATTTGAAGTGCCAGAAAGAAAAAAATAAAAGAACTTCAAACGGAGGAGGCTCTGCAAACCATGCCAGATCCTGACAGCTTGCTGTGAGACAAAGAATGGAAAACTGGACACTGCGCAGTTGTTGCTTTCCTCCCTGCAATCGAGTGGAAACGAGACTAGCAAAATTGACAGCTGTGGAAAACCAGATTGGTGGTTTAGTCTGATGGGCTGGGGCACCCAGGGCCAGATGTGGAAAATGCTTTTTAAATGACTTGCGGACACAGATGAATTTTAAGAAGCAGTAATCAGTAGCCATAAGTGACGCCTGACCACAGCTTCAAGTATTTAGAGATGCAGACAAGACCCAGGAAGGTAAGAATTGCAGGCATCCCACCTGGCCCAGAGAGCAAAAGCCCATCACTTCCTACAGGAAAACAGGTGGGTTATGTCTTGGCTAACTAAGCCAGGGCAGCAGCACGGAACCCATGGTGAAGACAAGTGCAAAAGCAAAACTGAAGTGGAAAGAATTAATTAAATGTTCTGTTATCATCTTTTGTATTGTAGCTGTTTCTAGAACCTCAGTGGGACTCCACTTAATGCACAGCTACACTGTCTTAAATATCCCATGTCTCAGAACGATACCACAAAGGTAAGGGAGAACAAGAGCCCAGGGAAGAACCAGTGGTTGAAACTTATAAGTCCCATTTCCCAGCCCACGCACTGAAACTCAAGGTGACCCAACTGATGGCCCATCACTCACCCTGCCGGATGGCTCCATCCAACCCTCCATCTCTCCCAGGGGAGAGAACAACAACCTCCAGGGTGCATGAGCCACCTGACAGCAGAGCTTCACCTAAGGGTGCCCAGGCTGGCACAGAAGCTTTCTCTGCGTTTTCAGAGCACATGAAGCCGGATCCCAATTGGCACAACCAGATCCCAATTTCTCTTCCAGAAAGGAGAAGCTTGGCTCACCCTCACACACATTGTTTTCACTTGAGTGTCTTTTCCTGCTCAAGATTTCACAAGCAGAGCAAGGGGAAGAGATTTTGAGCTAACATAAGCTAAAAACAAACCAACAGCAGAAATCTTACAACCAACCAAAGCATGTGCGTATTCCCACCAGTATTATCTTTTTCTCCCTGTGAAAGAGAGAGAACGTGCCTACTTCCCACCTTCCTTGATCAGCCTAATATTCCCTTCTAATCCCCTCCCACAGGCATGTCACACCTGACTCCCGATGTCCCTTTTATACTTGTATAAATGTACATATCACCATCATAACTACTGCTCCTACCCTTCAAGTCATTTCTGCAGAACTGTCAGTCGGCACATTCCCTGGGACATGTGCTAATTCTTATGCAATATTTTCATGGATCTTCTAAAAGGAGCAACAAATAGGACAGTAATGATATCTGCAGACTAGTCGATACTGTGAAAGCTTGCCAGAGAAGGAAATAACAAGGACGGACCTGGAGACATCAGAAATGGGAGTAGAAAATAATAGAATGAGCTTCCATTTGGAAAACACAGCTAAGAAATGCAAAGAAAAAGATATCTAAAGCACAGATGTTTGATGAACAGAAGAAAACTGGAAAGTTGTAAAGCTGAAAGAGATTTACAGACAGTAGGTGAGACCAGGTATGCAACATCAGACTGCAACAAGAATACAGCCAAGGCTATTCTGGTCTGTATACTCAAAGACATTATCCAGGAATGAAGTTTAGAGGCTACATCTCCATGGCTCAGATGTGACGGCGCCTGGCGTGCTACACTCTGGTTTGGTACTCTCTCCTCCAAAACAGTGCTCCCAAACCACACAGAGCCTGAAGAAATGCTAAAACAGTTGGGGAGAGATGATAAGAAAGGAGCAAAATAAATTCAGCCTGTATATTTTAGCTCAACACTGGGATCACTGGTATGTCATCCTCAGAGCTAGCACGCATTGTTGCAAGGGTTTTAAGTAGACAGTAATAATTATCTACAGATATATGACAGAAAGAGAGGGCAATTAAGTACAGCATAACTTGACATAACTCAAAGTAATAGGGCAAAAAGAAGAAAATCTAATTTAAGATCAATATCAAAAGAGTTTTCCCAACGTAGGAATTATTCTCTTGCAGAAAAGTCTCCCAAGGGAAGCAGTAGAAATCTTACTGCTTGAGCCAGATAAAAACAATAGTAAATGTACATGAATAATTCTGCACTGGCAGGGTTCTTGATGACATGTTTTTAAAAGTCTTTATTAATTCTGCTTTTTCTAACCTATTAATATCTTATTTCAATAGTCACTCCTTCTCCTTCTCTCCCCTTTCCTTTGTTCAGTTTCTCCCCAGTTCTGAGCTGTCATGCACAAGCTCATCTTCTGAAAAAATGGTTCCCGCTAACTACGAAGACTCGTTAATATTCTAAGCTGCAGTGCTCCTCCCTGAAACAGTCCCAAGGACAAACGAGACCATTTGCATTTGCCAATCCACTCAGAAAAGAGCTCAAAGCCAGTTTTAGGACCACTACAAATTGCAGCAAGCCTTAAGATTGGCTTAAACAATACACAGGCTAGGAAAAAAGTCCCAGAGATTATAACAGGTCTTGTTGAATAGGGCTGTTGGATCTCTTTTCCAATTGCCCATTCTTCATTCCCCCTGTTTTCTTCCATTTTTTCTTCCCACTCTTCCAGTCTGGTCTCTGTCTTCCCCTCTGCCCACCTCTTTGATTTGCCTCTCCAGCACTCTTCATGTCTTCTTTCTTGCTTCATTTTTTCAGGTGGAGTTGATCGGGTTCTTCCTAGAAATCCTCATCTTCAGTATGACGCCTAACAAATGGCTACTCAAAGTCAAAGCATGGCTCAAGTTTCAAATAAAAAGAGTTATCCTGGCAGGAGGTGCCGGAATGGCCTTCTGGACTGCTTCAGCCCTGTTTAATCCCTCCATAAACCTGATACTGAATGATGATTTGGGTGTTCATTCTTACAGGAGCATGAAAGAAAGAGTCACAGTGCACACTGGCCATGAAAACAAAACAGCCCACAAGATCCCAGTGCTATATTGCACAGATGTTGGATGGATTGCAGGCTTCAGATTTGCTTTATGTTTTGGCTACCACGCAGCCCACATTTTACGGCAACACAAAGTCTTCTTACTATTTTATATAAGTAGAAAAAGGCACTAGTTGAAGAACTTGTTCTTAGGTTCAAAGCTGTGAAAAGGTGACAAAATAGCCAAAATAGCATAAATAAAGTGAGGCATAACATTAGGAGCTGACTAACCTTGATTTGTCGTGACTTACATCCCAATATTACAAGTCCCTTTCTGCAAGCATTTTGCCAAATAGGCAAAAAGTATTGTATCCCATGCAACTTCGCTCTCAGAACCAGGTATCTTGGACCATGGGAACTAGAGGATAGTTAAATTATCCTGAATCAAGCCTTCTTAAAGCAGAAATTACAAGCAATTAATACTTCAGATTTCCTTAGTCTGGGAACTGAATCGTCTGGGGGATCAAGCTGATGTTGGGATACAGACATTTGCTTCTCTGGTATTTGTGGTATTTGGTATATTTAGAATACAAATATTGTGCTGCCCTGGGATGTTCCCCACTCTGTGATGCTCTTGAATCCCAAATGGTAAGAAAAGAGCAGCAACATTTCAGCAACTGAATTACATGAGAATCCTATGACAAAAACCCCTTTGCATCCCTCCCAGAAGAATGTAAGCAAATAAATATAGAATATATACACAAATGTGTGAGTGTGTGTGCACACACAGAGAACATACACATAAAAAAATCTGCAATAGAGTGAAAAGTATGCAACTCAGCACAGATAATTTTAGGAAATAAATGGAACACACAGATGGACAGATAATTCGTGAGTGTACTGAGGGGGGAACATGCTGAAGTGGTTTTTTGTAATCCATTTAGCACAATGAATTTCATGGTATAATACATTGTCAAGAACTGCAGTGAAAGCCAAGCAAGTTCACTGCAAATCCTGAAAAGCAAGAATTATCCCAACATTTACAATCACCACAGCTGCTAAAACAAACTTGAATGTGACCTTCAAGTCATCAGGGTACCTAAGCTGAGACAATGAAAGATAAAGAAATATATCTGTTTTAACAAACTTCCTTTGAGACAGGATAAATAATAAATGGATGACAAGTGTAACTAAAAGCCAGCAGGAAATTTTTGCATCAAGCTTTGTCCATCCAAAAAAAGGAAACCCCAAACTCCCAAATCTCCTGAGATGCATTTTATTCATGCCATAAACCAGTCAGGATCAATGAGACACGTAAGTGCAGAAAACAGCATTAAGCAGGAATAAAAACTAGAAATCACTAAATGCAAAGCAAAGAACAAAAATAGAGCCTGCAAGGAGAAATGAGGTAAAGGCAAGTGTCTCATGACAGGATAAAATCTTTTGGGCAAGTGTGGATCTGAAGGCATAACTTGGAAATAAATATTTACAACCTGAATAAAATTTCAACACTAGACTGAGAAAACATGTGGCTGGTCATGGCCGGGAAGGAATGCAGATGAAAGAAAAAACTATCTTGGGTTATGGAGGGGCTTTATCTGACTACAGAAAAAAAAAATGTATCTTTGGGAGAAAAAGGTCATTGATCTCTTGGACAAAAGTATTTGGAAACAGAAAAAAAAAAACCTGCTCACTCTCAAGTTTTAAAACCCTCTTAAATGATATATTACAAAAGATATCTTAAATATTATTTCCCCTTATTTAAAGGCAGAAGCATTTCTACATCCAAATATCCAGCAACTTTCGAGAAACATAAGGTTAGGGGCTAAGCGGCTGAAACCCATGTTTCTGGAATTTAAAGTCAGCTACTACTACATCTTGAAAATGAGTACAGAAAAACCAGCCACATAATGGTGGACTTAGCTTCAAGTATGAAATGCAGCCATTGAAACATGATGTAATTAATTCTTAGGCTTGAGGAAATGTGCAGAGACACTATAACCTGCCCTCACACGAATGTACAAAGACAGATGTCTCATTTCACCTACAGCAATTATCCATGCTGCACCTACAAATAAATGAAAAGATGACAGAATTCACGTAGTCTGGATGGGTAAATTGCATTCACTGTGGACAGCACTTGAAATTGGTCATTTTCTATACCTGCAGCAATTAATTCACTATGCTACCTGAAGTATTTCCTATCTAACTATTGGGAATATTACAATTATACTGTCTCGGTATCTAATGTAATGTAACAGACCACGGATTTTTAATGGCCCCAACAATTAAAAAACACAAGAGAGAGAGGGAGAGAAAACACCCCCATGTTAAGTTAAAGGTCTCATCAACTAGCAGAAACTGAGCTTACTAGGTAAGGTAGAGTGGTCACTGGTTCAGATAATATGTAACTTAATTTGAAAACCACCTAGCAGTACACTAGAATCAAACAGTAGTATAACTGTAATATTCCAAGTTGCATGTATAGCTAAAGCTAGCATTAAAAACGGTGTCTTTTCCACTTGGGAATTGTGCTGGGTTTGGCTGGGATAGAGTTAAACCCTTTTAGTAAAATCCTGTCTCTGTATCAAATATTCATCTTCTGAAGACTGCTATCAGATGGTAATGGACATATGACCAAACTGGAAACCTCACAGGGTTGGATGATGTTAGGTACCACTATTTTCATCAAGCTAAAACTGAAATTACCTCTAGGCTACAAGGCCTGTGAATCTGTCCTTCAATTCTTTAGTAGCAAGGTTACAGGCAGCTGTAAAAAGCTATGCTTAACAAGCCAAGGAATATGTGGCTTGTCTTGACATTTATTTCCCTCCTACATTCCTTCTCTTTTATACGTTGGATTCTTCCTTGCGGCATGCAGTTTCATTGCACCAGTTATCCCAGACATCCCTTCGTTGCATCCATGCAGGATAAGAGACAAATAAGTTGAATGTGCCTCCTATGTGTTAGGAAATTCTCCTGGTTTGTGTTTTAGAAGCACCTTGCAGTAAGGTCTCAGTTACTACTTTCTGCTTCCCCACGCTGGGAAGCATTCACAACTATTCATCCTGCTTATCCACAAGAGAGAAGACGGTATGCTTCTCATCATTATCCCTCTATTTTGTCTTGGAGTGATCAGGCTGAATATTTTGGGATAGAGTAAATTTCCATCAGATATACTCTCCTAGACGTCAGTGTGATGTTCGTTTATGTGATACAGAACTCAGCCCATGAAATACAGACTGAAAAACAGCAAGGCTTCATACAGACATCCAACAGTCACCACACTATAAATAAAAATCACCCTTAATGCTCAGCTGCTTAAGAACAAATCATTTAAGTTTAAAATCTACTCAATTCTTTTGGTAATTTTTCTGTTATCCATGACATCTACTGGAAATAGAGATGATCTCAAAATGCACACTCCTTTATTATTCTGAGAGCATAGTGTAATTTCCTTCAGATCAGAATGAAACAATGCAGCTTTTAGAGACAAGTCCTATTAGGAAAGAAGCTTTAAATAGAAAGATGTCTGCTAATTATCAAAAAGAAAGGGATATTTAATAGAGAAGCAAGATATGCACATGGACATCGGAAACAAACTAAAAAAATTGTTATGACATTGCTAAAGTTAATTATCTGTCAAAGTTTCCATTATAAACTCACCACTCAAGAACCGACAGCGAATCCATAAGCTAGCACACATCCCAGGTGCCCAGAAGGTCTGTTAAGCTTTGCTGCAGAGATGCGGGAGTTTGGAAGGAGCAGCGTAATGCAGCGTAAAGCAGGGACACTGCAGCTACCATCCTGTGATACGTGTGGCTGTGTGCTGGCTAACAAAGACGGAGGGCACAGTCCAACCAAGTTTGTTTGGTTTTTTTTTTTAGTAGAGTTGGATTTGCTTTATATTTCCTACCTTGAAGTGTATAATACAAGTCCAGACAAAGCCTTCACACGCAAGGGGCAGTGCTGAAAGACATTCTGAGGTTCACGATAAGGGAAGGATTTGCGTGGCTTCAGTGGGTAACAGAGGCCTCCTGAGGTTTTCATTCATGTCTAATAGGTATGCATAACATTACTCAGTTGCATTTCTGACTCAGCGTCTTGTCCCCTTTTCGTGCAGTTCAGTTAATTTAGTTACTCAATGTTATTGTCATGTCTTCTCTCTTTGATGTAGAAACACAGCCTGCACAGCCTTCTATCATCAGTGTACTCTGAACAGAAGCGCTGGCAGTACGAAAGCAAGTAAAAAATATCAACTCCATAAACAAGCCCTTCTCCATAAACTTACCATTAAAATGCGTCTGTAGCTGTCTCTGTCGATGCCCCAGAGCTTGAGATCTGTCTTGGCTTTGACGGTGGCGGCCCGGGGTGTTCCATAGATCAATGCCAGTTCTCCGAAGCTGCCTCCTTCTCCGATGCTGGTGACCCACTCCCCGTTGACATAAACCTACCACAGCACAAGACAAAACAAGAAGCAAAACCAGTTTGGGGACTTAGTTGCAGTTTTCCTCCTACTGCCAGTTACCTAAAAAGCTATTAGCAATTTCCTTTCTGATCATCAACACTGGGGACACACAAGGAAAACAAGAGTATAACAGTTTCTGCAGTTGGTCCCCGAAGAGGGCAACAACCTGCTTTGCAGACAGAATTTCAAGTCATCTTGCTTCAATACAATGACTGTATTTACTCTCTGAGTTTTCAGCTCCCATGGTTAACTGGCATCATGTTTTCCCTCTTGTGTTCAAGGCTCAGACAGCCAACAAGCAGAACTGTCACAACTTTGGCTTTTTATTAAGACTGTCAAACTTGAAAGGAAGGAGATTTGTTGATATGTGTAATGAGGTTCGCTGAAAAGCACCATGGCCATGAAATGAAAAACAGTCAAAACAGGAAAGCAGCTTTTGAAAAGGAGTATTTTCTTCTTCCCTAAGCCTAGCGCATCCAAAACCCATTTAAATATAACTACTGAGACCCCTTTCTCCCTTAGTGAAGACTACTAAGTGCTTTGGACTTCAGAAGCTACATGAAGAATTATCCTTTGTCTTTAACATGAGATCTATAGGACTTACGAAACAGTATTTGACTCATAGACTATTTAGGTAACATATCTTCTCGAAACATGGTATGGATCGATACTGCTGTCACAGTATTTTTCCTGGATGACGTCTAATTTGAGAAGGATTCCTACACTTGAGTGCTATGTAAAACCTTCACTGGAGAAAGGGGGGCTCATGCAGGTGCTCTGTGGGCTGTATTTTCCTCTCTGTTCGTGGACAATACAGCTCATGAGACATACCCGTGTATTCAAAGACTGGTATGGACTGTGTATTCCCCCAGCATACTAGGAGGCTCGCTGCTGTAAACCTACACAACAAACCCCTTCCCTTCCATAGGAAAGGCTGTGTGCATTTACCCAGTGCAGAATATATCCCAGTGTGTTACAGACCAGTAATAGCAGAAATCAACCAGAATTAATTTGATTTGCTTGGAAGCTCTGTGATGAAAAATAATATGAAGAAAATATGCAGGTATTCTCATCTCAAATAGAAAATTATGGAAAAGGAAAAGGCCATAGCCTATTACCAATTACTGAGTAACAGACTAGCAGTTTTTAAAAAATATATGAATTTACAGCCGTGTTCAAGCTGGGCATGAGAAAAGACAGTGATAAAAATAAATGAACTGGGGTCAAAATTCAACAAACTCTCAGCATTAATTTTACTTCTATCTTCATTTTATGATGAAAAGACGTATTACAAACTACAGGTGGAATCAATCTCAATTTATCTTCCCAATATTCAGTTAAGATCTGATCCAGCTCCTACTGAGGCCAGTGAAATGCTGGTGCAGTAGAAGACAAATGAGGCCATGGAGCAGTTCAGCTGATCAAGAGACCTCTTAGGTATCAGCTGAAAAGGAGCAGTATTAGCATCACTGCTGAACTCCAGGCAATATTGTGGCTCTTGGTGTTCCTGGAGCATCTGAGGACTGAGGGGCTGAAATACAAGATAAAAATAATTCCAAACAGGCAGGTGGTAGCAGACTGCCGAGAAAGAGCTCAAGCGGTAAAAACTATAGCTTCATTTCTTTGCCACAACAGAATGAATGTCACGTAGGAGAATATCACAAAAGAGAATAACAGCAGCATTTCCTTTCAAACTCTTACACTCACCGCAGAAAGAAAATCTCACAGGACACTGAATCTACTTCTGATTCTCCTCATGATGAAAAAAATAAAAGCACAAAAAGTTGTTTTAGAAAAGCCAGACAAACCCAAGCACTTCCCTGGTGGAACAAGCAAGTAATATTGTGGCTCCTGGATCTTTTTTTGTAAGACAAGCAGGAGAAATGGATGAATAAGATTAGGGTTCTGAAAGACATGTAATTGGAAGGTACAAAAATTATTAAACTCAATTAATCCATTGCAAAATTTTCCAGATACATACTTAGATGTAGCACTACTCCATTTCTGTGGGGATTTCACCAGATGGACCCAGGGTTTACTACAGTTCAGTAATTCATGTCCTCAGTAAAGTCTGTCTCAGGGAAGAGACTGATAATTCCAATGAGTTTTGGACCACATCCTGAATGTCAACTGACATTGCATCCTTGACTTTTTCAGCACACCAAAACCACACGTTTCCATACCCTCTTTTGTTGAAAAGTGCAGGTTTTGTTATTGCAGAGGGGTGTGAATTAAAAGTCAGAAACAAATCCATTCCAACGTGTATTTTTTTAAGAAATATGGTGAGATTTCTTATTAAAGCAGTATGCATGATACCATGCAGCCCAGAGAGGGGAATTGCCTTGGTAAAACTCAAGGTAGAGCAAGTGAAGGATGGACAGTTACTGTTGCACAGTTGTTATAAAGAGAGGCTACTACTGAACTGCTCTAAGACTTCTTTAATTTTGCTGTCTTACTTGACAAAGCTCCCCAAAATGTGTTTGACATCTCACCTGTAAACAATTTATGCAAATGGCTACTCCTCCACCCTAAGGGTGTCAGGTTTAAAGTACTCTGAGGTGAAACCAAATCACTGAGATCTGACAGTCTTTGGGCCCAACAGTCAATCCCCCAATAAAAATGCCATTTCCAATATCAATCTCCAAAAGAGAAAACAGTTTGAGAATAACTGTTGTATTCTAGGAGGAAAACCATAGCACTTCATTTTCAGCAAAGGCCTAAGTCAACAAAAATATTTTGTCTTCATGATGAAGTTAAAGTGCGTTGATGGCACATTACAAAGCCATTCTGCCCTTTAACAGAGAGATCGGTTCCACTGCGAATCCCTTTAAAATAGATTTTTTTAAAAAGTAGAAAGGAAAGTAGCTCTGTTTGTAAGGTGTGGGAAGCAAAGCTATTTTAGGCTCAGAACAGCTTACGAAAACCAATGTTATATGGCAGCAGCTCAGATGATCTTCTTTATCCTAAAAAATGCTGGGCTGAGGTTTTGGCTCAGGCAGTTTTAGGCATTTGTGAACTCTCACTAAAGTGGTGAGTACATAAATGAATTATTCCTAATTGTTACTTAACCTGCCAGTCACAGATCCGTAAGAGCAGGAACCTCCTTCTTTTGTGCAGCTGAAGAGCAAAGCAGAACTGCAGATGCCTAAATATGACCAAGCCATCAGGACCACCTACCTTCCACAGATCAAAAATACTATTCTATTGTTTTCCACCATGTAGTATGAGCACTGCAGTTTTTGCAGGCTTGAAAATCACACAACTTGGTTCATTTCATTGTTTTTTTTAGGAGGCAAATGGGGAAAATCTCCTGTGAAGATCAGCAGTTCCTTTCTTCATGGAATGTGATATACATAGGCGCTAACTGCGAGAGAAAATGCAATGAGTCACACAACGCTCAATGCAACAGGAATGCATCTTGGCCTCACCCATCTTCGTGTTGTCTAAAGAAGCAGAAAGTAACCTTACCACGACCAGTAATATAGCCACTTTACTCTGAAGGCAGTATATGAACATCTATCTCTCAGCTTCATTAGAGTGAATTTACCTTTACTTTGATTTTGTATTGTTGATTTCAAGTTAACTTTTAGCTTTTTTTTTTTTTTTTTTTTTTGCTGTCACTTTGTGATCTATGTGGACAATCTAATTTGTTCCAGGCATTGCAACTTTAGATCTTAAATCTCCTCCCTCGGATCTGTTTGTAATAATTTGTGCTTTGTGTCTCATCAAGCCTTAATATTTGTTATCCAAAAATGAAGATGAGGTTTATTTATTCTTGGAAAAATAAGCAAGCCTTAGACATGAAGCATATTTATATGTGGGTAGTTTTCTCAAATAAAGCCAGTGCTTTATTTATAGTATGAATTTGCTTTTCTTAAATATAAATGTATGAACTTGGAGACTGCCTTGAGAATCCTTAAAAATTCAAGCTGAAAACCTCCAAACTTTAAAATGTTCTGTTTCAAATTTCAAAAAGCATCCTTCTGAAATTAGAAAGATCATTAATGATGGAAGAATTAAAGCAAAAAGCAATCAATGGAATGTAACCATAAAATATAACTGGGTTTAAAATCCAACAGTATTCTCACATAAACCACCATGTAATTTTCATCTTTGTATACACAAATTAGACAGTTTGTCTATATATGAATAAGGGTGTCAAGAAGATTTGACATGCAATCAAAAGATTATCTTATCTGTTGTCCACAGTATTAATGTATAGCTCCACATATAGATTTATATGGTAAATACAGAATCTATTTAAGAAAAAATACTGAAAAGTTTTCATTTTGATTTTCATCGTACTACAGTTTGGCTGCTGTTATTTTACAAGAGGAAAACCTGAGAATGACTGTAGAGAAAGTTGCTGTGACATTAAATAGAATAGGAAGTTGTTGAGTCTAAAAAAAATACATCTGTTTTAAAAGTAGTTGATGGTGCTTTTTAAAGTAAAAAATGTGAGGTTATAAGATTAAAATAATAAACAGGAAATCACTTTTATATTTAGAAATACGGATTAGAGATTTCTGCAAGACACATACTTTAGCAGGTACTTTCAACATCTTTACTGGAAACTATAATTTAAGCTCTGCCAGCTACTTTTTGGCGTACGTTCATATTGCCTGAGCAGAAAAGCTTCCGGTAGACAACTGACCTCTAAGACTTCAAACCTCATACCATCATCTGCCTAGTATAAACGTTACCCATCTGCGGGGACGGGTCACGGGTTAACAGTTCTCCTCAACCCTGAAGTGCTAAGGAGGCAGACTGCAACTGATAATGCTCTAATGTCCTTTCCCATCCAATGCCAGCTTTGGTCCAAGTACACCTGGTTTGTAGTATGCAGTATGTGAGAAGAAACCCTCAGGTTCTCCAAGACCTACCTCTTCTTGATTTCTAAAAACCTTTCTTTTACCTGTGAAAGTTTGTGCCCTTTTCCGTTGGCCCACAGTCCATGCTGAGTATGTTCACCAACAACAGGGTATCGAGTCTTCTTTGGCTGTCCATATTGATGCCAAGAAGGAAATGTACATTGATGTATAAAAGAATACTTTATTCTATGCTAATGAAGCTTGTTTATAACCGAAGAAAGTGTAAGAGCTGAGGATAAAGTGTTATTATATTTTAAGATATTTTATTGTACTTCTAATTTGACTCAGATAATTTTTAAGGGAAAATATTAGAATGCTCTCACTTACTCTTTGGGGTGCCTATGCCAAAACTCAAACAGAAAATTACTTTTAAATGTTGCAGCTTTTTAAACTTAAAACACCACACACCAATTTCATTATTCTGGCTTTGTTAGCCGTTTCTGTTTGGTTTTGGTTACTTTGTTAATAGATTATTATTTTTCTTTTCAGTTTCGCCATGATTTTCTTCCAAGGGATGGGAATTTTATGACGGCAATTGCAACCTCCTTTATGTGTATCTTTGCACGTGTAAGGAAAATCCAGGTGCTTAAAGAGTAAGTTGCTCCTTGAATCCACCAGTCCCGGTATACCTGCCACTTCTGTGCAGATCATGGAAATGATGAAGGCACATAGCCTGGCCAAGGGTTAAAAGTCTCCATGCCTATGCCAACACCAGCTGAACTAGGCAGAAAATGGCTTGAGGCTTTAAGTCTCGGGGTCAACTGTCTGCACTCCAAGTCGCTTTTTTTCTTGGAGAAGGGTGGAAGCATGCCAAAAAAGTCTCTGGCAAGGCTTAAATGAACTGCAGCTCGCTTACTAGCGGTCTGGATTTTTCTTCAGACAATAAGGATTTTAGCACTGCTGCCCAGAAAGTGGAACAACTCTTTCCTGGGGAGTACTATATATATATATATACACTATATACCCCATACCCATGGGGTCCGGGAGGTGCTGCCTTACGCTGGAGCAAGTTACTCTGCACTAACTGCCCTGGTACAGACTTCATGCTGTTGGGGGAAAATGGGCTCACCTCCCTGCAGCTTCCCAGCAAAGGTAGTTAATGTAGGTAACGTCTGCATCTGTCAGGGTGTAGCTGCAACTTGCTCCTGGATGAGCAAATGTTTCTTGCACCTTCCACAGTTATGTTGAAAAGGATTTCAGTGTGTGTTTTGGCTGAAGATATAAGAAAAGCTTAGGAAGGAGTGAGCACCTAGCTGAGGAGATGGGGAGAGCAGTGGTAAGGTGCAGCAGGATGAAGGAAGGGGGATGCTGAAGGGGAATAGCATGAGAACTGGTCACAGAAGAGTTCTGCAAGACTTAAGAGGGTCAGGAGCTTTGGTTGTTTCTGGAATAAGCTCAGTCTAAAGGACATCTCTTAAGTCTTGTTAGGATGTATTTGTCCCACAGGTCATGTCAGAACACTGTCTATATGTGTGTCTGTCAGGATTACATTATTGTGGATCTGTCCATTTTGATCTGTCCTAGCAACTATACACTGATTTTGGCAACGAGGGGAGTAGGAATTAAGAATGCTCGTGAAATTGAAATCTACTCAAAGAAACCCAGTTATTTCATTCATCCCCTAGTAAATCTGCTGTTGGAAGTCTCAAAGACAAGGCAGGAAAAATGTTATATCCTATATCATACATAACTGACTGGAGGACTGCAAACCACTCAGAATATGAAGAAAATTTCTGCCTTGAACTCCAATACCGTAAAACAAAGCCATGCACCATGCTCTTCGTTTAGCAAAACAGTAAGTCCCACTGGAGTCAACAGAATTACTCACATGCTTAAAGGAAGAATGGTGCTTAGCTTGCCAAATCAGGGATCTGGGATAAAAATTTTCAAGAACATCAAGACAGTTTAAGAGCCTACATGTAACTGCAATGCAGTGGCACTGAGGCCATTTACTCACTGTGGCATTTTTTCAAATCCTATCTCAGAAGCCCCAGGAGTCTCTGACTTGTTCTGGGAAATACAAGATTATTCTGCAAAAGACTTTCATGAACTCAAGAAACCATCAATGAAAAAAGATCTGGACATATGTCTCTTTTTGGGCCATTTGTGGTCGAGATGTTTTATGAAAAGATTTCAACTTTTCATAAGAAAACTGAGAACATCTGATACACAGCTAACATGATGTAGTAAAAGATATTTCGGAGTATATGCCACGACATATCTGGGAAGGGAACCACGATGCCATCTCATCCAACAGAGGATACAGCAACTGGTGCTCTAAACAAGTTCTTCTCAACATTTGCAGAGCCACAGACACCTCGGCCATTAGTGGCAACCACCAGTTACAGAAAATGCACAAACCACCTCATGCAACGGCTTCACAAGCAGACACAAAACTGGGTAGGCCCTGTACATTTATTTTCCCCATTTTGTCAGTGTTCTGTAAGAGCAATACGTCCATACAGAAGATTGTGATTGTCTTTTTGCAATTAACTGCAAGGGTTTCTGATATCACTCAGTCTCCCACTGTCCCTGAGCCAAATGCTGAAGAAAGCTTTCCTAAAGGTTTTGACTGAGGACAAATTATTTTTAAAGTGGATTAATCTACAACTTCAACATGTGCCTTTGCGTGTATTTGTGGGTCTGATTCAAAGCCAGTGAACTCATTAAGTGCAGTATCAGGCCCTAGCCAATTATTTTAAAATTAAATTTTAGCTCTGTTCTATAAATACTGCTCTTTTATTTTCTGGCCCTGTGGATGTGGCAATGTTTGCTAGTGAGAGGTATGCCTGATAGGAACAGTGAGTCAGACGGATTTCCTGAGGAGCAACTTCCACAGGCAGCGGCAGCATGTGAGGTTTCTCAGTTCCCAACAATACCAATTAGATGGTCTCCTGACACAAACAGACTGCTACAAAAAATAACTTTCACTAAAATAACTGTATGCCTCCTGCCCGGATTTAAAATACATCACTTTCTTCTTTAAATACGCCAAACAAAACTCATCTGGGCATCTGAAAAGCAACATTGCTAATGAGCAAGCCTGTGCTATCTGACAACTGTGGATATGTAAGATGTGTGTAGAAAATTCAGTCAAATGAGGAACTTGTAGCAAAACTGCAAAAGTGTGAATTTCATACAGGATAAAAATGGTAAGAGGTGAATAGATTATGATTTGGAAAGCAGGTTCAGAAAGAAGCTTCTTTCCAAAGACTTGCTGATTAAACCACTGCATACTCCTCTAAACATTTTGTGGTCTAACAGATCACTTTAAACTTATAATAATCCTTGCTTTATTAATATGCTGCATTGTTCATTTATTTGGACCTAATTTTAAAAGCAAATTAAGGTTTCTAAGATGAAACTTGCTGCCTGAGGCTGTATCTCAATTTGGGAAAAAAACAAACAACACATGAGCTAAGCTAACTGATTAAAGAAAATATTTTCCTAATGGTTGATCTGAACCCTCAGGTGCATTCCAGCATGGTGGCCTGCTCTGCCAAAGACTGCACACCTCCAGGTGTGGTTAGGGTTCTGAAGATAATGTCATTTGCTTAGTTTTGATACCATATTTTCCTGCTTGGAATGGACAAATAAGCTAGGATGTAAAACATGCCAACTATAAAATTATGCACAAATGACTTAACACAACAAAAACAAAGTAATGAAACCAATCCTGGGAAATCTATTTCAAGGAGACAGAACCACAGCACATTGTTGGATCAAGCTGTGTGCCAGAGCACATAATTTTATGATGCAGCTTCAAAATAAATATTATACTGTAAGAGTGTACTTACATCCACCTCGCCTTGGTCAATCACATAGAAGTTGTCTCCTTCATCACCTGGAAGCAAAATACAAAAGGTGATTGTTCCCTGAAGGTCTGCTAAACTACTCAATAATTTCCTGCCTCCATATTTAATCCTGTACATATTTACACAGGTTTGTACACCAGATTACTTACAGAAAGATTCATTTTCTGAAACATCCTTGCCCATTTGCCTTCATAAATCACATTATCACTATGATTTATTCCTATTAATAACTTTTAATTGCATTAATGTCTCCCTTTCAGTTGATTCAACACTTCATTCAGTGTAAACACACGAGGCTTTAATATAGCCTGAGGGTAATGAAGTACTCCACAACATGTGGCAGGCACGCAGGTAAGTTGCCAAGTGTGAGAACTATGATAGAGCACAATGAGGTGTTGAATATTCCCAACAACCATAAAAATATTTTCCATCTCTAATTACTCTCAGCTAGCCTGTGCCACCCTTATGCATTCTGAGCTGTGGTTTAGTTCCTATCTTTCGCTGAGGAATGAACACCTTAATTTGAAGAGCTATTTACCTACATTTAACTGTAGCATTTTGAAACCCTGGAGATCTACCAGTGTGGTTTTGTACGAGACTTCTGCGCATGTAGCAAAAGACCTGCATCCATGGACTTCCGACATAGCTGCACACTTAGATGCTTTCAGACTGTGGTTATTCTTCCCGTTAAGCAAATAGAGTGAAATCTCAAATGGAGAGATGTGAATTGTACAACCTTAGAAAATATACAAGGGAAAAAATGAGAGGAAGAATTACCCTGTTGTATGACTGTTTCTCCTGCAATGTGTGTGACGGGGAACATGGCATCAAATATGTCACTGGAAAAAAAAAGAAACATTTACTAATAAATCAGACCTGTTTCTTATCTAGTCAGTAGACCTACCTTCATTGTTTCATTTAGCCTTCATTAACAGATTTTGCAGGAAAAGAAAAGGAAAATGTTAGTTGCAACTGGAAAATGAGCTGCTGCTTGGCAAGAAATCAAAATAACTAGTTAGGCACAAGCTGTGGTTTACAACTAAGTGAGACCATGATTCAGTGCATGCTATTTTGAAAGAATTCCTGAATTATATGCATATAGGCCACTTCTTATAGCACTGCACAAACTAGGCAGCCCAAGTATTTTATTGTCTGAGCAAACAGCTTTCAGATTTTCAGCTGCGATCAGTATGTGTCACAGCAGTAATTGCTAGATGCCTAAACGGGAGCTCTCCTCTTCTGAACATCTGGCCTCACATTTACAAGCCAAACCTGTTCCACAATACAGAGCACATTTGGAAAGGTAGATGGCTCTAAATTAATGTAGCATAAGAGCTGGCAGGAGATCGCACTTATAGTGCACGAGAGGCAAAACTCTGAAAATCTTAGTGAGTTACTCGTGAAAAGGGAATTTGACCAATGCTACAGAAGAGCCTTGTGCTCATTTATCATCACTGAATTACACACCTTACTGTGGTCTCCAGCATACTGTCAAATATCCTTAAAAGGCCAGGCAGAGTAGTAAGGACGGGAACGCACCCTGCACCAACACTTTGGGCAACTTGCCCATATCCAGTCCTTTGTTTATTGAGGGAGACAGCAGGCTCTGTGGAGCCAGGGCTTCCTTTCCCCACATCAGATTTTGGGGAACTTATTTTCAGAAGCATGAACTGCACTGAGACGGGCGCTCCCTACCTCTCTTCCCCTTCCTATGCATCAGTCTCAAGGGCTAAAGGAAATAGCTCCCCGACACAAACAAAAGACAGTAAGGAGGAATTGTTAACTAGTCTCTTCCTTGGTCTGGTCTAGGAATGGTCCGTCCAGGGACCACTGATGACAGCGACAAGATGAAAGGCTTCAGCGAATGGAGCAAAGTCCTCACGATCGTAATGGAGCGCCAACAGTGAGGAAACCTAACATTTTCATCAAAATAGCCAGAAGATCAGCAAACAAACCCATGCTACATTTCAATGCCTTATATGGGAAATGCATATTGTAAAATCCCATTATTAGCCTATTTCCTGTTCAACTGTTCCAGAATTTATTCAGGCTCAGTTCTAGGAAATGTTTCACTCCTAAGTTCAAATTGGTCATGTCTTCCTCTTCAGCAGCCAGAATGTTTTTGCTCAGTATCGCAGCTCTGTGTCAGCACCACCGGTAGGAGAACTGGGAGATATCAAACCAGACACCTCCTGCCGCTCTGCAGTACCTGCAAGGGATGCTTAGCCCATGACCTATAATAAAATGTTCTATTTTCCCCCTGTTGTTTCATCAAGCCCACCCTGTGCTATTCCTACTCACACTCAGGAAATACCTCCACCACGGATAAAAAGCCTGCTCAGAGGCTCTAAGGAGAAACCTCTTTCTCACCTCATTCTGAGCACCAATGCGAAGACATATAATTTATTACTCTGAGAAGCATATGGATTGTATTCTTAAATCCACTAAACTTATTTTTAATGATCTTAAATGGGTTCTGCAGTTTCCCAGTTCAAGGGACTTGTCTGTTGGCAGAAGGCATCTGTCTGGTGCAGGCTGTGGAGCTGGTCCTGGGCCAGCCCTGGGTGCCCTCCACCTACAAGATATGGGTGAGGTTCAGATGAGATGGGGGAAACCACCACCACGGTAGGTGCCGAACTGGAACAGCCACCAAGGGACCTTATGTCGATGAGGCAAGTTAGGCTGTTCTTCAGTAGCTCTGGGACCTGGAAATTCAGGCTCGTTTGCCTCCCTGTGGTTTCCCCTTGGCTGTGCCTGGGCACCTCACCGAGCTTTGAGAACAGCCCTGCAGCCTGCAGAAGATTTACTGGAGAAAAAGGGCACACTGCATGGCAGAGAAGAAAGTCTTCAATGCAATACATCCAAAAATAGGCACAACATTGTGAATATCAATAAGCAGACCAAAATGTGACTGTTCAAACAAACTTGGAAACCCTTTTTTTTTTTTTTTAATAGAAATACAGAGGAAATAACTACCCTCAATTTCGCTCTTTCACCTTTGTTTTAAGGCTGTATTTTATTTATAACTAAACAATTGACTGTACAAACAGTGCCAAATAATTTATGTATAGCACTGCACCCATCTCCAAAATGTTCCACGTTTCATTTCTACAATACCTTTTAGTTTTATCCAAAAAAACCTCTTTAAAACTCGCAGACTAAAACTTTCAGCCGACAGTGCAATGAACCCGAAGTCTATTAGCAGCAACAGCAGTTTTATACTAATATTCTGCTGTGTAGCAGTGTAGCAGAATGTTAGTGTAAATGTTCTAGCACCCCATATATGATGTTTTTCAGCAAAGACTTAATCTTATTAGACCAAGACTCAGATTTTTAAAGAGACCCTTGAAGAACATGTCATCAAACAGTAGTCTGAAATACATATGAACACACAGACACAAGGTAATCAAAGTTATGGTGCTGTTGATTTACATCTCCGAAGTGAAACACGAGCATATCTTTGATAAATAAATACATGTGATTAATAATATGGCTGTCACTGGAAATACATTGTCATGTTTCTTTTCTACTAGGGAGCTATTGTTCTTAATTGATATGGTTAGGCCAAGGTCTCTCACAGTGATTAATGAGTCAGACTGTTTCTGCTTTTAGATGCTCAATTTGAGATTCATTAAATAGATCTCCAATGATATGGATCAGCAGGCAGCCTCAAAGTTTCTCAACCTACAAGTCTGGCAGCCAAGAACTGGGACATTCAGAATAAGACCAAAGAAACCCACCCTTCTGGAAATTATCTGTTCCTAAAGTACCAATTGTCTAAGGTCCCTGTATGAAATCTGGCTTTTGATTTAATTCAGACTAAGTGTAGAATCTGTCTGGACATTTTTCTTACTGCCTTTATCCTGTGTCTGAAATAAACAACGTCAGAAGGATCAATATACCAAAATACTTGGAAAATTTGAAAAATTTGTTCCTGACCCAAGCTAAAACCTGAAACTACAATAAACAGACATATTTTCCATCTCCCCAATAAATATCCGATGACCCATATTCAGTTTCAGCCATGTGTCCTGGGTCTGTACTATATAGAAAAAACAAACTTTAAATACTAAGTTAAGTGGCATTTGCTAAAGGCATAAACAATATGGCCAAGGCCAAAAATCTGGCCTCTTGTTTTTTCCTTTACCACGCACCTGGCTGTAAGTCATTCAAAATCACTTTCTGACCATTACAGTAAAAAAAAAAAAAAGCCCTTACAAATACAGTGCTACAACCATCTCGCCACCAAGCAGAGATTGTAGCTATGTACTCCTACAGCTCTGCAAAAGTAGGGCTGTATTTCCTCAGTTTGAAGGTTTTGTTAAATAATTTGTGTGAAGCACATGCATACACATTCCTAACAACCGATTTTTTTTTTCAAGCACAAGTAGGTTTTTTATTCCAGCATAAACAGAAAGCCAGAAAATCAGTAAAGTCTTCACCAAATGTTGAACTACCATAATTTCATCTTCTGTCCGAGCTGCAGCACCAAGAACACAGCAGCCTCTGTCTTCTGCCCCTGCACCAGCTATTTAACTGTTGACACCAACCATGCTAGCAATGCTGGGCACTAAACTGATATGGAAACAGTTTGATTTTTTGCCAGGATTATTATGATTGTGCTGCAAATGAGAACTGCTCACAGGGATTTCCTTATTTTGTGGAAATGTATCACTTGCCCTGTTTCCAAATGACTTGCTCAGGTGATAGAAGAAGAAAAGAGGGCACCTGGTATTTCAGCTGTTGTTTCATGAGACCGCAGCCAAAAGAGATGCACCGCACCCAGCATGTCCCGGGCTCAGCATCAGTATTGGAGGGCTCCTCCTCACTATCTCCAGAGCCAAAACTTTTCAGAAGCTTACAATTTTCTCACAGCTTCCCTACCTGCTTCCAGAGGCCCTCTGTCTGGTTAGTCATGGCACTGGGAATCAACCATTTGTTCCCATAGGAAGGTATCAAGGGCAATTTTTGGCTTGGAAGTGTAGTTGCAGGTGGGACTGTATGTACCTGAATATGCACACTTGGATCCAAAGGGAGACACTAGCAGGACATTACTAATGTTTCCCAGGGGGATTTCTGCACATTAAATTATTTGTTAAGTTTTTTGATACTATCATTCAAAAACAAATTACAAGAAAAGATTGCGAGCAGCGTAGAACATACAGAGAACAGTTAACTAGTCCAACAAAATGAAACCAAGAAATGCGTTTAGACATGAAATCTCTATCTATTCAATCAAAAAATACCACCTGTCTTCTTAGGGAATATCAAAATTTAAAAGACTTTTTTAAAAAGGTCAAAGATATCAAAGGCTTGCAACAAGTTTTAACACATAAAGTGTCTTCCATGAGTGTACAGGAGAACTGCAAACAACTGTGATCAGAGCTGAAATCACAGGGGCTGATCCGCTGCTGTCTGTCATCTGCAATGACTTCTGGCCACCTGTCCAGGTTGAGCCAATTCCCTTCTCATACAAAGAAAGAAAATTCCACTCAAATCAATGACACTGCAGCTATTTAGACCAGAAAAGAGTCTACCACAGGGATTGCAAAATAAATATGATGAAACACTTTGCTGCTTTAATTCAGTAGCATTTTATAGACTGCATTTGCCAAGACGCAAATGACTGTGTTAAGAGGAAGCCAGGGCAGGGCCAAGGGGTTCTCTTTCTCAGGAGAAAAAGTGAATTATAAAAATAAATCATCTCATCTGCTTTTACACCAAAGCTGCTTGGAGTCGATGTAGTATATGGGATAGAAAAAAAAAAAATGTGCACTGTAGGTAATATAGCGCTGGCAATGGGCAACCAAGAAGGAGCTTGTTAAAACAAAGAGAGAAGGAGGATTCCAAGCACTTTCAGAACCAGACCATGGCAATGGCCAAAATAGGGAAACTATGTAAGACAATTTATCAGTTTCACAATCAGATTTCCTTCCAGCCCTTGCTGTGCTGAATGCATTGCAGGAAAGGAAAACTGGAAGAGACAGAATGTATACGTGTTAGGCAAAAATGGAAAATCCTCGTTCTACCTGCAGGTTACAATTTGTCAAGAGTTCAATCAGAACAATTGCATTGTGCAGGCAGACTCAGAAAGCCTTCAGTGTGTGCACTATACAGAGTTTTTTCTTTTGCTGTCTCTCTAGGAAAACAAAGCAAGCTCTGTATTGCTGAGGATAGCTTTAAAAGATATGTAGCTGCTCTGGCATAATTTAAAAAAAGACACATAATATTTTCTCGAGGTGAGGCTGCCCTAGCAGGAGGATTCCAGCATTTTAAACCTTTCCTACCTACATATCTTTAAAGTTTAGTAAACAGAGTTGATAGCAACTCCACCTTTCTTTAGCTGTAGCTCTCATATTGAGGTACTATTTTAAGATTTCTAAAGTTGGGGGTGGGGGTGGGGGAGGAGATTCTTCTCGTGTATGTCTAAGATTTTCTTATGATTCATTTCCAGAAAAGATAACAACTTTCTAGCAATTGTTCTACCAACTGCTTCTCCTGCTCTGTAAGGACGAAGAGTGCAGAATTTAAACCAAACTGGCTTCAATTAACATCTTTGTGGTGAAGGAATAAATGCAGTGCTTTACCACTGAATAAAATGCAAGGGCCTAAATATAAGGCTTCGATCCACACTGCTTGTTCCTAGGAATGCTGCAAGTCCTTGCTGATGTACAATACTGAAACCACCAAGAAACTATTACTACTATTTACTGACTACTGAGAATAAAAGCAATGCACCCAGGTAAAATAAAAGACTCCTTTTTTAGAAGTATTTAAAATTAACAGCTCCAAGCTTACAATTGCTATAATCAAATATGAGGTGTCGCAGGCATGTGCCTAAGAGAGTCAGTACTGAAGCCTTAACAAAAACATAACCCATCTACTTCTGTTAATCTATTTTCTTGTTAGGACAGCGACAAATTTAGTATAGCAGCATACAAAACTATTAACAATTGAGACTATTTAATTACTTCATCATAATGGCCAATGTTTAGTTATTATTACAATTAAGACATGCATTAATTTTATTATAATGACCATACAAGTCTTTGAGATGAGACATAAGAAGACATTCTGAATGGCAGGCTAACATTAGGATCCATGTCTAATTCCACAACATTTATTAAGTCACAAGTCCACATAACTAACCGACATATGAAACAGAAAGAAATAAAAAATTGTTGTCTTCCATTTCTGTGAATTATTTCCTTTTTTACTGTTTTATGAAGTCCTTTTATAAGTTCATTAATTATTACACCGAATCAACTGAATCTGACTTCATGAGCAAAGCATCAATTTATTTTACAGACTCTAGACATCTGTGTGTCAATGGTTCACATCATCTTCCACATGTCAACAATCATTTTCAAAGAGAAAGAGCTTCCGCAATGCCTACTGCAATATGAGATAAAAAAAGGGGCCAAGACTTGAGGCTCAAGAGTGACAAGGTCCAGTCCCACACCCTGCCCCACCACTTTCACCTTGGCCTGTTTTCCTCCCGTCCACCCCTCAGAAGCATCACTTCATTCAAAGTCATGCTGCCGCGGCCTTGGGGTACCACACTTGTCCAAGAGGCAGGGCTGGGTGGAAATGTAACTCGGGTCCATCTCTCACCATCTTCTCTACGAAACCTTTCACAAGGCTGAGGGAAGGCCCACACTTCCTTCAGCTACACTCAGTTCCAGACCCACCAGTCCGTTCACCAAAGAATCCCTGCGGAGAGGCACACGATGGATGCTGGGAGGTAGAGGAGGACATTACACAACGTCCATGTTAAACCGCGTATCGCACTGTGTCCAACGCCAGGCTGCGGCCACACAGCATCCCTCTAGCAGACCCAGCCTAACACCGGGCAGCACTCCAGTCTTTCAAGGCAGAGTAGTTTCGTAGGTTTTTATACTTTGTAGCTCAAGGACAACTACAGACTGGGCCGTATCAACAGCAGTGTAGCCAGCGGGTTGATTATTTCCCTCTGTTCAGCCCTTGTAAGACTGCCCAGAGTATCATGTCCAGGTTTGGGCTCCCCCATACAAGAGAGAGATTAACAAACCGGAGCGAGTCCACAGGGGCCACCAAAATGGTCCAGGGCCTGGAGCATACAACACATGAAGAGAAGGTGGGAGAACTGTGTTTATTCTCTTATGAAAAGACAATCAGGGAGACCTTATTGCTGTCTACAAGTGCTTAATGGGAAGGTATAGAGAAGACAGAGCCAGGCTTTTCTTAGAGGTGGACAGCATAAGGATGTTAAGGCAATAGACACAAATGTGAATGTAGGAAACTACCACCTGATATAAAAAAGAAAAAAAAATCACTATGAGGGTGGCAAAACACTGGAAAAGGGGCCCAGGGAAGGGGACTGTCTCCAAACTCAGCTGGGCAATGCTACAGCACCAGTTCTGACTGGACATGCTTTGAGCAAGAGGTCAGAGCAGGGATGCCTGGAAGCCACTTCCACCTGCTGGGAGCCCAGGGTTTGGCACTGAGCTTCTCCCAGTGGGAGAGACGAGGTGGTCCTGTGCTCAGCCGCAGACACGGGGGAGGCGGGGGAGCGTGAGTCAGGAGGCCAGCTGGAGGAAATCCCATGCATAATGCATGGAAAATATGCTCTCTGTGTACTGATGTAGGAATATCTGCGTGCTTCTGCATGAATAACTGCAACGAGACTGTAACTCAGCTTCACATCACTAATCCACAAAGTCTGTGCATATCAGGAGGCCTTGATTAGAAATTGGGTAACATGTTTTTTGGAGGGAAAAAACAGCTTGCTGAAATTGAATATTCCTGTAGAAAATGGCTGATGTAATTTCCGATTTAAAATGTTTTAAAAGTTTCAAAAATGTCTAAATGTCCTATTTTGATATCTTCAGAGGATCTACTTTTCTCTATGAAATGACTTCAAAATTAAGTTCCTTAGTTAAAGGTTAAAATCAAAATAAGGCATCGTTGAAAATGGTATGTCACTTGAGCTTAACCATATTTCTTTGCTTGTTTTCTATGTGTGAGTATTCACAAGGTTTTCATCTTGGAATTAAGATTCAAAATGGGGGAAAAAATTAAATGCCAAACCAAAAACAAACAAGAAAAAAAAAGAAGAAAAAAAAAAAGAACAAAAAATGTAATTCCTACTTGATTACAGTGTACTGATATATAAATACACAGAGAGAGAGAAACACACAAACTAAGCTTTTTTCTGGTTTAGTAGGTACAATATATTGATTAGGAACTGTTCCCTCACCCAGGAGGTACTGGACCCTAATGCAAAGATAGAGATGTTTCTGGAGGTTAAGTACTATAAGAATACAGCATTGCTGCAAGCATATTCTATCGAAGCTTCTACTTTGAGAAAGCTCCAAATACATTATTATTAGAAGCACAGAAGGGCACTATAACAAAGTCAAAGGAGTTATTTGTATGCGTTGTCATTGCAGAAGTGACCCTGGGAAACGCTTAGCACAATGACAAACCACATACTCCAGACAAAGTGGGCCAAATTCATCCCTGGCGTCACCAGAACAAGGCTGGTGTCTTTGAGCTGACTGAAGGGAAGGATGGCCCTTCAAGTCACAGATTAGTATATACGATTTACATTTTCCGCACAACTGATTACTTACCCTTTTCTCAAACATTTTGGAAAAGCAATGGCAGATACTACGCTGAAAAAATAAGCACTTTTAAGTTAATAGCTGAAAGAAAATTGCTTCTGGTGGGACAGAAAAACAACATCCCAAGAATAATTATCATCCCCAAAACAAGTCTCTGTTGTTATTAATATGAAGCAAATTTCACCAGTGATAAAGGGTAAGCATAACAAAGTTCCTATATGTGAACAATTTATTCCTTATGGTACTTTTAAATCTCTTCACTCTTTAATTTCAAGCTCCCTCTTCTGGACTATCCCAATGAAGCCGGAGAGTCACTATGCACTCCTCCTTACCCTTACTTTAGTAATCAGGTAATACAGCTAAAGAAGCCCTTGATAAATGGCACTGATACAGATCGCTAATCACTGTGTCCCAATTTCATGGTTACTACAGCTGAAGTTCTTTGAAAATACAACAGTATATGCTGAGAGTTAAAGAGCTCCCAGAGGTCTGCAGTTATAAATGCACTATTATGCAAGCTCTTAGAGTAGATAATGGAGGAGATGTCCCTCACATAGGGACACAGGACAGATATCCCTAGGGATATCCTTATATAGGGATATAGGACATTTGAAATAATGAACTATGGTAAATTGTATTTCACATATACATAAGTAAATACAAATAAAACCATACTAGGTACGTTACCTTACTGCTCACATTATGCAGTGAAGAGAAATACCTTCCCCACAACAGTAACAGCATTTTGTTTTGTCTTTGAGATTGAGATGGAAGACATTCTTTCATGAAAATGAAATTATATATATTTATGTTTTCTTGCACCACTATGATTAGCAAACTGTTGACATAGGAAGTTTTATTTTAGTAATTCACCCAATTATCCTATTCAGAGCATGTCTAGAAACAAACTGCTGTGGTTGTGAAACTTGGACATGAACATAGTATTAATCTGTTGACATTATTTTCTTCTTTTTTTTTTTCACTGTGCAAGAATCACTTCTAACAGTTTTCCATAAATATGGGAAAATTAAATTGCATTTGATAAGTATGGTTGTTCCTTCGAATCATATACTTACTGCTCCTACACACTATTTTTATGACTACAGCTTCTGCATCTGGAACAATGGCTTGAGTGCCACAAGACAGAACCTGTGCCTGGCAACTCTATCAGCATGAAAACAGATAAGAATTATCACGTATTAAGTTAAATTATTTTCCCTTTCATGCCAGGTGGCTCTCGCTATTAACATAGAAATCAGGATACTGCAAGAACACTAAAGATGATGATGTCAAAGAATGACACAATGCTGAAGAATGACAAGATGCTCAATACAAATGCAGTTAGAGGGGGGGTTTTATTATGTTCATGTAAAATAGTTTTGTACATCAGGAAACTGCCAGGATAATTCTAGTAATATAAGTATCAATACACAGCACTGCTGAAAAAGCTTGGCAGTGATCAGAGACTGAAGCCAAGGCTCTGCAGAGCTGTAGTTCCCAAGTCACTCAGCATCATGCCTGCTGCGAGTCAGAGAAACGCATGCTGCAACTAATCAAGCAGTGTTTGACATGCATCTCCTCTGGCTGACAAGCACATAACATACGGCTGCAACCATCTCCCACATGTTGCTTAATTAATTTCCATCCTTGTTGTGTGCTCCCACACCTGGAGATATCAAACAGCTGCATATAATAAAAACATTTTAACCTGTGTTTGTGGATAGGATCCAGTTTATAATTGGATCAGTAAATGAAATCATTATAAAATAGCTGATAAAGGTTCTCTAGAATGAGTCAGAATGATTTTTTAAGTGTGTAAATCTAATGTTAAAGAGCTGATGAATAAAATTCATAGCTGACACAAAACCACATGTCCACAAGCACTTGCTTTTCTATTTGCATATCTATTATACCTTACAGACGTGTGCAAACTCATACACCCACACGTTTTTCTTATGTTTTCCTTAAGTTTATCGTTAGTCCCCTTCATCTCTGATTCACAGCATTTCTGAGATAGAATCTTTTACAATAAAATGAACTAGAGATAAAATTGCCTTAGACAATAAATACTTCTTCTGTAGGAGCTTTTTAGTGAACTATCGCAATTAAGCAGATTCATTTTTTACAGCTCCACTCATTCGAAGGAGAAAACAGAGATCGATTAGATCAGACGATACATGCATTTTTTCTTAAGTGTTCTGTATTTGCAGGGGTCTGAAGGAAAGGGAGCTTTTTAAGCATGAACTGCTGTTTAAATTTATAAATGCACAAACACAGACCTCTGGGCATGCTTTCTTCATACCTATGTAAATAAATTCAGAGGCAGTTACATTATTTTGTTCCATCTTTCTTAGTAATTTTCTTTCCGAGTCTTCACTAACCTCCAAAACGTACATCAAAGACATCCTGAAGACACCCAGCAATATCACTGGCAGCAACACCTGCTACTTCGAACCTCACAGCATTAACTCCCCAGCAGTTTGCTGTGTTTTAAAAACCTGCCTAGCAAACATGGCACTAATCTCTTTCTTCTACATTTTGCTACAAACATTAAAAAAATCAAGAGTGCCCTATATTAAATCCTGCAATGTAATATGCATGGGTCTTTTATCTTTTCATGACGATAGCAAATCTGGAAATCTCAGCTATGCTAGGCTTGCATTAGCATTGCTGGGATGGGAGGGAAAAAGCAGTGTTGTATATGCCTTCCTGCATATCTGCAGTACATTTTTTAAATGCCTGGTTGAAAGGGAACATGAAGAATTCATCGGGCAGACTGGTGGATCGGTATTAACGCAGACGTTTGCGGTCACTCTTAGTCCAATCCTTCAGACACCTTTTGCTTGGTTCTGCTAATTCTGTGATTGCTTTTACACCAGTATCATTTTTAAGCAATTTCTGAGCAGGAAGAGTTACATTTTATGGCATTAAATAAATGAGAACAAATTCAGCCCCAAAACAAATTGCAAAAAAACCTTGCAGGAGTATATTATCACACGACTCGCGTTGCTTCCTCCCAACTAAATAACCCTCCCAGTTTACAGATTTCTGTTTAATTTGGCCTCTGGCATGACAGAAAGGAATTTTTTGCCCATTTACACAACTCTATGAATCAAACGTTGACAACAGTAAGCTGCTCTTCAATCTGACTTAGAGGCATGCACCAAAAAACAGCCAAGTGCTGTACTTGCTCCATCAGGTCTCTCACACAAACCAGCTACGATATGGCTTGTGGCATACAAATCCCTCTGGAAAAACAAAATGCTTCACAGTTCCTTCTCTTGAGGACTTGAAGTACCAGCAGGTATAATTGCTCCAAATCTTGAATCCTGGCTGGGTATGCTGCTGTGAACTGCTCCAACACTGGCACCTTAAAATACTCTGCCTGTAAGCTGAGAACTGATTTAGGTTAGGTTTAAAAAATAAGTTTTAAAAATTAGATTTTGCTGTTTAAGAAGCATACCTCCACTGGTTTAAATATATTTTTCATGTAGGTCAAGCAGGCTTTATCTGTGTTGATATGAAATTCCAAAATACAATAAAGAAATTAAGCAGAAATGTCTATACTAAAACCCACTTAAAAATAAATCCAATTAAAGGGAATAAATAGGACAAGAGAACAACTAATTCCTTGTCTTTGCTTCTCTGCAAGGAATATTCATATAAATCCCCGGTCTGACATTTATGCTGTTTCATGTGACAGGGATCAGAATTCTCCATAGCAGAACCATTTACCCCGACAGCACCTTTATAACGCATAATAGAAACCTCTCCACATTCACAGAACATTTTCTATAGGCTCACAAAGGGTTTAACCCTGCAAGCTTTTATCCATGTGAATAGTCAGCACTCATACTTGAAATAAAAGGAGTAATTTAATGAAAAGGGGGTGGTAGAATCAGGGATTTGGAGTGAGAATGTTCGGGGATGAAGAACATCTCTTATCTGTGCTGGTGAAGTGGCTTGTAATCTCGAGTATTATATATGTGCTTTGTAATGCAATAATAATAATAACAAGAAGGAAAATTTTGAGCTCAGTGCCTGAGGTAAGTAACCATCCTGGATACTTCAGGCTGCTTTATTTTAAAGAGAGGTTTCACAACCTGTGCACTCCCATCATATGCTTCCTTTACATTTGTCTGCAGTCAGAGGAAGCGGAAGAAGGTCATAGGTGTTTAAACCCCACTTTGCATCTCACTCTTTTGGGGGAGGACATCAGGAGGGACCCCACTCATGACTGAACGGCTGGAGGTAACATTTAGATGCAATGCTCATGTCTAAATATACAGGTAAGAAAGGGCAATGTCTGCATGTGTTTAGGGGTGACAGCCTGGAGAGACTCACAGAGCAACTCTCCAGACTTCGGGACACTTCCGTTTGAATCTAGATTGAGATGTTAACACACCAAATCAAATGTAATTTGAAAAGAAAATTTTAATAAGAACACTGCAGAGATATTTCACCTTGGTGAGGGTCAAAAGAGAGGGGAGGAGGCAGGTGATGAAAAGTGTTTCTTAAATGGGGGAGATAAAGATGGCAGTAGATAAAAAGGTCAGGCTAGGTGGTCTAAAGATCCCTGCGAACCCTAAACTCAGTGACAGATACAGAAGAGCAAACACTTGATCTCAGGAACATTTGCTCATACAAAGCAAGTCTTGAAAAAAAGACCAGAAAAGAGCCAGCTATCAAAGCAATGCTTATACCCTGGTAGTAAGTAAATACATGATGAACCGCACAAATACACACTGGTACTACAGGCCACCTCCTTCTCCATGTGAAATAGCAACTTGCACTCACATTCCTGAGACCCCCCTCAAAAGCTGTACTGCACGCTTTCTGCAACGCCTCAACAGTAATATCAGAGGTTATTAAAAAAAATCTTAAATGAATAAACAGATCTGAAAAATAAACTACCAATGTGCCACAGGATTTGTAACAGTAAGTTGACTTTAAAAAATAGACTAATACATGCAAAGGTCACTAAAATATTTATATTAATGATGGAGCTGAACACTAAGCAGATATTGACTTCTGTTGAGGTGAACCTCAAGATTTATTGGCCTAAGAGGTAAACACTGACTGAGATAAATCCAAGGTCAATATTTACTACCAAGGACAATAAATCTTGGTGGCCTATGAAACATGAAATAAATAAACATGTATGTGTGTATATATATTCATAGACACAAATATATCTACAGATATTTACATAAATTATTTGGAAAAATGATCATCAGCATGTTTTCTTAATCATGCTAGAGAGAACCAATGAGCAACTATGAACCAGCGTGAGATACATCTATTTGCATATGTCGGAACTGATGATATCAAAGGGTGACATTTCTGCTTTCCCAAGTGACTCCCTTTGCCCACTGAGCTGGGTGAAAGGTTTCTAAGACACAAAGGAAAGTCAGGACCTCAAGTGCAAACCAGCTGCTCTATTTCCACCTTCGCTTGAGAATCCATGCCTGTAACTTAACAAGCAGAGTTACACACAGCAAAGTAGTCTGAGTAATTGTCAAGCTCTGGACTTGTCAGCCAGAAAGATTTCTGATGGACCACTTCTGAATTCACTGCACCTTCATCTAAGGTCAAGTTTCTTCCCGTGCAAGGCAACCGCAGGAGGGGAACATGTGGATATTCTGGAAGTGTTTTAACAAGAGGCACTTTTACTGTAGTTGTGGTCAATTTTGTATGAGCTCAGAACAAAGATGTATCAATCAAACTGAGCAAAATAAATAAAGAAGAGCATTGGATGACTTTTAGAGTTATAGGCTTTTTCCTTGAACAAGAAAAGCAAATAAATTTAACAGGAGTGCTGACAAAAGTAGACCTTCTTCCTCCAAACAGTATACAAGATCTAAGCCAAAAGGAAACAGATGACTTTGTGTGTTTGTAGGAAGTGATTAGAGAAGATAGAACTTAATTTATTAAGATGGGAGATGGTGATTCTTTTGTTGACTTTTCAGGTCAAGTGTTAAAACCTTCTGCAAATACGGCAGTAGATACACTACAACTAAGCCTTAATGGCTCAGGAGACGGCTTTTTTGATACTCTAGGTTTTTCTGGTTCTTTGAACAATTGTTTTGGAAAGCCAAGTCAGAGAAATCTGCAGTCCTTACCTATGCCTCCTGGTGGCCTCCCCTTTGCAAACTGCACCAGTTTGGGCAGCTGGAGGCTGGTTTGGACGAGCATACACTTACTGTCCCAATGTAGAACACTGCCTAAAATCAACAAGGACAGCTTCCACACGACTTCGGAATTTTTTCTGATGGACCCAAGCGATGACAGAACACACAAAAAAGGAAAAGGAAGGATGAAAAGGACAAAAGAATTAAAAAAAGGAAGAAAAGAGAGAACAAAGTGCTCTAAAAAAAAGTATTTCATTTATCTACCAGTCTGACAAGTCTCAGGGAGGAATGCGGCGCTGTGCAGGCAGCGCTGGCCACTGGATTTGCAGGAAGGAAGAGCAATTAGAAGTGCTGGCCAGGAAAAGGCCTGTTAGCACTGTTACCTTTAACTTAATCTTTAATCTCCTCCTATGCCTCCAACTTGTCACCACAGGCATTAATCACCTTGCAGGTCTTATAGCCATCTTGTGCTCATTTATATTATTTGTTTTAATGGCCTCTCTCATGACATTGGTGTTCGGTGGTGTATAGCTCTGCCCTTATTTCCTGCTGGCTGTTCTGCTATATCAAAGAGATGTGGTTTATTTTTACACAGGTTTCCTAAGGCTACAGTATAGCCACAGGTTTCAGTGATCGTATCACAGTTGACCTCTACAGAGAGTACTCCAAAAATCCATGAAATTGTATTGCTCCAAATGTTTTAGATGCCTCTGAAGTCTCATTAATATGAACACTTTGTATTTCATTAAATTTTATTAACATTCTCAGTAATTCAAGGAATGGCAGAATGGCTGCACTTTTAAGCAGGATTTATTTCCTAGCTTGCAAAGAAAGAAAAAGTGATTTTCAACTATACAAAAATTGGAACATGGAAGGAAGATAATAAACTGACAAGCAAAAGACAAAATGTCTTTGTACTCTTCTAAATCCAGAAGAGATCTCAAGGTAAGTGTTCTCTCAACAGACAGAATCACTATATAAAACTTATAGCCAAGACTTTCAAAATTAGAAGCCAGAAATCCACATTTATGGGTTTTCAGAAGAACTGATAATTTCAGGACAGTCCTGTTCAGGAAAATGTAATGCCAAAATAGACTAAATTAATAAGCACAACTTTGAAATGCTCAGCAAAAGGACTGCTGTCTCCTTTGAGTAGAAGCTGTGTCCAGAACAGGCAGATCTTGTTTCTTGCAAATTATTTACCCCTGTGAGGATGCTCATAAAAGGGACTATCAGAGAATAGCGATAGCTATTACAATCTTCAGAATATTTACCTTTGATGTCACTTTCACTTTGAAATGAAATAGCACCAAAAATCTTCCTTCAAAATTGAAGTTCTTTTGGCTACTGTGAAAAGCCTGCTATGGATTCTTAATGCAATACAATATATATTTTATATGGTGAAACATTTAATATGGTAATTATTTCACAGCATGCAAAATGATGAGGAAATAATAAGGAAAGTTTTGGATGAAATTTTAAGAAAAGTAGTGACTCAGTGACCTGCTGGGAGAAAAAATGGAGATGCATAAACCTGTTTCAGTCTGATTCTTTTAATTAGAAATGAAGATTTCTAAAAATAGTGTCTACTTCACTAGCATTTTGAGGGGGAGATAGCTTAGTAGTTTGTTTTCGTGCAGCTGAAAGCGAAATCTGTTAGACAACCCACAGTCTCAAATACTTATTCTGAAGGCTCATGAAGATATATTTTTCCTGATGTGAAATCAGGAATGCAGCATCAATGCCTGACCTTTTATTAACCAACTCAGAAAAGACTGAACTAAAAGGCATTTTGTTCGTCATCTTTGATGGCTACAGATTTATGTCATCCCAAGGTAACCTGTGCAGCTATAGGTTCGCCATTAGTCCAACCTCAGTAATGCAAGGCTTAAAAACAAATTTTGAAGGCAAGAATAATGAAAGTCATAGAGGTAACTGGAAAATAAGAGACAACACTGCAATATTTGCTTTGTCTCTTTATTTGATAACTGATATTCTAGACAAAATAAATCAATCCATTCTTCAAGGCATGTTCAGTGCTATGAGGTAAACTGCTGGTTAAAATGGGAAAGTTGATTAGGAAGAACCACCATAATGTGTTTAAGGTGATAATCTAAAGTAGATTAACAACCATTGACATTGGAAGTGGAAGAACAAGCCCAGAGGTAATTTTATTAAGAATATTTCAAGGCTCAGTCTTAAGAAGGAGAGGTGCTGTGTTTGGAGGTATTGCACAGAGTATCACAGGAAAAAAATGGATGCTTTTGATGACTGAAGTAATAAAGTTGGAATGAAATTCAGTAATCTAACATGAAAGGCCATGCATGTTGAAGTTACAGCAACATTTTCTATTTTTAATCTGAATTTATTAAATCACTGGATAACTCAGAGCTACCCTTTTTATCCTTGGCTAGGAAAAAAAGCGAAACACCCTATATCAGTATAAACTGGTTGCTTCCAAGTGAGCAAGTGCTAATGCCATTGTAAAAAGCACTTCAATATTGTGCAAAATTATAATCAACCATGTGCAAATGAAACAAAGATAAAAGGTGCATTTGATTCAAAAAGATCCAGAAAAAGCTGTTCTGGGGTGGTAAGTGTAATGGAGAGCCTATCTTTTATAAAAGAAGAAAAGAGTGAATCATTTACAGCAGCAAAAGGGGTAAAGAACAGACATCATTTTAATTTATAAATGCAGAGAGATGAGAGGCAAGGGTAAGTAAGGGTGAACATCAGAGTTGAAAAAGAGTTATTTTAACTAATGGATAATGAGGGCATGAAAAATCAACACATATAAACATTTAGTCTGGAAATGAGATACTCTTTTGCCATGGGAACAGTAGTGTTATGAAGCAGCTTTCCAACAACTGTAGCCCAATAAACTGCAGAAAATAAAAATATCTTCATTTAGGTTATCTGAGGGATCATACAACTTGGTTTTCTACAGTATCAGATGCTGAACTCAATGATTCAAGAGAACCTTTCAGACTGTATTCCCAAGGACAAGGAAAAAGATATTTCCTAGCAGGGCAACAAAAAATAAAACAAGTGCAGGATCACTGTCAGAGAAGACACGCTGACTTCTGACAGCCTACTCTTGTAACCGAGACAAAATAGCTGGAAACTTCATCAGATTTGTTCATCTCAACTTTTTAAAAGATGAGAGGCAGTGCCAAACACTCAAAACAATAACGTCTTGCCTTTATAAACAACCTTTAGTATCACTGGATATAAACCAGAGACTTGGACATCTGCTGAGCATGCCTATTGGATTGGCATCAGTGCTCTCCCCCTGGCTCGCACGGAAGGTGACGGGGTCAGGAATGAGACATCTTGTTCTTCAAAAACAATCTTCCATTTTGCCACTGGTAGCTTTCAGAATCCATTTCCTATATAGCTGAAGCCTGTTTAATTTTGCTTGCTTTAGGATGCTTTTTTGAGCATCCTCTAGACTTCAGTTAGAGCCAGAGAAACCATCTAACTGCACGTGTTGTGCTGAATTACTGACGATCAGGAGATGTTCGGAGTTCCATCTCTTGGCACAGCCATGGGTAATGCTGTATGTCCTGGTACATACTGGGAACAGATTGTCTGAGCCTGCTCTAAGAATTTCATGATTACAGATGTAGCTTGGGTCTGCCTTTCTCGCTGTTCCACCAAACACCCTTCTCTAGCCTTTAATCTATCTGCTAATAGATGTTATTTTTAAACTGGCCTAACATCCATATTTTGCTCATTTCCGTAAGAGATGCAGACAGCCTTCATCCAGACAGACAGGGAATGAGAGTAACTCGGAAAGGTCAGTACCAGTGGGACAGCAATAAAAAAGGTGCAAGCCCCAAATAATGTTATCATTCCCATATCTTCTGAATTTTCCTCCTAATTCTTCCAACCTTGCAAGGAGACAACCCTACTTGGCATAACCCAGCATCATGCTCAAGGAGATGCAGAGCAAACCAGTGCTGCATGCCACAGGGTTTTTCTCCGGCTAAAATTTCAGCACCAAAATAGAGTTGTGGATGAATACGGTAACTGGTAAAGCGCTGGGTGATTTAATCAGGTCAAGGGGGAAGGCAGGCATGGCAGTACTGGAATAAGCAGTGTGAGATCATTAACACCCAGCTGATGGATTAAAAGAAAGGCAAAGGAAATCTCTGAGGTCTCCCTGTTTCTTCTTTTTACCAGTCTGAAGACCAGACAGAAATATGGGCATGTGTAGGGGAGTGTGAGCTATTTTAACCAAAACATTTCATCCATCCCTAAATATGGTCACAAGATTTTAGATACTTGGCTTACTCTTAAACAGTAAGATTCTGAATTATCTCCAACTGTGTAGGCTGTAAAAGAAAATGCATAAACCAGCAATCCTGCAAACTCCCTAGAAACATATTCACTGCCAGTTTTTTTCTCTGTAGCTGTTATATTAATCAGCGTCTTAAGAAATTAGAATATCCTGTGATTATATCTCTTTCAAACCTAATAAGCAATGTTTTGCAATTAACTTCAACTCGCTCTCCTTAATATCATTATCTATCATCTAGAGCTTTAAAACATGGCAGAAGAAAATGCCAAAATTATGGTATCATGTATATAGGTTGCAATTTCCTTTCAATGAGCAGCAAACAGGAGTCTTTCAGTGGCATCTTGGTTACTCTCTTAAGATTTCTAACCCAAATGGAAAAAATGTGAAAAGATCAGCTGTTCTCAAAAATATTGCCAGAAAAACATATTCTAGGGATTTTGCCTGAATCGGAACTCAAATAATTTTCCAGATTCTGGCCTTGAACCAGAACTCAAGAGATCAGCCCAGATTTCAGGCTTCAGTTTTAAATATTATCAGATATTCATATCTAAGCTCATCTCTCAAAGCAACATATTCACATGTGTATAAGTGTGAGCATACACACAGTGAGTGTGACACTGGGGTGTAGTCAATGGATTTTATTTCTGTACTTGTAAATGTATATAATCCCGCAGAAACATCTCTCCTCATCTGCCATATGAAAGTGTTATATATACGGAATGAATGGTATAAGGTATTATCAACATAAATTTGGAATAGTCAAGTTATTTATAAACAGGCTTGGTAATATCAGATTTTAATTGACGAATGTTGATAAAAATGGAATTTATATTGCCTTTCAAGACCATGGGCTACAATATTTTTTTTTCTGAAACTGAACAGATGCCAGAAATAAATCAGAAATTGCAAAGTGGAAGAGAGATGTAAGGCAGCGCGCCGAGGGCCAGGAGAAGAAAAGTGGAAAATTACCAGAATGTAAAACTGATGGATTTAAGGGAGAAAGGCAGAGTGGCATTGCTGTGAATACTGGGGAACAGACATAGAAAGAGAATCCAAGTTGACCAGAAATTATAATGAATAATGCAAGTCAGGAACTAAAAACGTTCTGTAAGTTAAACCCTGAGTTTTCAATAAAAGTAACTGCGATATCCTACCAACACCAAATCTCCAAGTGCAATAGATGGATTTTGCCAAGCAATAGACAAGCAAACATGGGTGAGTTTTCTCTCATATCTCATTGGCATTTTAGAAAAGCAAACTGTTACAAATTTCCTTTCATATACATGACCTTTAATTATGCTGATTTTTCATGACTCTCTGACTGGAAAGCTGGGTTCTCCTATTACCAAGAGGCTGAATCAGGGAGAAAAGCACTAAAAAACAAGCAAACTAAGAGATAAATCAGAAACTTTCAAAAATGACAGTTAGGAAAATATACTGGTTTCAAAGTCATATAATTGCAGATATGTGGCGCAGATACAGTCTTATACTTCTGCATATTAAATCAACAAAAATAAGGAAAGGAAAAAGCATACTCCAGTAACAAGAAAACATTAATTCAATCACATTAGAAATACACTCCATCTTATGTAAGACTTCCAGTAACTATGAAAGGCAGCCAAGTTTAAACCACTCCCAGAATATGTAAAAATGAATTAGTGACTTTCTGATTGAGTTAATTTTACAAAAGAGCTATCTAAGAGCACAATTTAATTCTCTCCTACCAATATTTTCTGTTGTTTTGCTCCCAGTCCGCAGCTCCTTCAATTTGGCCGTCAATTTAGTATTGATTAATCTTCCTGTTCATAGTAGCTCCCACTGATGTCCACTGAGCTCCTCCAGATTGTAAGAGCTTTGTTTCATAGATCCACTTTCAGGATCAGATACTCACTTTGTAATTTTATTCATCAACCACAATAGCAAAGGATATCCAAAAAGTGTTCAACAGAGATAATGGTTACTTACCCTTGTTAATAAAAAGCCCAAAGCATAACAGGCAAAGAGCACCTTTTAAGAGTCGACTATTATTAATATACACTTCACAAAGCTTTCCATCATTCACTTTTCACTGTCATTCATCCTTTCTACTGGTCTCCTGCACAGACTTTCTATCAAGCTACAGATCAGATGCTGCAGCTGGATTCTCCTTTCTCCTGAGAATTAACACAGTTAGATGTCATTGATAAGTATTGATTTACATTCATAAGGATCTTCTGTGTCTGCCTTAACCTTTTATCGATCCATTAGCAGCAGTTAACTGAGGACTAGACAATGGGCTTTTGAGGGACTGCTCAGGTTCAACAGTGCTTAAAACAACTTAGGTCACAGAGAAGGAAAATGTGCAGTTAGCAACTCCAAGCAGAGTCAGCAATTTATCTTGAATATAATCAACTGGTAACAAAACCCATCCTGCTGCATACTACTGCACTCGTGCTGCTTTGCTGTGCCAGCAGGACCAATCCTTCCAGTCCCTACAGCCACAAGTGGTATCACCACCTCCCTTTTGCCCTGCTCTTGTGGTGAGACCATGAGACTGGTGTCTCAGCACTGAATTTCATGTTTTCTCACCCAAAGGGTTACAATTCTCTCTTTTACTTCGCATTCCACAGATTTTCACATGTGTAAAGGGAAAGCAGCTGTGCCATATTTTTAGCTTAACTAGCTGAAAGGAAAAGCAAAGGAAGCTAAAATCAGAAGTACTGTTTTGCGCTATGGAGCACATTAATGATGCCTTTCCAAGCTCATCAACACCCCCATCACAACTAACATGTTAATTTATATTCTTCATATAGTACTAATTATGTGTACAGCGGCATGATACCCCATATGAGGAGCTATCTCACTATAAGAGATAAAAACATAATGTTCTGAACCTGACCTCATGACAATATAAGTAATGAATTACTCCAAAGAATACTGATTATCATAGGGTTAAAATATGGTCCTTAGAGATGCTTTAAAGATCATGTAATTAATAAAGATGCTAAATAACTGTATTTAGAGGTGGTGCAAGTGATGCAAAGCACATTTGAAAAGGCACAGGAGTAAGGCAATTCTGACTATATAACCCTTCAGTATTGAAAAGAATGGATGATTTCCATTCACCAAGAGCTATAGGAGGAACACTACAACGTACGTTACTGTTTTCACCATCCTATTCTCCTTCAACTACACCTGTAACTGAAGTACTTGCCTAATCAAATGCACAGATATGTCAACAAAAGTATTAAGCAAATTACACACGTAATTTCTAATTAGTAATTGAAAAAAGGGTCAAAATATTGATTTGCCAATTCTTCATGCTAATGAACAGCCTGAATTCCACGCAAGTCTTGTGTAGCCCCATTATCTAGAACTTTCGGCATTTATTTAACTGAGAAACAAAAGACACACTCCATAGATGAACATCACTTTCTTCAGCTCTAACAGAGGCCACCCAGTGGCTAGGTACAGCAGTAAAAATACATTCTCTGGGTACCTACAGGTCTTTATAAAAGGATTTGTGAACACAAGACAGTGGGAAAAGGGATTCTGTGCCTTACCACTTAGCTTTGACTTTCTCTTTCAGACTACTAGGCAGCAATTTTGCAGCTGCTGTTAGACACAGCTCTCAAAGAGCACTGGGGATGTCCAGCTTCTGAGCAGCACACACAATGCTGATGCTACTCTGGCAACAAATAGGGTTTGAAGTAGCATTTGCATCATCTGGAGCTGCTCTTTTCCCAGCACACAACCAGCCTTTTCTCTCATGATGCAGCACCTCCACAGAAAGATTTACATCCACACAGCATTCTGAGGAGTTTTAACATAAATACATATTTTGACAACTTTAAGCCTAGCCAGCTTGAAAATTCAGCTAAAGTGCTTTTAAGAAGTACTGCCAGTACATAATATATCATACGGGGTTAGCTGAGACAAAGGTTTAAATAATAGCGCACTTAAGAAATTCTGTATGATGGGTGCAGATTCAAAATATGTATTAGACTCACCTATAATCTCACATGTGTAAATAATATGAAAAGCCACTGAGCTATGTGCAGTAATTCCAGTGTAAAACAAGATCAGTGTCAAGACCACCGAAGACTTCTCAACCACAAAATTACACTGCTACAAAGATATTTAAAGTCAGTTGTAATACACTGAATGAACCCACAGGAAGAAGAGCCAAGACAAAATGCAGCAAGAAAAGAAAGAAAATGCTTTTCTTGTGGTAGTTCATCCCTTGGTTTATACAAATTGCTGACCTGTTAAAGTGGAATTCTGTTTACACACTGAAATATAGGGCTTCATTTCTTCACACACAATAAAAATTTCAAGTAATTTGTATACTTACGGCAATCTCAAATCTAGCCTCTAGGGGTTAGGGTACCTTTTTTACTAGTTGTATTTTCTTTGTTATTTTATATGTCCCCTTTTTAATAACCTTGAACACAGTGACCCCAGGTGGCAGATACAACAATGGCTTCTTTCAGAAGCTAAGCCAGACCTTTCATGTTTCATTGTGAGACAGAAATCTCTGTGTCCTAACACAGAGTCCCCAGCATCAGTCCAGGCCAGCTCGGTCCTTGCTATGGGACTGGGGACAGTCCATTCCAAAAAAGTCAACAGAAGTCCTTATGGGACAGGTTTTCACCTCAGAACCTCGGTTCCCCATTTCTGCATTGAGGTTTCTCTAACAACACAGCCTTCAGCTTTGCTTGGGCACTGGCAGGAGCTGCGCAGCACAAACCTCTATATCTGGGCTAATTCGGGCTGCTGAGAAGCCAGGTGAGTAGCTGGCATAGGTCCTCGTGCTGCTGCAGCCAGGCAGTTGCTTTGCCCTAACCTGACCATCTAGGTAGTTCTGTGCTATCAGCTTGCCCTGTAGACGTGCACAAAGTTGTGTATCAAAATGAGACACAGATCTAGATCCAACAAAAGACTACACATACTCTTCAAAACCTTAATTCGAATAGGACTTAGGCATCTTAATGACTTTCTCCATGCCTCAGCCACCCCACTTTGCTGTTCCAACTACCTCAACAGCTTACCGGTTTTTCTCATTATACTGCCTGGAAAAAAATTCAGCTGCAAGAAGTCTGCATTTTGTGACCCATAGTATAAAAGCACAAATAAAAGCATTACTAATGCAAAATATATTAACAGTAGGCAGACAACTCACAGTAGCTTTTCCATCTTTAAAAACCTGTGTTATTTCACAGGTAGAACAGATCAGTGAGTCACCTCTGTTCTCGTACGAGCCACACAGCAGCCAGAGCATCTGTAAGCCTTTGCTCAGAGGCTGCACTCCAAAGGAGAAAAGTGTGCTTCAGAGTTGATGTAAACAAATTAATTTAAGTACAAAGGCAGCCTTTTCAAGCTGTTCACCAAAAGAAAAGCTGCCCAACACTATTTCTACTTTGATTTGTATCCATTAGCCATTACATTCATGTACAACATTAATAAGGTTCACGTGCGTGTTTTTTAGTCTTCAGCCAAACTAGCTCCCAGAGGGAAGGAAGCACAGGGCACACCAGTGTCTTTCCAGTGAGATTACACTGACTGCTGAAGAGCTCCCTAATGGCAATGAAACTGTCCTGCCATTGCCAGAGGGTGTCACTACGGCACTAGAACAAAGCAACAAAACAAAACAGATAAACAAGAAATGCGAAGAAATTTATCAGAAATAAGCTCTATGTAACCTTTGCGTGAATTGTTCATCATTTCACCCATGGGCTTTAAGAGCATGATTCTGGAATCTAAGAACAATATAATCCTGTATTTTCTTTTCCTCCCAGTATCTCTTGTGCTCTAATCTGATTTTTAACACTAAGTTTTGGAAGGAAGAAAGAACTACCTGTTAGAGCTGTCTGCAGAATCTCCGTTGTTCCCACACAATTTAACTGTGTTTTCCATGAAAGCATCCTTTGAAAATGAAACTATTCTAAATGCACATCGTTCACATTCACAATAACTGTATTCGTCAGCCAATTGTTTTAATAGGAAGTTGCGGCAAAAGAAATCTAAATCTTCTGACATAATGATATATAGCCCAGGTAATTAAAGAGCCTACAGTAAGCATATTAAAGTGAAGATCAGATCTCAAGTGCTGAATTTGGCTAAAATCCTAAACCAGAAGAGGAAGGAAGTCCCAAAGCCCAACAGCACAGTAAACGAATGCACTCAGAAGGCAGTGAAAAAAAACCCTGCAACATAAGGAAGATCCTAAGGTGCACCAAATTCGTAGGTTTATTGTCTTTCTAGTCTAAATGCAATTTACTTACTACCAAAAAATGCCAGGAGTCAGATAACCATGAGCCTATATTAATATGGCATATAACAGCCAAGAAAACTTGATGGATGTTGTAATCTACGAAGAACTCAGTTGGGACATGTATGTAAGGGATCAGGCATTAAAAAGGCATATGTTGCTAGCTCCTGCTCTGAAGGTGACTGTCAGTATTAGAGGGTGGGATGAGTGTGAAAAGGAGAGCATTAAGTTTGGCTTATTGCTGCATATACTGCCCAAGCAATTGAGCAATTTTATTTCAGCTATATTTTAGTACCAGGGTAAACCGACATTGCTGAGGACAGTTTTGATTAGGAAGGGCTGCTCCCACAAAGTGCTGCAAAGCTCTTGTCAACCTGTCAAGGAATCAAACCCTGTGCTCTATTAATAGAACAATAATTTCATATTCTTGGAAATAAGTTCTAGTCAAAGCACAAGATTTAATAAATAAGAGAGGAGACATGACATACCATTAAAGAACAGCAAGTAAACTTGGACAAAACACAACTTATCATTATTTTAAACTGAGTTTCTAAAAGCAAAGGAAAATCTGCATGGATGTTGTAACCATGTTGCAGAAAGCATCTGTACAAAGAACACGGGTCAACTGTGGTGATGAAACTGTCAGGACTTGAAATCAGGGCACCACTACAATATTTTGACATAGCAAATCCGGTCTATCGTGGTGAAGGTTCAGTTGGCTGTTCTGGGAATTATTAGGATGTCAAAAGGCCAAAGTCTGTTTCTGCATACTGAAAAGTAGTTCCCATTCACCTCATAAGCCAGTGAAGTGCCTCTGTTAGGGAAAAGAAGAGCAAACATTTCAAAGGTAGCGGCAAAGTCTTCTCACAAATCTTTTCAACAAAGAATAAAAAAAAGACAAAATTAAATTCAGGAGATATGTAAATCTCTTGTTTTGTTTCTCTTGTTTCTCCCTGACTTTTCATGACAAATACGGATCTCACAGGCTATCAGACAGATGAAAAATATGTGGAAACCTGAGCTGGAATTTGGTTTAATGACAGCAAACTTGGTCTTTCATCAAAAATGGAGAGAGGGATGTCAGGAGGTCTAGCCTTTATGTGGACCTTGTAGTAACTGTAAATATCAGGACAGTGAAGTGCTTTCCTATTAATGAGAATTAAAGCTCTAGATTGTTCAGTTTATTCTGCTTACCTCAACTATCACATCTGGAAAATCATTCAATTGATGTCAGCCTTTACTCTAAGACATTCATTCACGTGAGCAAAGAACTTTCAGATCCTCTGGGGTCACGATATAAATCTACTTTTCTCACGTGGTCACATCCACAGACAGAAGAATAAACTAAATTTGATTCTGCAAACAGTGATGATAATTGCCAATCTTTTAGTTACTCAGCACAGAAGCAAGGTCTAAGAGTACAGGCACAAGAAAGCAGCTGATATGTGATCAGTAAAAGTGCTTTTGTAAGAAGCCAGCACTATGCACTGCTCAGAAGTACTGAAGTAAATCTCCCAGCTGCAAGCTTGAGCCAGTGTGGCTCTCTGGGCAAGAAAACTGAGTGTTCAGTGCTGAGACACCAGTCTCATCGTCTGAGCAGCAGCACTCTTCACGAAGCAAAGCAGAGCGCTCAGGGTACCACTTGCTGGGTGCCTTACCTTCTCCATCAGCAGCAAGATCAACACAACAATGCTGTGCAACATTGACAGTTAACTGAAGAATAGATCCTAAGGCAACTACAGCTTTCCTGATACCATCTCACACAGACTACAAAATCTCAGAAGCTCCTGAATAACATCCCATTCTTTGTAATTGAACTAAAACAATAGTATAGCAGGAGTCCCAATATGTGCCTATTTCAGGCATCCAAAAATCAGTCAGGCTCCAAGCTGTAACAGCTTGGCTTTCAGGCGTACCAAAGCCATACGAGCATTTTGTTCACAAGAGATGGTTGCTGACTCTTCATTAAATGAAATAAATTTTCATGTCATCACATTTTGCCATCTTTGAAAAAAAACCCACAATATTCTGGAGCACTTCAGAAAGTGCTGCAAGAACTAGCAACAGCGGAGAGTCAAGCTTGATCCGAAGACTTCAAGCAATGGAAAATCTGCCACATCCCAAGCTAATTTAAATTATGGATCAGTTCCCTGATTACTCTAAAAAGAAAAAACTAAACTTTTCCAGTCTGAATGTGCCCAACTTCAGCCACCAGCTTTTGGATCTCGTGTGCCTCTGTCTGTTAAAGAGACCGTTGCTATCACTTACCTTTCCCTTCTAGATACAATAAATTCACCTTCATCCTGCTTTGTTAAACTAAATACACCCACCACATACAAAACTGGGAAGATACCAAGTGCCTTAAAATAGCATCTGATGCTGTTTTCTGGATTATACTTTTTATTTAATGCACCACACAGAGGAGCATGTTGTTAAATTTGCATTAGAAAAATAAAATCTGTCACAAGCATGTCTTCATATTGCTTATAAATCATAGGTTGAATAAATATAAAAAAATTAAATCCCTACAAAGAAAGTGATAGTTTTGTGGGGCTTTTTTTGAATTTCTGAAAGCAAAAGGCAAACTGAAAACCCAATTTATTTTTCTGACTTTTTAAAAAAAGAAAAACAGGGAGAAAAGGGATCTGATGATGCCAAAGGGTTAAAGTATCCCATTTCGGGCAGTCTGAAAATCTGAATTTAGCAGCTGACAGTGCATGGTGTGTCAGTCTCTTACAGCTGTTCCAGTGGATTCAAAGACCATCTTTGTTTCTTGAAATCTTAGCAACTGTTACTTTTTTCCGAAGACAATGATAGACCAGCTGTTACCTCACAAGATGTGAAGTACTTCAGGTCAAAGTCTTTAGTAAGGAACTTGTAAAACAAGAACTAAATCATTGTTTGGGTTGTCAGATTATTTTCATTAAAACAAGAGTTAGCAGTCTAACAGACAAATAACTTACACTTGGTATTTCCATTAAGTGCACTAGAATGACAGAGAAATTTCATCTGGTTGCTGAGCTGAATCCTCTCTTTCTATAGGGAAAAAAATCACGATGAAACCTTGTAGAATGAGAGATTATTTTTTGTTTGAATGTCCGTTTCCTTCTGTCTTGCCAAAGACGGTGTTACTAAACAGATGTCATCTCATAAAGGAAATGCACAGGTCTAACCATTCAGAGCATAAGATGGGGATTTTCAAGAGAAACCTGTAAGAGTTAGATGTTCACTTCCCACTATATATCAATCAACGTGAATATCTAGTTCCTTTAAGCTCTTTGAACATCATCTTCTAAATGCAAAACTAAGCAACTTAATCACACAGTTGATCCTCCAGTACCGGTACTGATAATATTCTCACTTGAAGACACGTAGGCTTTCAAAGCCATGCAAGGTTGCAGAATCAATCACCTAATGAAGACTTACTAGAATAACAGTAACGGTTGACAAGTTACCTACAACCCTTCTGGGGGGAAAAAAATAAAAGAAAGCATCATTTTAAAGAGCTTTAGTTGAAATAAACCCTTGTTCGTCCTTGCACAAAGACAAATTACTGCTTCCAGCTGCTCTGATGCAGAAGACAAAGACTTGCTGAGAGGAGTGGATGTTCTTTTATTCAACCTTTGTGTTTAATTCTGGAAAGCCTTAGCACTGAGTAATGCATTTTCAGAATCACTGCCAGCTAACTGTTGTGTAAAGAAGCACACAATGGCACGGTCATATATACTGCAGTGGTAGAAGAATTTTACAAGGCCTGTTAAACTCGGCAGTAGTCTAAATTTTTCTATTTTATAGACAGAGAGAAAGATAAGTTTAGACTCAAGATTTTTTCATGAGCATGCATGAATAGCATTTGTCTCAGGCTATTTTTTCTAGATCTAAGGATTTATGTAAATTACTTCTCTGTTTTAACTCTGTTTTTCAGAATGGGTGACATACTGCCCATATGTAAACCGCTACTTTATGCAGAATTAAAAATAACTACCATTAGGAATGGCGCCGCTAGTATTTGTGATGAAGAATATAAACTGTCTAACGAAACACTGAGGGTGAATCACAACCTCATGAACTGACAGGATTTGTTTCTCAAGATAAAAATATCCATAAATACCAAATGTGTGTGCTTTCAGTTATGTTTAAGAGAATAACCTATCTACCAGGCCAAATACTGACATCACAAAGTATTTCCCTAGTACAAAGTCTGTACTATGTTAGGCTGTTGTGAAGGGATTGATACTAAAGTAGATACAATCTCCTGATGACTGCCGAGAGCAGAACTTTGCATAACTAATTTAAAGACTGCTGCCTGCAGGCACTACAATGGTAATTAAAGACAGTAATTCTTGGATAAATGAGATGGATGTACTGGAAAATAAAGTCAGTGTTAAATTCATGGCTAATCCTTGAATGGAGAATTGGATCATTTATTTTCCAAAAGGCTGGGCAATTCTACCTGGTTTCATTTCCATCTCTGCTGCCAGATTACTGTTGTCTCCAAAATCCATAACTTTTTCTAGTTTAAGCAGTATTCCTCATTGGCAAGCTCCAGTTCAGCAGGACTGAATGTGCTTCCATTTAAACACATGAATAGTTCTTTTGACATCCATAGCAAGTCAATGGAACAACTCAGAGTTAAACACGCACTTTTAAATACCATGCTGAATCAAGGCCATAAACAAGGGATAAAAGACACAAAGAAAAGCTGGATTGCCAGGCAGTTTACCTGGAAAATACCTTAGTGTTATCCAAAGAAGGAAAGATTTGTTTAGCATGCCTTGGTTGCTTTGAGAGATGAGTTTCTTCTTCTTGGTTGCTTACAAGTAGAATTCAAAAGACAGGCTAATCATCTAATACAACTGATGATCAGAAAAAATTCTTCCACACAGAGCACAGAGAGGTTTTGCACCAGCTTCTTCAGTACTAAATCTGTTACACATACATATAACTTGAACATACATATCTCCTCTGCCCCTACATTACCACGGTCTGCTGACCATCTCCTGGAGTTCTAGCACAGGTGGGATAGTCACATCTCTACAAACCATCAGAGGATGCAGCCCTCCCTGCTGTGCACCCTGCACAAAGTACAATGGGATGATGCTGCCATCCTCCACTCTCTGTTGCTACTCCTAAAAAAGATGGTGAAGAAACCTGTCCAACTCTTTGGTCACAAAAAAATCCTAATATAACCCCAAAAACCATGTTACTGACTCAACAAAGCCCTCCGCCCCCACTCTGACATGCTTACTGTGCAATTTCTCTCTCATCTCTTACTCTTTCTCTTCATCTCTCATCTTCTGAGTGGCTTAACTCTACATTTTGAGCATTCTTGGCAAGGAACAATAGCTCATTATAGAGGTATTCACACCATCTATTTCCATTCTCTGAGGGAAATTAAGGTGCAGTTTTGCCATCGCTTAATTTGGTTTTGGTCCCTGCTTCTGCCAAGAGGGGAGGTGCTACCCTGTCCTCTCCTCCCTTCATCTAGCCAAAGTCTTTCTGCAGCCAGGTACAGGGTGGGAGGAAGGACCTGATCTGACTGACAATTAACCCTCCAGGGGAGGATCACTTTTCAGAGAGCTAATCTGGCTAACCGCAGCCATGAGAGCAACAGGAACATGCAGCCAAGGTTTGGAACTCATGGTGTCACCTCCTCCTTTGGTACCAGCTCAGAATTTGGCTTAAATCAATGGGGAAACCATACCCTGAGGCTCCTGAGGTGTTTTGAGCACCAGCTAACTTAGATGGCTACAGCAGGCAGAGTAAATATCCCCCCTTAACATCCATGTGGTTTTAGTATAACAAGGACTCTTGCAGATGCAGAAATACTAATGCAGTATCACGGGAAGGGCATTTTTCTTGCACTGTTCTGCACACTTAGGCACATATGAAGCACAGGCAGAAGCTAGATTTATGTTTGTTTTTTAACAAAAGAGTTAGGTTACAAATGCAAGGAATATACAGGATGTCTACTGAATATGTCATAGCTGTGGCATCCTGTTTCTAAAATATCTTGCTCCTGAATGGTGCCATCTTAGGTTTCTTCCACATATATGAGGCTTTCCAGCTGGCCTGCAGCCAGTGCTTTAATAAAACATAGTATTATGCAGAAATGAATAAAACTTATAGCAATAAAAATGTCCTTGAAATTCACTAATCACCAGAAGTTCCAAGAATATTTTAATATGAGATCAACAGGAGAACAACTAACAATCATCTGTTAGCCATGGAAAACCACTTTTCTAACATTAAATTATGTATGTATTGAAAAAAAGTACCCAAGTCATTACTGACCTGGATAAAGACTGTGTTTTCTGAATTTGAAGACAATACCTGGCTGTAAAGGAGCTGTGAACACTTCAAAAAACATTAGGATGTAAAATGATTACAACTTGAAGAAATGGTCTGAGAAAATAGATATACTTTCAACAAAGACACAGCCGCTAAGTGTATTGGGTAGGAGTAATCAACAGCATAAATACATGCTGAAGATTCACTGCCAAGCAGCAATTCTGCTGGAAAGGATCCAGTGATTCCAGTGATGACATCCTAAATAGGAGTCAACAATATCCTGTTGCTGTGGAAAATATAAAGAAACCAGAAATAGGTGGACCAACTGGAGAAGACTGAGGAAAACAAAAAGGTCAGTCGACTGAGGAACCTGGTCTGCGAAGGAAGATAGGGAGAAAAGAGATTCATCTAGCTGCCAAAACAGAAGATGTGTGAAATAACAATAAACATTCAAGCAGATTAAAAAAAGAGAAAATAAAAATGTATAAAGAATACACTAGTTTCCACTACTGAGGATCCAAAATAGAGCTAAGAGATTTCACCCATCCAGAAGACAAACTAAATTATGTTCACGATTTGCCTAACCTGTTTGTAACAATTACAGATTCTACAATCTACTGAAGTGTCCTTTCCACTAGAAATGACTACCACGTGTTCACATTCATCTTGTTCAATTTAAGTCTGATTCTGACGTTTTGTCTTCAGGGGACACAGGCACATGATTACTCATTCTGCCTCTGTGGCAACCCTTAACACATTTTAAGAACATTATTGTGTCTCAGTGCTGAGGAACTCTTAATTTGGACATTAATGTCTTTCAAACAGCATGTGTTTATGCCCAGTAAGTCCCTATAGGACCCCACTTTGCCACCAACCATGGCTTACAAAGCTGCCTGAATTGCAGAATACAGTTTACTTAAAACACACCTGTAAGAAGGTAGTAGAACATTTTTCTGAAATGCTAACAGTAAGATGACGGTATGTACAACAACACGCCTCCAAGTTTATCTACAGTATCACAGTAGCATGTGCCCTCCACATTGTTTGGAAAAAGGTAAGAATTTTTGTTTTAAGAAAATACTTGCTTGGCTTGCATGCCCAGTACAAGTGCCAATTTTCATCTTTACATGTTGGCCCCAACAAGCACATAAAATAAAAAATGCCCTTTATTCTCATACTTTTGCCACACAGGCAGCACACAAATGCAACGTTGTGTGTTGCTGTAATAAATACAGCAGTTTTGTCTACTGTTTATTTTGCACCTTTGTAAGAGCTCAATATTTCAGTAAAAGCATTAAATACAACTTCCTGACCCTTGTTTCCAAAGAAGCTCCACACCAGTATACTGTTCAAACAAATGAATTTATTATTAATCCAATAAAATACACATAAGTATTCTGAAAGCTGCTGCAGGCATTACAGCTGCCTATATATTAGTAATAAAGAATAAATCCTGGTAAAAACTATGATATTAGCTAAAATGCTGAAAGTGGAGGCTGGCAGTGCATGTTAAATATTTATGTACTCTCTTTACTCCTTGATGAACAAGTTTTACATAGCATTTACATATACAATTTTACATAGCATTTACATACAGATATGGTGAATGTTCACCTGTTCCACTCCTTTATGTGGTCAGGAGGCCACTGAGCTTCTGCATAGGGACTGACAGACGTGGCTCATGACTCACAGCAGAGCAGACAGGCACTGGTGACATCCTGGAACCAGGACTAACACTCCTGCTGCTCTCAGTCCTGCTCTCACCCACTGGTTATGCTTCAGTTCTATTTCCTTGTCCTCCCCGACAATCATCAGCATTGGGTCCAACTTCCACTCCCACAGCAGATCACCTCCGAACCTTCTCAATGCCCCCCTTCTCGGTGGCTGCCCCCATCCACTAAAGACAGAACATCCTGTCAATGAAACGATGAAAAAATATCTTTTTTTATCCACAGAAGGAAAACCAACAATTTCTTCCTCCCCCCCCCCCCCCCCCCTTTATTATTCAGTATCTTGAATAGTCGCAGAGCCAAGTAGGTGTACTTGTATTCCAGCATTACATGTTGAACCGATAAAAATTCTTACTAGGTACACTGCCAGGTTAGAAGAGATTAGGACAATTAGACTATCCCCTTGTCACCAATTTTGACTTTATACACCATTTCACAACTAGGAAGCCTTACAGGATGTTAATCTGCTGGATATCCAAGAATGGGAGAGGAAATAAAATGCTGCCAAGTTATGGGTGTAATTCTGTCTTTGCATAGATAGAAATCATTCACTGCTTGCTGACTGAACAAAACCAAAGCAGAAGAGAAGGCATCAGTACAATGCACCCTGCCTTGCTGATTTCTCCCATATGCAAAATTCTCAAATGTCACAGACCAAAAGAAGGGGGAAACTTATGCAAACTCTTAATGGCCTTCAGAATGGACCTGAACCATGAGATCATGTTGGAACCTGGAGGGATAAGATCAGCAAGGAACTTCTTCCCCTTATTTAGCCATTAGAATCTGTAATGCAGGCCACCTAAGACAACTCTTGAATGTTAAGTGTAAATTCCCATCAGCATTCTGGAGGGACATCACAAAGATAGATGCACTTGCTGAAATATGAACTTCTGCAAAGTCTGTAATTTCATCTTTAGGTTCTTTTTATCAGGTACAAATGCCATAATCAAGGATTTTAGTTATTTTTTTTTACTGGAACTTCTTGGATCACTGTTGCAATGAAGAGCAGAGAAACAAGACTGCTTCTGCCCTCAACTGATGTTAAAGACAAACTGCTGCAAAGAACACGATCTATAAAAAATAAATCTATGCTTATAATGCAAAAATCCCTCACAGTTAATGTTACCATTTTACTTTTCCCCAGTATAATGAAAGAGAGGGTGAACGCCTCTTACCTGGCTGTAGGTCCAGCTCCACCAACATTTTCTCTGAGGGCTGTTCATCCTTGAACAGACTGCAGAGCAATTCCTAGTTTTTCTGGGTGCACAGTGCTGCCTTCTGTATCAGATGTTGTTCTACGCTGCAGTGAGCTCCTTCAGAGCTGGCACACGAGAAGCCGTTTTGCACGACTGTGCATATATACGTAAGGCTTTAGTGAGTACCAAGTCAGGACCAGAGTTGCTGATCTTGCAGTGATCATAACTACCAGGTCTTCAGAGTGCTCTCTGTCTGGGAAAACTGTCCTCTTGGTGGCCACCTCCACAGCTTCTGCATGATGTTTGCGCACCAGTATGAACTATGCTTTTCCAGAAAATCTTGCCATGGTCACATCTGAGCTTAACTAACATGCTTCACTGCTCACCGAGCAAGACAATTTGAGCAGTCTCTTCTAAAAGAGTTTTTGAGTGGAGTCATGAAGGAAGTGGAGTACAGAAGAAACACAGAACAAAGGGCAAAACCCCCACGTGAACATAAGCCTGCCAACATGTCATCATACAGGGTAAGGGAAAGGAGGAGAAATTAGAGCACACATGCCTAGGGACCTGTAGGATACAACAGCACTATCAAAATCCAAGCTTAACTACCCAGGCATTAAATACATCCTAACTGCAGAGTGAGTGAATAAGTCAAAGCCTGAGACAAAGTGAAAGGGCTTTGCCACACATGCCAATCAGGGCAGCAAACCCCACCAAGGCACACATTATACAAGGCTGTTCTGAGAAGACTGCAACTGTTTGGGATGATAACCAGGCAAGAAACAAGGATGAGCCCAAAGGTAGGCACACTGATACACATCTGCCCATCACCCCCTTAACATCCCTCCTTTCCCCACAGCTCATAAATATGCCTGTATCTCACAGAAATTTTTAATACAGTCCAGCATTTGTTAGCTGTGCAATATCTTAATAAACAATCAAAATCAAACTATACCTATTAAAACACAGTAAGAAATTAATTTGTAAAGCCCTGATGTTGCTTTAACTTTTTACAGCTGGTTTCTCATAAATTCAAAAAAATTAAAGGTAATGAGTGATATATCTATGTACATCTGAGGTTTTGTTGTCAGTGAGCATGTAACAGACCAGTTCTAGGCAAAGGAGGACGCACATAAAATATGTATCAGGTGCACATGTGTGGAAGCACAGTTAAAAAGCCACACATTCCTGGTTTTGCAAATGACAACAATAGCTCCCTTACAATTAAAAGCACATTTCCAGTTCAGATAATGGGCATTTTGCTGCTGTCTTTGAGAGAACCAGAACCCTACTCCAGAGTTTAATCAAGATCTTATTGAAGCCAGTGGAAAATTCTCATGAGAAAACAGTGGATCACCACATCACTTTGCAGCGCTGCACTGTTCTTTATAGTATTAGCAACTCCTGAAATAAACATTTTGGCAAAAGTTGCAGCTCTGCTGCTTTTAATACTCATGCAGTTACAGTTTCCCTTTTATTGCACTCGTCAGTATAATTTTACACCAGAGACTGTGTGTATGTGCGTGTGTGTGTGTGCATGCATGAGATAGATGGCAAACCTTTTTTAAGTATGGCACATGAAAAGATGCTATCTAAAGCAAGACTTGAACAAAATTATTTCAGACACCAGTGCAAAAAGATACTTGTTTACCTTAACTTCAGCATGAATTCTCATGCAATTAATCATTGATATGGAATATCTGACACAGAGATAATGTGCTACAGACTGCCTTTATAAATAAGGGTTTATGTCAGACATAAGGACCTTCACAGCTGCCAAGCAGCAAGTGCAACACAAGTCACATGGACAGCACAGCCATAAAGTAGATTAACATAAATATATTTTCAGAGAAGGAAAAATTTAAGAGTCATCCGTTGTAAATGAGGAATTAAGCCCTGCTAGTCCATCCCTCCTCCACCTGAACATCTCCTGCATCTTGGCAAATGGTCAACCATGAAATTAAATGAAACGATGATGCTGCCTTCCGTGTAGAAAGCACTAAGGAAAATAAACACCACCACTGCAGCACACTAAACGAAATATCCTCACCTAGCTTTCCACCATTCCAAGAGGACAGAACACAAATCAAGTAATATCTCACTTATGTTACTGAACTGAGCATCTGCATCAACAAGATGCAAACTGGAAGTGACGGCAATGCTATGCTCCAACTTGCTGACTTCTCCACACTTGACAAATGAAACCAGACAAGGGCAATAGCATGATGTCAAGAGTGAGCTTAGTAAAGTGCAGAGAGAACAGTTTATTCATTCATTGCAATCCTGCCTGCAAAAGCAGAATGCATGCATCCTTTTGAGTTCCTTTCCCCCGCCCCAATGTCAGCAACAGCTTGCCGGGCTCGTCATGAGGCTTGAATGGAGCACCTAGACACATCCCTGAGCAAGGGACATGGTATACAGCTGAATATGCTCCAGTGCACAACCCAGAAACCAAGAAGCTTCTAAATCTTTTGACAGTAGAGGCAGCACACACCTGATCAAGCCACAGTTTGAGGACTGCAAAAGCAGACAGTCGACAACCCATCTGTAGCATAGACATGGGAATCTGTGCTCATCTCTTAATTCCTCATATATCCATAACAGGAAAGCCTGGCTGATAGAGGTAAATGGGACATGGGGAATGCACAGAAGAGACCATGACCATGATGTACAATCAGCACAGTGCAAAAAAGCACTTCTCCTTCAATTTTTCTCTCTCAGACTACTTTGATAACATATTAAATGTCCCTTTTTCAGCCCTAAAACCTGTACTTTCAGTGTCTGTCACATCAGCGTGTCAATAACATAATTAGGATTTATAGCAGTTCTGTACAAGAATTCTCTGCTGTGGGTGAAAAAGATAGAAGAAATGTGAAAATTTAATCCTCTTCTAATTACTTCAACAATCTGCATGCTAATTGATATCCTAATAATTAGAATTGGAAAGTAATTAAACTGTGTAAACGCCTGCAAGAGGGACAAAAATTTGCACACGTGGAACATGCTTTGACTGAAAGCATGTGAGTAGCCCCACCAAATGACTGTACTGCTGATGTTCCACCAGTACTAAAAACATCAGTTTAGACAAAGTCTTTGTCCTTTCTAACCACAGGAGCACAGAACAGTACGGTTGGCAAGGACCTCATGACATCACTTAGCCTATCTACTGCAAAACAGGACTGACACTACTTATTAAATTCCTGGCAGACCATAGTCTAATCTGTTCTTAATGGCTCAAGTGGTCAAGACTCCATAACCTACCTAAGCAGCCAAAGACCTCATCTTAGTATGTGACTTGCCTCTTTCCTACAGCACTTCAAATCCATTATTATTTACCCTTTGGCATACACAGCAGTTTATTCCTCATATGCCATTATTCATACATAATTATAAGCTATTACTGTGTCCCTCTACCGCTGATTTTTTTCCTGCAGGCCAACCAATCCCATTCTTTCATCAGAAGTGATGTTATCTAGATCTGTGATCGTTTCCCACTGCTTTTCCCTGAACTTCCTTCAACTGTTTACTCTTGAAGTGCAGTGCCCAAACTGGACACTGTGTTTCAGTTGAAATCTTTCCAACATCAGGATATGTCTTGCATGTCTCCTGTTTAGTTAGCCCAGTAAAACATTAGTATTTTCTGAACTAATGTTCTGGCCACGATTCATAATAATCCACTTTTTTTTTCAAGGAACTACCAAAACTACAAAACCATCTTATAGTTATAAAGGTGTTCTTTATGCCTAAATGTACTTCTCTACTCTTGGCTCAGTGACAATCCACTCCACTTTTTCTAGAACATTTCTTCAACCTGTCAGTGTTAATTCTGAATCCTAGCCTTGTCTCCCAATGTTTTAGCAGTTCTTCCGATCTTCATGTCGTCTAAAAATTCAACACTCCACCACTGAGGTCATTAATGACAAGAATCATAGAATCGCTTAGGTTCCTTAAGTAACCTAGAATAAAGTTCATCAGGCACAGCTGATTTGAAAATATAAATATGTCTGAATACTTTCTAACTTGTTATTGCTTTTTTTTAGCTTGTGATTTTACCCTCTGTCGTAATACCATATGACAGTGCACCTAGTATGACCCAAATGAGACAGCAGTTCTGATCCAAGAGTTAAAATCTAATATAATTTCTTGTCCTTGATCAAGCTATAGACTCCTTTAAATCATAATGCACCTCATACCTTCGTTCATTGTCATCAAGATGAGCAAAGAGCACGTTCTTGGAGATGGCCTTTGCCAGAGCAGTCATAGTTTTATAGTCCTTTGGAATAACCTATAGAGAAAAGAATGAAGGGTAATTACATGCCTGGTCGCATTTTTTCATAGTTCTTGAAATCTGTAGAAAATTCCACCGTTCAAGATAATGGATACAATTTGACTTCAAACACTAAGACAGTCTTAGATCATAATATAAAGCCACTAAGAAAGTAATAAATTACTGTTTTGATAATGTGAAGATAAGAATTTATGTGCTCAATATGACAACCAGAAAAGAAATAGAAGATCCAGGATGAGTGGGGAGAAGGATATCCATAAAATACTATAATTAGTAGGTACTGGCAGCTGTGTAGTCGCCTTTCAAATCTGTTGGACTGAGGAAAACATATTTCATAGTCTTCTTCCCCTACAAACAATATCAGAAGCAACCTCTTAAAACTAGAGAATGAGCAAAATTTCTTTAGGTAAAAGGTAAAAATGTGTTGATTAAACCATACTTTTCAGTACTGACAGCAGTATAAGGAACAAGCTCCTTATAGGCCCACCTGGGTCAAAATCCTGTGCCTCTGTTTCATGGCAGACAAAAAGGACTTGCATTTGAGGATGAAGAGGCATTTTTATTTGTTAATTGGAGAGATGGAAAAAGTTCTGTTGTACATTAATTTGCCCAAAATACATGCTGAAATTCAAGAGTATGTTTCATACTGGGTGAAGGGTTTTTTTATAAGACTTTTGCAAATTAGGCTTCCATTTTGGTAAGATACGAGTAAACACTGTATCTCTGTATTTACCAAGCGTCACCTTCTGCCAGTCAGAGACGGGGATTATGAGACACAAGAAATTTGTAACAAGGTTATGACTTGTAAAAGATGTTCTTTGACTTTAGTAATATGATTTTCCTTAATAGTTTCATTATAACGGGACACAATCAACTCTAGCAAAAGTTTTAAGTGTTAAATAAACCATACTCCAATCTGAAAATCAACACCTGTTTGCCTTTTTAATTACTGTACAAAAAAGGTCTGATAATTGGCATTTATCTTTCACATTTTCTTATAACAGAAATAGTACATCTATCTTAAGTTACTGTGTATGCTGATGTGTAGGTAGTTTCCTTTCCTCATCCTGGAAAGGCAAGATACTACCCATCCAACCAGAAGCAGGATGCCTCAAATGGGAAAACTGATGTAGAACCAGTTCTCACAAAGAACTGATCGGATTTATTTCAAGGGAAAATACTGCACTATGAAGATCTAAAGCTAAACTCTGGCTTCAGGCTTAACTTATACTGACTGCTGTAGACATTAAACTACTCAAGTCTAGAAAAGCTTATATGTAGAAACTGAATATTTGTATCAGAGTGAAACATTATCTAGCTAAAAGCTTAAATTCCTCAATGTTAAATAAAATGAGCATTTGGACAGTATCTTATTCTTGATTTTTGCCCTATCGGACAAACCCTGGATTGAATTGCAGTCCTGAATCCTTGCTCTGTTGAGAATATCCTTAGCTGTTCAGCTCACTGCTAATGATCCAAAAGGGTAGATAATCAAATCACTAAGACATTGAACTCCAACCTTTCTGGCTGATTATGGAATAGTGTAGAGTAGCCTTTCACAGTCTAAATCTGCAGCAATGGAAGTCACAAGGCAAGAGACCAAAGTGGGACGGTTGGGGCAGGAACAAAGAAAACACAGAAGAGATTCTTTAGGTGTCACAGTAACCAGGCGTCTGACCAAAATCAAATGTTGGGAAGAATGACTTGGCCATTTCTTACAACACTCTTCCAACTAATTACTGAATGTTCTCTTCAAGCCGATGACCCTCTTTAGAGCAAGATTCCTATTCTGTTAGTTCTTAACTACATATTATGTCAGATGTATTGACAAATATTGCTTTCTCTAGTTTCAGAAATGAAGCAATGAAATAACCCTCTGCAGAGATCTTCCTTTGTGCTCCTCAGAATGGAGCTATGCCATGTGCTTGTTCAAATCCAAAGCTAAATCTCCTTTGATTTTCTCTCCAGTGACATAACTCATTGCACTACCTTTACTACTACTTATCCTATAGCACATCCCTTCAAGGGATCCTTTAAATTGGCATATGACCCAGATGTATTTCTATCCAACACCTGAATTCAAGCCAGTGGTTCTTCCTGGCTACTATCTAAAGTTCCATCTGTTTGCAATATTCTAACACAACCCTTGCCTTGCTTTTTACACTTTTATATTAGTTTCATAATTTGCCCTTGCAGTGTCTCCCTTTATTTCTTTGTTCTAGAAATCTCTGTTACAAACACACATCCATGGGATTCATCTGCTGATGGCAGAAAACAACGCACTGACACAAACCCTCCCAGTGCCAGTTCAATACTCCTTGAAGCATCTGCAAGACAAGAAACCATCCCCTAAATTATAACTATTGAAGCTCAGTCAGTTCATAGGAAATTAAAATCATAACAGCCCTAGTCACAGAACACACAAAATATAATCTGCATTGCTTCTTCTGGTTCATGCCTACCAATGCTACTGTCAAGGCTTATTGACATCATTGTTGAAAAAGGAAGAAAATAAAGTTAACTTCAGCTTCCATTATAAACATAAAAGAATCACTCAGTGGTGTGGGAAGGAATATTTTCTTTGATTTTCAGAAGTCAGATGGAGCCCATATTAAGCAGAGACAAATGTGATCTCTTCATGGAAGTTTTTAAAGGGGATGTTGCAAACTGCACAGAAAGAAAAGTCTTTGAAAGTGGGTTTTAAAATACCACGCAAGTTTTTCAACAGTGCAGTGCATTAACAGCTTGACCACAGCACTGTTAAAATTTACTGTATACTTGCAAGCATTACTTAACGGCCACAAAAATACTCTTCCATATTTGTTTTTAGAATGAAAGGCTCTCCTAATTCTTTGTTTCTTGGGACAGAAATCCCCAGAGCAGCCAGTGAACTTGTATCACAAGTGGATGACAAAAGCACATCTGACTGCAAAGGCAAAAAGTATTCTGCCAAAAAACAGTGACTGACAAAATGTATTTCCATAAAGAAAAAGCTTTTTGAGTTAAAGCTACTCCAGGCATGCACAAAAGCACATTAGTAGCATCTGTCAACCTTATGAAATGCATTTTTAGCCTAGCTCCCTAAACAAACATGACATATGCTATTGTAATGTCTGTCTTTTAATAACATTTGAAAGCTTTGGCCAGTTTAAAAAAAAATTGCAGTTATTAAGAGGTATCAAGGATATAATATAGCTAGGTATCTGTGTGAAAAAGGCAGTTAAAAAAAGAGAAATCCAAATTCGTGCTCCTACTGAAGAAATTATCTGATTTGGGATTGGCATTTCTTCAAAACAATGGTCACATAAAATTGCCCAAATACAGTCAACAGAATTCCAAAAATCCATGGGTTAGGTGGCACCAATCAACATGGGAACCATGTGCCTGAATGGTCTAGGGAATCTAAATGGCCTAGATTAGAAGAAAACTTGAGCTAGAAGTACCTTTTTTGGGGAAAAAAAAAAAAAAAAAAAAAAGAAGGAAATGCAGCAATAGAAAAGGCTGCTTCCCAAAACTGTGAGGTTCTGACAAAACTCAGAAGCTGCCAGAGTCTGTGAATATCAAGAAAATGGCTGAGAATTACCGACCCTGTTAGAGGGGAAAACAGATTAGCAGCACAACTCCAAAAGGAACAAATAGAGAATGCTGAAGCCACATTGATGGCGAAAGTACTTGGTCAAGGAGGCAGCAAAAGAACTTGGTGAAGATGGTCAAGTCAAGCATATGCGGGCATGAGGACACCATCCTACAGGCTGCCCCGTGAGTCCAAATTATGAGCAAAATATGAGTCACTTGATCGTCCTGTACATCTCAGAATCAGATAGACAGTAACACATTACCTTTCTGACATAAGAAACAGCATCTTCCTCAGTGTACACTTCTGCACTGACCCCCCCTCTCCTGCGTCGGGCTTTTACCACTGGGTTGGGAGGAGGAGGGGAAATCTCATCATCATGAGAATCAGACTGGGAACTGGACTTCTGCCGAGCCAGTATTTGTTTGCATTCTTCCTGCAAGGCAAAAAAAAGACAATGAAACATACCTTATTCATGTAGCTAACTTGCTGGATATACTCAATTCACTCTTTTATGACTTTTATAACTACCAGGAACCCCTTCACTTCTACCTTTGGGAAACTGTCAACTTACACATGTGTACTGCTGAAAGAAAATTAAAAATTTAATGTGAGCATGAAGGACTGACACTAACTACAATGTGTGTACAGGTATCATCACTCCAGTACTTGACCTGTTCACCTCTTCCTTACACTGACGGTAACCAACGTATTATAAACTGCAGAAATATCTTTGCAGCTACTCCTGGCTGAGAAAGCGAAAGAACAAGCCTCTTTTGCTTACTTTCCAACATCACAGCTGTTATTTTCTCAGTTGGCTTGTACATATCTTTGTCTCTTGTACAGAGAACACATCAGAAGTCACACATCAATGTATTAGATAGGTTTCTTCATCTTGCTCTGCTCTGCAGTCTTACTGTCACCAGAAAGAACAAACATGCTCCCTACTCCAGAATTTCTGCCATATAAACATTTACAATCAACGGGACTACTGCCAAGCAAATAAGATCCAAGGTAGGCTCCAGAGGACTATGAAGAACGATGGCTGGCCTAGCACCAGCTGGCCAATAGGGAGGTTAATCTCCAAATTTCACTCTCATGGAATGGAGAATAAAATACAAAGGGGAATCTCTGAAGAGAGAGTAACAAGAGCAGGAAACAGTATAGAAGACCTTCAAGAAAGGATATCTGAGTTGCAAGACTGTCAATACATACACTGAATTATTTGACTTCTAAAGAATCAAGAGAAACAAGATTACCCATAACTATAACATTTTCCTGGAGCTCCGTGTCCCATCCTTCAGCTTCCTGGGGTTCAAGGGAAAGCACACAGGAGTAAAACTTCCTTTGGATCATCCATGTCTATCAGCTAAAGAACTGGGGCCTGTCTGCTCGTTCCCAGGCGCCTGCTCATGCCCTGGTACCACCTCAGCCTGGCATCCTGCTCACAAAAGACTACACTGTTTTTGGTGCTTCTTCAGTGCCGCCTTAGCTGGTTCCTTCTAGTTTTCACTGAGCCTGCCTAATGTGGAGAAAAACCGGAGATAGGGTGGACCGCATGTCCTTCCTTGGCTTGTCTGATACGGGAAAATGACGGGCATGTACAAGAGAAACAGGAGCAGTGTAAGGGGGTAAAGTCATCTTGTGCAGCAACAGTCCAGTAATTTTATTTGTGGAGATCTATTACATTGCCATAATTGCATAACCCACACCCTGATATAGTCTCAGGATTAGGTTGATCAACCTACACATAGCCAACTATCATCCAGTGACTCTCTAAACAACTCTGGTATTTTTGAGACAATTCAGATTAGCAGCATTGCAGGCTACCTGAAAAAAACCGTAGCAATGCTGAGGTCCCTGCACACCCCATAAAAGCAGTGTTCCTTTGACAGGGATGCCAAAACCTGGTCTCTGTCTTACACAGTTGATTTCCAATAAGACTTCCTAATCAGAGCTAATGCAAGGAGTCAGCGCAGGAAGGAGGATCTGGGAGCACCAGCACTAGACGTGGCAGATTACCAACACAGCCAGTTGGTCTCTTTGTCAGAGGAAATGAGTTATAGTGAACTCATCAGGTATGGCACCAGGAAAAGAGCAGTACAGAAAACTGGCACAAATTCACAATTTCTAAGCTTGCAAGAAAAACAGATGAGTAATATATGTTTTGCCACTGATGTTTACAAATGTCTTACAAACGCAGTCATGCCACTTGTCTTTTGTGGTGTCATTCCAGTTTTTTTCCTCATTATCACTGATGCTGCTCCTCACATTAACCTAAGGAGCCTTTGACACCAATCTTTGATGCATTATTGCTTCCTGAAATAAATAACTAAATAGTATTTTGCATGCTGCATAATTCAAAGAAAGAAGTCACACATTCTTGTTTTGATTAAGGGACTACTGAAATATTTAAGAGACAAGCACAGAGATAAAGGCTGGCTAAAGATCTGACTTCTCAAGGTTCTGACCTGCCTCAGAAAGTGCCAAGTTCTTTCTAAGATCAGTAGGGTTTTTTAAATTGGGATTACAACACTGTAACTCCTGGGCCATTGCACAGTTGAGCTAGGTGCTGTAACCAAAACAAAAGGGAAAACCCCTGATCTCAGATACATTAAATCTCTACTGAAACTTTTTCATTTCCAATTCAAATTTCAAATAGCAGCACTGTCTACGTAAAAACTGACTCTGCTAGATTTTCCTATCATGTAAGAACTGCAAGTCCTATCTAAACATTCTCATCAACTTCTTCCCTACTCCTCTCTGTCTCTAGCTTCCTTGACTACGATTACGCACTTGTAGAAACACAAATAATTAAAATACAAATATGTGTGATATTAAATATAATATCTAGTCATCAAAACCAAACCTGCAAGAATTTCAAATAATATTACTGGCTACTGCAGCTTATGTATCTCTTTGATAGTGTTAAAATGCTGTTCGTATTAAATGAACACAACCAAATGCACCTTCTTCATAAGTGTAACAGAAAGGTCATGAAGACCTTTCTGGACAGCAAGCAGCTGAAAGTATACTAAAAGGTGAGTACAACAAGAGGGCAATCAGGTAACTATTTCATGGTATGCAGCACTTAGACTTTTTTTTTTTACATAGCATATTTACTGATAGAGAAGTGGCTTGCCCCATCTGAATATCAAATACACACATCTTTTTCAGTACACATTGTATAAAAGGCACTTCCAAGGAATGAATAAATATCTCCTCTGCCCCAGCACAGATTTATATATGAAAGAAAGCTCAGTGAGATAAAATTAATATCACAAAGCATGCTCTTAAACCCAAATACCTTTTAAAGTAAAAAAGATATTAAAGGATTATAAAAGTGAGTTACTATATGATTAATTTTAAAAGGAAGTCTCTTCACGACAAACTCCTTTTATATAAACAGCAGATAGTTGACGGGCTGGCTTTTCCATATGCTGCTATTTGTAGTCTAGGTAGTATTTCCATTACTGAGTTAAAGAGTGCCTTTTGAAAATAAAAGCCTATGTTCTGTCCTGGGTTAAGCTTTCAAAAAGCTGTCTTCCATATATCCTGAGGTAAAACTGCACAAATATAGCAAATATTTTAAAGGAGGAATGGACTCTCTGCAGAATAGTTCTTCAAGCACTGATCATCAGACACAGCTTGATGTGAATGCTTGTGCAGAACTCACTTTCATGTAAACACTTCACCATCTTTTGTTGTCATGACAACAAGCAATCGCACTCGCTATTCAGACAGCGCAGATGATTTATGATCATATTGCCCAGTTATGCCCACCTTAAAATGAGAAAACACACTGCAAAACAGTGTCATTGCCTTTGAGCACGCCGCAGGGAGCATCTTCTTCCTCCCTTCACACCAGTATCTGCACTGGCTTCAGTGGAGATGCTCCAGACTTGTAGGACATGTAGGGTCTGATCCAGTTATCCATAGTCCAGTGCCATTTCAGGTGACCTTGCTTGGCTTTCAGCTGCCAGCTGAGTAGGACACAAGTGTCATGCTGTCCTGTGTCACATCTACCAGCTCCAGTGGACACTGCACATAATTTAGGGAGTCTTAACTGACAGTAAGGGACCACACGAGCACCACCGACTGAAGCCTCCAGCATCACTGCCACAGTCCAATACAATGCTATATGAACACATCCAAAATCTACAAACCAACACTGACTGCCATGTGACAATAACACTCTATTTCATATGTACATAATCTAATCCTACTTCTATTCAAACCATGTTGTAAGTGACCAAAAACCTAGATGAAGTTGTGAACAAAAGTCTTTTCTGGGATTTCTGGGGGAGACGGACAGTGAAACTGGAATACCATTACTGACTTTGATGACAATAAACTGGAAAGGAAAGAAAATATACCATCATTGCCTCAAATTAAAAGAACAACTAATAAATACAACTGCCATGAACCAATTATCTTTAGAATGTCCACCTTTAGCTAAGGTATTTGTGCTATAAGAGGCTGAGGTATTAAACACAGGAATTTAGCATGCTGTCCTCAGTGTATGGGGTCATTGCCTTTCCAGATTAAAGTTCCCACAAGTTTTTTAATGGTTTAAACATCACAAGTGAAGCGGCCACAATGCCGAGACAGTTTTTAAGTTTACCTTTCCTTTCAGACTGCTTGCTGAAGAGTACTCATGCTTCCTGACCCAGAAGCTTTCTCCTCTAACAGCCAGAGCATTTCCAAACAGAAATTCCCCTCCAGTAGTTCCTCTCCCAGTCTCTCCTTTCAGGCTTTGTCACCACCTGGGAACTCAGATGTTTCAACTGAAGGAAGAAGAACACCTAAGGAGGTTCCAAATCACTGTGCAGTTTTACATCAACATCCCAAGGAGACTTTTAAAAACAAGTCAGCTGTTTGGTATCACTGCTCGCTATCTCTGCTCTGCCTCCTACAATTTATTCATTGCATTCAAAAGCAACAACACAAAGTACACTCTAAATGAACTAATTTTTCTTCTTTTTTTTTTTAGCTCAAGCAGACTCATAAAGTTTTCTGACTGACAGACCTAGAATCTGCTTTATATTTATCCAGAGAAAATGTGCAGGATAGTTAGTTCATGCACATATAACTAACCTCCCTTTGAACTGGAATTGACCCAGAGGAGACGGTCTCAATACAGGAAGGCTTCTAACACCACCCCATTGCTCCTGTAGGCTGACATGATGATTTATAGCAACTAATAAAGGCCAAAGGCAAAGCACTTTGCTTTGTCGGAAGCACAGGACTGACCAGTGCCATCACTGAAAGCGGGAGAAATCTGGGAGGGCTTAATGTCCTTTCCAGTCTTGTCTTTGCCACGATGGACAACTCTATCTTTACAATCACTCAGCCTTGTAATCGGAGACTTCTCACACAATCCCAACTATTGTTCCACTGCCTTCCTGATGTGAAATGCCACCTTTTCTTCTACAGCATCACTAAGATAAATATCTTTAAAATCCACCCCTCCTACTAACGTATTTATCCACCCCATAGTAATCCACTGCTTTCATTAATACTACTGCATCCTCAGTGGCCTCTCTGCACCTCAGTTCATTCCCAACTTCCAATCTAGGCAAAATTCCCTTGCCAAAATCTACCTGCTCTTCCACTGCTCAGCCTGCACCACTCGCCTCCTTGAGCCCCTTCACTGGCATGCTTTTATCTCCTGCAACATGTTAACACTTCTTGTCTTCCCCTCCAGTGTCTTGCTGTGTCTCAACCCACCACTACCTCTTCCCTACTTTCTTACATACACCTCACGGTAAACAGAGGTTATGTTACAAAACACAGACCATGTTTTTGATACTTAAAAGCTTATATAATCCAAGACAACTGTAGCCAACATTTCTGATTTTTAAAATCCAGCCAAATAACAATATATGCAAGTACACCTTGCATAGGAAGAAACATGCCCACAGAAAAGCTCTATTTCTACTAGATAAATATAATTTCAACTAAAATGCTAAATATTATGCCATATGTTTCAGCAACAAGCAGAACACCTGTCACTCCGAAATTTCTAATCACTAGATATGCAATGCTAAAGCTGCTTATTAATTTCTTATTCCAGCCTTCTAACACAGCAGATCCTTAATTCAAGAAAAAAACACTAGTCTCAGTGAGGTTTAGATGTAAGACGCAGCAGTAGACCATCAGAGCATAGCCAGAGATAGCTGATAACTGAGGTTATTGACAAAGAGGGAATCATAAATGCTGCTATGCCATTTTGCTCCTTAAAATACTTCTGTTGTGTAGGCCCCCTTCACATTTAGAAGCATACTGATGCCCTTTAGATCACATGTGATGTTAACAGCAAGGTTGGTTATTCAAAATCTTGTGTTCCTTCAATTATTTCAGAGTGGAAATTGTCTAAAAAACTTCTATATTTTATACTTCTCAATAAAATTTTACTCAGTTTATTCTCTCTGATGTTAATACACATGAAAATATGTGTGCTGGGCTACCCACCTTAAATATATACACTCATCTTTTTTTTTTCCCTTTCATCTTCCTCCCCCCCACATGCATTTCATTTTTGAAACCCAAAACAACTTCCATCTGCTGTGAGTACTTTCATTGGTACAGGGGTATTAAGGCTAGATAGCAACATGAATTGCATGCTCAGGCAAGAATCCATGTGTCCCCCTTAACCCTTCAGTGGAACACTCACAACTCATTAAGTGTTTGGTTTGGTTTTGTTGTTGTGGGTTTTTTCCTTCACAATTTGCCAATAAATCCAAGCTAAAATAATTATGGACATGTTTTTATTTCCAGTTTCCCATAGCTCACTTTCTCAGTTCCCCAGTGTCTTGCCCAGGGGTGATGGAGCTGGCAGGCTGAGCTCCCAGGAGTTGCAGAACAACAGCTTGAGCTTACAAAGCTGTCAGGGTACAGCTCCAACACAGGCTGCCAAGCAGGCAAACACAGAGGTGCAGACCTCAGCAGAGCACACCAGAAAGCAATTAATTCCCCTGCCTCCAGCATTTCAAAATCTAAGGTCCTTTTCTTAATAGAAACAAAGTCGAATTTCAAATAACCTTAAATCTGCTATGAAAACTGCAGTTCTCCACCCAGTGTTCCTGGTGTCCAGTTGGACAGTCTCCACCCCCATCCTATGTGCCTAATTAAAATGAATTCATGCAGCATTAAAAATGTATTTCAAATAAGAAGTCATCTTTTTCTGCATTTAGGAGAATAATAATGAGGAATAACTTGAAAACTAACTGCATAAAAAGAGCAAAATCAAAATTCATCCTCATATTGGAAATCTGGTTTGACTAGTATAATTTTTTATATAGTCTTTCTCCTTGTTATCATTCCTATTTGGCATGCCCCTCATTTTAAAATAATTATTGTGGGAAGACAGAAAAAGCTTAACAATCTCTGCTCCTCGAGTCACACCCTACAACTGAAAGAAAATAAAAGGAAATAACTTTGAACATAATTTAGTGCCTTCCAGAAAAGCTACTGCCTCACCTTCACTAAGCAATTGGATGCAATGGGAAGGGTCGGTAGCTGTCAAGAGTGCCATGCCCAAAGTTCTGACAACTGTAAAACAGAAGGAATTGCAGGAGTACAGCCTCAAAACGCTCACAATCCCTGAATCTGGAGTTTTACCTTGCCCAAGCAGAGTTGCTACATAATCTAACCAGCCTCTCAAAAAAGATTAGCGAAGGATTTGCTGAGCTGCAGACAAGCAGGAGGGTAGGTACTCAGCCAGTTCTGCAGCCACAGACTCCAACAGACAGGATTTAAGCCCGGGCAAACTCTTTCTTCAAAAACTGATTGGTAAAATAAGGCTTGAGAGCCTCTACATCTCTTTGGGAGCCTATAAAAGGCTGCAGGCAGCTGTGGACAAATATGTGTATGTACCTGCTTCTAGCTGAATAGGCCCATTAGTATCAAGAATTTTCTTTTCCAAAGTCTGTTGTGATTTAGTGAAACCTGCTGTCAAACAGTGCCTGACCCAGCACCATTTTTAACTTTACACAAATTTGGCAAGGTATTTCATTCATGTGTTTAAAGCTAAGTATGAACCTGTTTCCTTAAAGCCACTTAGATGCTTAAAGATTAACATGGATTAAGTATCCTGATGAATGTAAAACATGATAGCTGGAGATGCGAAACAAAGAGCACATCCAGACAGACTTCCCTTCTCATTCCACCACTGCACTCCATTTTCATGAGTTTTTGACTTTGAGACTGGGAAAGCTACTCACACCTGTAGACACACAAAGTAAACAGGGAGCTCAGCAATCCTCTAACATGTTCTGCATAAGCTCGTAAGAGCATGGCTTCATTTATAATCATATTTATTTTAGGAAAAAACTTTTTTTCTCTTTCTGCTCTTATCCCCTTCATCCTCCACCCTTCCTAAACCTCCTGTTTTAAGGGAAGTTTGCTGAAGTGTCCTATAAATTCACGCAGTTTTTCCTTTACCTGTTCCAAGAAAACTGTCACCTCTAATAACACTGCCTGTGGCCAACTACAGCAACCACAGAGGTCTGACCTGAGCAGACTTTCATCCAGCTCTCTCTGGTACTGATATCAGAGGAATGGCAGGAGCAGAGGCCACCCAAGCCTACTCAGAACCACAGTCACAGAGCAAGGACACCCAGTGCTCCCACCACTGCATTGCTATCAGTGTCTCGGGTAGCTCAGGTATGTTCCCACATGCTTTAGCAACATTTCTGACCACCAAGCAGATACTGCCAAATTGCTTTGCAAGCTTTGAAAGATACAAAAGTATTTGTCTTACTAGTCTTTATCAAACTGCTTAGTTAATGCATTTTTTCAATAGTTTTTCCTCCGTAGGATTTTCCTTCAAATCCATAACCTCTCCCCAGCTTATCTTAAAGGAATGAGTTATACTCACTTGTATTTATACGAATGAATTTCATTGTTTTGCACAGGTTCTGGTGGAAGTGATTGAAAAATTTCTTGCTGTGAGAAAATGTAAATACTGCAAGAGACTACCATTGCAAAAGAAAAGCATGGTGTTCAAATTTTGATGCTCAAATACCTTTGGTTTTAAACCTTTTTATTATAAAAAAATAAACTGTATTTTAGTAACGGTAATGAATTTGTAGTTTACTACATGCTTTCTTTTTATTGCTAGTTTACAGCAAACCTCTGACATGCCATGACGTTTCTGAGCAGGTCTGTAGGCAATACTGTCTAATATCAGTAGGTGGAGCTACGCAGATAATCTCATTCTGCTTTATTTAATTACAGATGGCAGAATCCAGATTTTTCTAAAACTCTCTTTCTGTATGGTACCTTAAGACACGCAGCATCAGTCTGGATCCATAAAACTACTGCCAATCCACAGCAACTCAAGAGAGTAAGTTCACTACGTGCAAGACAGTATTTCCTGTATGTGCACAAGGCAATAGCAGGGACCAGAAGAGAGGTCAGGTCCAAAAGGCATCAACAAAAAACACCTGGTTCAGCCAGCAAAGCCATTGCTCTGAAATACACTACATGCAAAATGACTTCAGCAAAGTACTTGGTAATGCCTAAATATATTCTGCAGGTTCCTGCTGCTTCCCCTTCTTCTGTGCCATTTTCTTAATTAGTTCTACTCTTTATTATAATTTTTTTCTGCTGAACAACAGTCTAGCTTAAGCCTGGCAAGACAACTCCACCTCTGATCATATAATCACAGCACTAAACAGCCTGATGCTAACAAAAGTTTTGCAGTCTTGGTGTAGCTGAAAATACAAGGCTTTGCCTGTAATTCCTTAGTAATTAACTTTTTTACATATGGTAAGAACCAGAGATAAAAGACAGGTTCCCTGTTTCTTCGGCTATGCCTTTTTTAGTTCTCAAGTAAACAGGACCTAACTATAGCTGTTATAATAATGCCACATTTTATTAGCTAACATCTATTCCTCCACCCTAAGAAAGTCAATTAATACCCCTAAAGGAAAGGTTTTCCTCATCCCATCCACCAACAAGAGGTCCTATAGAGTCACAGGGAAATAGAAAACAAATTATTCAAAAGAAAATGTTACATAATTTTTAAAATCTCAGGTATCTAAACTGTTTTCCACTCTTTTCTGTGCTCAACGGAATGTTAGAGCTTTTTACAAAGTAACTGTTAACGTGATCAGAGGATATAATCTTGAAGTTTGTAGGTCACAGCATATGAAAACCGACTTGCAAACTTTAGAACATAAAAACTTAGGCTGATTCCCAGCAATTATTGGCATCTTAAGACAAGCAGGTCCTGCCAGAATTAAGTGAACAGAAAAAATATCTATTAAAGTTCTTGTACAATTATTTTCAGAGTTATGTTTTTTAATACTGTACTTGATACAAATAAGCTTCAAACTTCAAAAGGCATAAGGCGTTTCTATCTAACCTTGGCACTTCTCCAGCTGAAAACGATGACTGCAGAATCAAACATCAAACCTCAACCTCTAGCACTTTATTTGTAAGTATTTATTCATTTTCTCACTTTACAGCCCTCTCAGGCCATGTCTATACTTTGAAATAAAAAATGGCCCAGCTATGGACCTGAATACTAACCCAAGACAGTCCACATCCCTCAACTATTAGCTCATTCCCTGGCTCTGCTCTGAGCTGCTCATACTGATTCCTGCCAAAACAAACCTGCTCCTAGACGCGTTAGACCTAAGAATTATATTTGGGGGCAGTTAGTGTCATATGGTCAGGGGTGAGTCCCTGGCCTTTTTTCATTTAGCAGTACAGATGTAGGCTGAAGGCAATGGGCCTAACTCTGATGTCATCAGAAGTAAGGTGAAAAGCATTTATGATCTGGTCTGATCTTGCATATGATAAAAAAAATCTTGCTTTACTGCGTTGATTTTATGAAATGTGGCTAAGAATTAGCAAAATGAAACAATTTTTTTCTTGTATTCACTTCTGAGGTAGCTCCAGTACAATGATATGGATCAAGCTCTACGTGTTTTCCATAAGCTCTTTTTAACCACATAAAAAATATCCCACACTTCATCTCTCTAAAATGCCCACATGATTTTTTGACAGAAAAACTGTTATTTTACCACTCTCTTCAGTGGAACATGTTGTCTATTTTATTGAGTTTGAAGAATAATCCCAAAATACCACACTTTGGTGGCAAAATGCATGACTTTGTTTAGGCAATCGTGTTTAAACCCAAAGATTTTCACTCCTCTCCCCACCCAGCACCAAAATTAAAGGAGCTAATAGCAAATGTGACACATCAGTGTATTGCTCATTCACATATAAAATTCTAATGGGCAATTGCTACATTCAGAATTCCATTAGGATTCTTCAAAGTACCTATGTATGACAAGTGTCTTCTAAAAACACAATAAAACTTATTGAAATGATTTCTCTATCATTACAAGCCTTCATTCAACTGTTATTATGCAACCAACCAAGTCAAAATACTATCCTACAGCACAGTGCAACTCATCTCAAGAAAGTCCTCAGAGGTGGTTGAGAAAGGAAGTTAAATTGCTACAGGAACAAGAATTACAGTGCTGGAAATCTCCAGAAGCATCCTAAAGCCTTTAGATTCAGCAGGCTTAGCTCCAAGGCTGCTCTAGAGAGTCAGTGGCAAGATTTTTTTCCTTCCATGCTAAGCATAACATTCACTGAATTCAATGCCTTCCTAAACCATCTTTTGTTTTGAGACAAGCAATATCCATCAGCTTCTGCATTTGCATCCTGTTTGATATCCTGCTACAAAATTCTTGTATCTGCTGTTCTTTGGGGAGTAACAGTAGATTACATGGAAGAATATATCATTACTCAATGGTAGGAACTGCCTTCCTGTCTCAATTCTGTGTACCGTGTTTAGATCAAGAAAGCCAAACTCCTCCAGTACAACTCAAGTAATTCCACTAGCTATGGAGAACATTCCAAAATACTACAGCGTATTTTAATATTTTTTGCAAAACCATCGTTCCTCCTTCTTGCCAAGAAGTCCAGAATTGCATACATCCAGATGGATAACAGTTCATAACACAATAAAGGAAATTCAACAGATTTTATTCTCTTGAAATGGGTCTTGGCTCTCAGAAGTTTAGAATATGCAGAACTAAGATTATTTTTTTTAATAGTAAGCATTACAATCAAAACCCAATCTTTTATTTCCTACCCTTCTCTGATGTTCCAGAGCTTTTTTTTGGGCTTCCAACAGAATGCAATGTTTGCATTTTTTTAAAGCTATACAAATTTAGCATATACTCACTTTTACAAAACTTTATCTGAAAAGTGGACGAGACGTTTAAAATGCTTGTATCACCTGTAATATATCAGGTCTATGATTTATTCACTAGTTATTATTGTTCTCGCTATCTCCTTACAGAATTCTGCCTCTAGAAGGAAAAAACTACATAAAACTTACATCTTAAGACTACAAAATTTAGACGTTTCCTTTAAAAAAATCAAATAATCCTCTTCTAAAACTAAGTACGTAAATAAAGTCTCTGGTAGACTGAGGACTTTCTGGAGGAATCCCTCCCAACCCCAGAGAAAAGTTGTGCTCACATAACATGCTCTTCCTCCAAAAGATACCCAAAGGCTTTAGTAAGAATTTGTCTGGGAACGTTCTAAAATATTTCCCCCTCTATGCTGCTTTTGAAGGCAGTCACAGCGTATGAAGTCTAAGTGCATTTCTAGTTGGAGGATCCTGGAATAAGCAATGCAGACAGGCGACAGCAGTACATTAAACAGCAAACGGTTCAATGATCTTGAGAACTTGCTGGTTCCCCCATTTTGTTCACTTTTAGGGGAAGGGAAAACCATATCACCTGACACTGGAATAAACAGGGAACAGCATCTTTTGCTTTCGTTTTTCACATAGAATAAAAAATTTAAGGATACCATGCATCATAACGCAATGTATGCTCATAATTCTTTGGGTTATTTTTAACAAGTGCAGTTTGACAAAGAAATTTTAATCTTGGTGTTATGCACAAAAAATTCTATACAATAGCTAGCCAATATTACAGTAGATGTCAGCAAACAAATGGTTGGGTTTTTTTCTTCTAACAGCCTGTTTTTTAACAGTAGCCTGATAATTTAAAATTGAAAAGGAAAAATGTACCAAAATATGTGAAACTTTTTAAATAGTCCTTTTTAGTTTAAAAACGGAAAATTGTAAGTCACCTGAAAATTACTGACCTTTTCTAATTTTTCAAAGTGTTCTCTGAGGAACTTCATGGGTCGGTCTGGCTTTGCTATGCAAAGGTTTACAATGCACTCTTTTAAAATCTGTTGGATGTTGTGCTTCTGAACATAGAGTTCACACCCCTTCAGGCTCTCATCTTCTTCCACATTGCAGGAAGAAGCAGCAGCCATCTTCAAGCTTGTAAACAGAAAACAGACCTAGGTAAGAAAATGGTGCAAGACAAAAGACAGTTCCCAAATCCTTTGTCAGAGAGATCTGAAGAGGAAAGACGTTTTAACGTTGCCTGTTGCCTATTCAAGAGCTATAAATTCTGAACATTTTAATGTTCTGGGGTTGTACATGGAAATGCTGAAATGTGTCATTGTTGTACGACCAACATACAAGTAAGTATAAAAAGGGCATTTTAACTGCTAGATGGCGGTCAACCTTTGGAAAAAACGGTGCAATTAATCACACAAGGCCATGAGTTTCAAAGACAGCTATTAAATGACGGCATAAAGCTTTGCTTTTCTATTCTCTCGGGGACTTCCCCTACCCCCCTGCCGCCACTAGAAACCCTGTTTCCCACAAAAGCAGGATTTAGGAAAATGCCAACATCTCCCCCTTTCACTGCAAACCACCCTTCCCGGTCCCGGGGATGGAGAGGAGGGGGCAGTTTGGTAACCGGGGAGGGAAACAACCCCCAACCCCTCTTTATTTCCCCAGGCGAGCATACGACCGCCCCATTACAAACCAACAACAGCGAGGGCAGCTTTTACACCGGCCTCCCAGCCGCCCCTGCCGGGACACCGGAACCCCGGAGGCGGCAGAGGCTGAGCGGGGCGAAGGGCAGCGGGGCAGGCCCTGGGAGGCGGGGGAGAGCCGAGGAGGCGTCCCCGGGCCCGGCCGGGCGTCCCCCGGGGCCCGAGGCAGCGCATCCCCCGGGCCCGGGCTGGCGGATCGGCCCTTCCCTGCCCCCGGCCAGCGCTGCCGGGGAGCGCCGGAGGGAGCGCGGGGCCGCCGGGGGACGCAGGGCGCCGGTAAATACCTGTGTGGCTGGAGCCGGCTGAGCGGCGGCGGCTCCTCTCTCCTTCCCCGGCGGTGGAGGCGGAGGAAGGGGCTCCCCCGCCGGTATCCGCACTGCAGCCGCCGCCGCCTCCTCCCCTCGCCGCTCGGCCGGGACCGCGGGGCGCCGGGGGGAGCCTCCCCCCGCTCCCGCACGAAGGCTCCGGCCCCGCCGCCGCTCGCCCGCAGGAAGTCCCGCCGCCGTCAGTCACCGGCGGGCGCGGCCTCCCCGCCGCCTCCGAGGGAGAGGCGGCACGGAGCCGCACGGCATGGCACGGCACGGCACGGCACGGCTGCCCCACGCCGAGAACGGCCTGGCCACGCGGTGTGTGCCTCGCCACAAAGGGCAGCGGGGGCAGGAGAGGTGGCCTGCCAGGAAGGACAGCCTGGCCGTGAAGGCCAACAGCCAGGGTCACAAAGGACAGGCTGCCCGTGAGGTGGCCGGGCCAAAGGATGGGCTGGCCGTGAGAGGTGGCCGGGGCACAGAGGATGGGCCGGCTGTGAGAGGTGGCCCGGCCACAGAAGCCAGCCTGGCCATGATGGAGGGGCTGCAGAGCCAAGGCAGGAACGTGGCCCATGAGCCACCAGGCCCATTGCATCCGACCACTCGGGCAACTCGGGCTCACCAGCTTCATCACTTGGGTACTTAGAGCAAAGCCATCGCACCCAGCAGCACCTCTCTGCAAGGCCCCTGAGGAGCGTGGCTGTAGCTGGGACTCGGCTACGGGCCAGCGCATTTGCCGGGCCAGGTGCCAGCGCACCATCAGGAATGCTCCAGCGCACGTTCCTATTTCCTCTGTTCCCAGGGAATCCACACACATGGTTCCCACAGAATAGAAGGTGAATTAAGGACCCCAAAGGTTCACAGTCAAGCTAGGAAGAGTGTAACAAGAGAATAAAAGTCCTTGCTGCTAAACACAAGGGTATTTTAAAAGGGTAATTTGGATTAGTTCTGTAGTTTATTGCACTTTAAATTAAGTACAATTAGTCAGGAAAAAGACCCTGACGGCCCTTTTGGCTTGATGTGTGCTGATTGCAAGGTCACCAGAATGGCACGCAAAATGTTGTGTTGTGTAAAGTGCACATAAATACAACATGAACACACTATAAATACATATTAACCAATACAAATGAGTGCTAAAAATTGTATAATGCCGTTACAGAAACCAGTGACTTACTGCCACTGCAGTATTGACTCCTGTGGAGTAAAACCCGAAGTGATGCAAGCAGCATGTGACCCGTGGAAGCCTCCAGGCGGTGCCAGCCCGGTCCGCAGCAGCTGTGCCGCCCTGGGGGGGGCCGCCCGGCTGGCCTGGCCTCTCCCCTCAGGCCTTCCACTACCTACGGCCTCCCGGGGCTTTCTCTCACGTTTGCATGTTTTGTCGCCGGGTGATACGAATAACGGGTCCCTCTGCTGGCGGTAGCTACCGTACCTGCTGAAACTACCGCCCTGCCTCCTCGGTGCTTCGCTGCGGGGCGCGGGCTGTCCCCTCAGGGCGGTGGAGCGGGGCTGTCCCCCGCCGCGCGCCGGACGGCAAAGCGCGGCACCGGCTCGGCCGCGCCGCAAAGCGCTCCGCCCGCCGTCGTAAAAGCCTCACGCGTCTTTAGCAACGCCGCCGTATTTCCGTGGCGACGGTGAAGCATGGCGGCTGCGGCTGAGGCGGCTGAGGTGGCGCAGGCCCTGACTCGGCCCCTGAGCTGCCTGCAGGAGCCTGACTGCGGCCGGGCGGCGCGCCTGCGGGCGCTGGAGGCCATCCGGGCCGAGCTGCAGGGGCGGCCGCTCTCGGGGGCCGCGGTGCAGGAGGTTTTCGGGGCGCAGCTGGTGCGGCCGCTGGCGCGCTGCGTGGTGGGGGACGCGGCGGAGCGGTGCCGGGAGCTCGCCCTCCAGCTCCTCCGGCACGGGCTCAGCCACGGCGACCGGCCGGGCGAGGCGCTGCCCGTCCTCCTGCCGGCCCTGGCCCAGCGCCTCTGCCCGCCGCAGGGCTCTGAGCCCAGCGAGGAGCTGCGCCTCGGCCTCGTCCAGCTCCTGGGGGTCCTGCTGCAGCGCTGCGGGGCCTCCGTGGGCCCCTACCTCACCGATGTGATCCGCATCCTCCAGGCCACCCTCCTCGACCACTATGCCGAGGTCAGGCGTGAGAGCTGCAGGTGTGCCGTGGCCTGCGCCCAGGCCGTGCCAGGTGGGGCCCTGGGGCCAGGCAGGGCAGGGGAGCCTTGGGCTGCTGTGGGCCTGCAGGCTGCTGGGGGGACAGGGCCGCGGCGGGGACCGGGAGGAGTGTACAGGGGTACAACCACGAGAGAAGTTGCACACATCCTCACAGGTGTACTTTGCAGGCCTTGGATGATTTGTTGAACCATGCCAGGGATGCTGAGCACTTAGAACATGTGGGTAATAGTGGCAGGAGTGCATGTGGGCTAGTGCTCAGCTCTAATATGGCATAAGGTTCAATCTGCCTGCTACCTAAATACAGTGGTGTTAGTCGGACTGCTGCTCACAGTGTTACAGAAATCACGTTGCTCAAGATGTGTCACCCATGTAGAGAAAGGTACATTTGAAGTTTCTGTCTCTCTGCCCTAACAGAGCACTTCCATATGCAATCAGAATCTCTCATAAAACCGTTAATGCAAACAATTTCGCATCAGCACTACAGAGTTCGTGTGGATGTAATTCAGGCTACTGGAGCAGTGATACAGTTTGGAAATGGGAAGTCTGTGGATGATGTTGTGTCTCATCTGGCCCAGAGGTTACTTGATGAGATTCCCAAGGTATGCTTTTTTTTTTTTTTTTTCCTTTTTTTCCTCCCTGGATTTATTTCAAATATTTTAGGGTGGGTTTTTTTCATATTTCCCTCCCTCTCTCACCACCCCACCCTCTAATTTTCAGCTTTCATTCATTCAATTCAGATATGTAAATATGCCATGTATAGGCTTTGTCAACTGTAAGCTATTGAAAACCAAGGCTGGTAACCTATTCAGCCACTGTCTAATCCTGCAGGCTGTTGAAGTTTGTAGGCACCTTTTTGTTTTAATGCATGTCTTCAATTCTATCTTAAATTCTTCTGTAAAATGTCTCTGGGACTTCATTCTACGGCCTTTTCAGATGCTTAACGAACAGGGTATTATTAAGGCAGTAATTTTAAAATGTGCAACTTAATCATAACTAAAATATTTTTTTGAATGGGTATAGTCACATTATTTAACTCTAGGTTTTTGTTATAGTGATCAAAGACAACTGTCTTCTGGAGATGTGCTTGGAAAGCTTTAAAATCCAGAGAAATTGACACTTTTTACATTTTCAGAGAGATTTAACCGTGAGAATTTATAGAGTTTTCTGAGTTAGGTCTGTATCTTGTCTTCCTCTTGGAGATGTGGTTTTGTGCAGCAAGTACTCAACTAAGCCAGAGTGAGAACACAAGAGGGAGCATGATACCTTGTCTGTTACTTAAGGTGCTTGCTGCAAGTGAGGAAATTCTGAGTTCTAATTTCTTCTGAGAGTCTTACATGCCAAAATCAAATACTATCTTTTAATTTTTCTGGTATTTTCTTGACATGTTTAAAATAGTCCTTTTGTATCCATGTAGGTTCGACATGCTGTAACAACTGTCATTGGAGAGTGGTTGTTGCATCTACGAGATAGATACTCATATTTCCACAAATTGATCCCTTTGTTACTTGGTAGCTTTACTGATGAAATTCCTGAAAATGGGTAAGCAGAACACCTTTTTTCCTTTTCTCTTTTTTTTTCCCCCCCTCTAAGTAGTAGTTGTATGTACAAGTGTTTGTATGCTCACAGATATATTCCTTGGAGGAAAAAAAAACCCACCCCACTCTTGTTTGTTTGATTTTTCTTCAACCCCAAACAATAGCATTTTCTTAAGTAACTTTTTTGCTGTATTGCCCTTTCATGCTACTGTTGTGGTTTAACCCCAGCCAGCAAACTCAGTATGAGGCAGCCACTTGCTCCCTGTGCTCTGTGCCTGGTAGGATGGGGAGGAGAATTGGAAAAAGGTAAAACTCATGGGTTGAGAGAAGAACAATTTAATAATTGAAATAAAGTAAAATATTATTGTAATGATAATAACAACAAAAAAATGTAACTAAAAGGGTGCAAAAGAGAGAGGAATAAAACCCAAGGGAAAAAAACAAAAAAACAAAACCAAGTGACACACAATACAGTTGCTCACCACCTGCTAACCCATGCCCAGTCAGTCCCCAAGCAGCAATAGGCAGCCCTCATCCAACTCCCTGCATTTTATATACTGCGCATGACGTCCTATATCCCTTTGGCTAGTTCAGGTCAGCTGTCCTGGCTCTGCTCCTTCCTGGCTCCTTGTGTACCTTCTCACTGGCAGAGCATGGGAAACTGAGAAGTCCTTGGTTTAGGGTAAGCACTACTTAGCAACAACTGAAACGTCAGTATGTTATCAACATTATTCACATTCTAAATCCAAAACACAGCACTATCAGCTACTAAGAAGAAAACTATCCCAGCCGAAACCGGGACAGCTACAACCAAGTAAGTATGAAAGAGATGAAGATGGGGGAGTAGACAGAGACAGAATTATCCTTTGGAAGAGGTGACTTCTGTCCACTGAGTACAAAAGCATCATAAACTCTCAAGTTAATACACCTAGGTTAAAGGGCAGGAATGCTTCCCATCCTTCCAGCTGAATTTAAGAAGTCATGTTTTCTGGAAGTCTGATTTTAAAATGTTTTCCTTTTTGGGGCATGATGGTGTAAAACTCTTCTATTTTATGTCTAGGAAACTGGCTTGGACTTACTGGGAAAAGATAGGCTTGCAGTGGGAGAAAGAGAATGAAGAAGATCTAAAGGATAAGATGGATTTTAGTGTTTCACCATCTCATTATCCCAAAGGAGGTAGGTGGTGTACTGAAAGTGTTTTTTAGTTCCTGAATAATCCCCAAGAGCTGCAGTGCGGTAATGACAGCAGAACAGGATATGTAATACTCATTACAAGATGTAATATTAGTTAATGTATAGGGGTAGCATGTGTATATCAAAATAGAATACATAAAATGTATGTATATAAACAATTTGAATTACTTATATTAAATTTCAAAAACATTTGTTCAGTAACTATATTAATTTTTTCCATTAATCTGAAAATGCTTTTTGGAGAAAGAGTAAATGAAAATGCCTCTGCTGCAAAAAAAATTAAAGCAGTGGTGCAGAAGCATTAGAAAGTTCTACATTAGCCAGCAGCCAGGTGGAGAACGGGCATAAAGACAACCAGAAAGAAAGGCAGGATGAAAGAATTTGTGAGCTGTGTCCTTGAATAACAAGAACTAGACAAAATTAATGATCTGCAGAATTGCCATGGAAGAAAAATTTGCAGTGAAATTATTTCAGGCTTCTTTGAGACACTAGGATGCTAACTAAAATCTGCGAGTGTACATGAAGAACATGGGAACAGAAACAATAATTTCCTTTATTATACACAAAACTCCCAAGATATGCAGCAAGTGTAGATTGCTTTTAAGTACCATATGCTTTATAGGTAGCTTTAGAATGTTAGGTTTGCAGTAGCTTGAAGCTTGTTTCCTGTCTCAGGTTCTTAAAGTTAATGTTTAAAAATATGCGTATGGGTGTTGGTGAGAGAGAGGCTTTAAACGGGTCATTTATTGATTTCTAAACTCATATTTAACAAAAAAATAACTTCTGGTGTGAAAGCACAGGTTCATGCTTGACTTGTGCCTACGTGACAATCACATCACAGAATACCCAGCAGCAAAATCCTTTCCATGACAGTGGGTTCCGGAGTCCTTTCTTCTTTGAAATTACACTTCTTCCCCCACCCCCCCCCCCACCCCCCGCCCCCGAAGTTGTTTTACTCAGTAATGCTTGAATGGAAGGGGAAGCACTTCATAATGGTGACTGGTTTGACAGAACTGTTTAGCTTTGAAGACAGGCGAGTTGATCTGTTATCCTTTCCTTTTTCTTTTTTTTTTTTTTTTCTTTCCTCCTTATTTTATGTATAATATTACCTCAGGGGTTTGTAAATGGTGAAGAATGGTTTTACTTCAACTAGTGACGGCAGAAACATATTTCTTTTTTTGGCAGTCGGGGAATTTTTTAACTGATGGAGTTGAGTGTCTAAGTTATTTTGCAATGATCATGAGATAGTGAAGGTCATAAAAGGCTTCATATACTAGTCCTTGAAACAGTTGTTAACATTTGTATTGCTAATACTGTTCTTCAGTTTTCTCTAGGTGTTGGGTTTTTTGTGTGCATGGTTCTGTTTGCTGGGTTTTTTTGGTTTTGGGTTCTTTTTTTGAAAGGGACATTATCAATTACTTCATAATTATATGTACTTCTGGAAATAATCTACTAAGCACAATAAATACACTTCACAAATTCAGGCAACATTCCAGCCCTGGATTCAATTGACGTTTTACGCATCTTGCTTGCTAGAATGATGGAATTAAGGCTTGAACGTATCATGTGCATGCACACACATACACACGTGTATAATATATAATAAATTATTCTTCAGGTTTATATATATTTAAAGAAATGACCTGATAATTTTGGACTTGAGTCCCAAGTTAACAGTGACTTTAAGATACCGTTTCCTGCTGTTTATCTTTACTTCTAAACTGTGTGTCTCATTATTGGTCAGGCTTTAGGTGGTAGAGGAGAAGAACAATGAGAGGAAAGGATGACTGGCTGCTTAATCTCACAGATACAAAGCTTTATGAGAGACACTACTATACCTTAGTTTTAAGTAATAATTTGTGGTGACCTACCACAGACTGTATATGAATGGGTGTGTCCTTCCCCTTGTTACCCCTTCACAAACATTCGATGTTGGGGTTTTTTTTAATATGATAATGACGTATTTTAACACTTTATTGCCTTTTCTTGCGATTTACTTAATGTACTGGAATATCTTTTTACAACTGTGAGTTTATAGTACCTTTTACTACGCTATCTTTGTCCCAACTGTCAAGCTAATGGACCTGACATACGAGCCCCACTGTGCTTTAATCTCACGATGACAGATACTGCAGGTCAGAGGAAGAACAGAGTTAGACCTCATACCTGGTGTCGTCCAACCAACTGAATAGCTCTCCACTGAGCAGCAGCAGTTGCTGTTAGAATATTGCCTTAGGATACAGGTGCAGACAGTTTATAGCAGGGAAGTCCTTGACAGGAGTAGCTACAGGGATAAGTGCCTGCATTTGAACATCTGAAATGAAGGAACTGCTGATAAAGGATGGTCCGAATTCTTTAAACAAAATTCTGCCTCAGGTCAAATAGGATGCCAGTCTGTATTTACTGTCTCAAGTTGATTTCTTTATTTGACCTTTTGCTATTCACTATCAGTTTTCATAATCCGAAGTGTGGTCCTTCATTGACATAAGCAGCAGCAATTCTTGTCCCAATGCTTGAATTTAATTTTTTTTTTCCTGCTGTAGGTATTTCACAGCCATGTTGTAAGCCTTTTGTGTTCTTCAGACCATTCGCTTTAGTCCATTTTCCTTTTAGCATTTGTAGTTACATTGGTCAATGCGGCAAAATATCCTGAGACAGCTCAGCCATTTCCTTTCTGAGCATTTACAGAACTGTACCAGAAATAAAAAAATGTACTTGCACATTCAATGTTTTTTGACACCTCGTAATGAATAATGTCTCTTTCTTAAAACAGTGTGTGAAGATTGTGAGTGGCAATTATAAAACAGTGGTTCTCAAAGAACAACTTATCCGATTTTGTTTGTACAAGTAGATACAGTGTAAGGGAAAAAATGTGGCCGTAGAAAGAGACACTTAAAAAGTTTATTGCAGTTCTTTGGAAAACACTGTTATAGTTTTATGTGTAAAGTACAGAAGTGGAGGTTTGATAGTTGCTTGCAATATTGATCAATTGCTTCTGAGTATCAGTTATTTGTAAATGAACTAAGAAGTAAATTGGATGATTACTAAGGACAGTAAGCATTTGTTGGGAAAGTTACTTTATTAATTCTCTGGAAGTCTTCATCCTTTATTGAAGTAGGGAATATGTTTTTGTAACACTTCAGGATTTTGTTTAAAAACAAAACATAACCAAACTCCACTTTCCATGAAGTCTTTACCAATTAAATTCAATCTAAAGAAAAAAAAATCCCCATACCGTTGTGAAATGTGTTATTTAATATAAAAATCAGACAGATGGAAGAGGCATATCAGTGAGCTGCTTTTCCTGAAAAGGCCTTAGAAAAGATATGTAATAGCTGTGATTTTTAAAACACTATCAGTTTGGTTGGCCTGATCTATTACATAGCACTTTAAAAATCAAGTGTCCTGGGACTTGTACATTTGCTAGACATGTTTTTTTACCTTTTCCTTTAGAGGGCATGATTGACATTGTCTGTTTTACTGCAGTTCATGTCCCCTGTATTATTTGTGACTTCTACCTTTCTTTCCCTCTCCAAACTATATTTCATTAAGTGATGCCACAATGCTTGCATGCAAAAGTCTTTCTTCTATCTGTGTGTTTCAGTATTGGTTTTTTAATGGGATTCGTGTTGCTGTAAAAATTAAAAGGAAATGACTAAGCTGGGTTTTCCAAAGTGGGTAATGTCCTATATTCATTTAAGTTCTCTTTCTCTTCTGTAAACTTTTAAAACATGTCATCTAAATCACTATGCAGTAATAGATACAGATAAATAAATACATTTTCAGTGTGCTGCGTGGAGTTCAAATTCTGCAATATGTATTAAAGAAATGCAACTTGCATAGGTAAATTCCTCAGCAGTGTTTGGAATGGTTTTGTTCCATGCTGAAGCAGACACCTATCGCTCTTACCTTGGAGCCTTTAAACTTTTCTAACGTTTAATGTGCATTGGCTTTTCCTTTGATAGTTTTTTCATGCGTGTGTGGTTTCTTCTAGTGACTCGACCAGGACTAGGTTGTCGGGAACTTGTGTCAAGAAACCTCTACAAAATTCTTCCAGGTCTCTGTCATGATATAACAGACTGGGTTGAAAGCACAAGAATAAAAGCATCTGAGCTTCTGTATACATTATTGCTACATGCAGAGGATCACATAACACAACACATGGAGCTACTGCTTAGAACTTTGTACCAAGCATGCTTGGATGAAGAAAGCAATGTGGTTAAAAATGTAAGTTTAATCTGTTAAATCTATTGTGCGCTGAATAAAGACCCTGTCCTTCATAGTCCTGGGTCCATCTTCTGAGGGTTGACCTTACCTTAGGGCACTGCAAATTGCCCATGACTGAAGGCTCCAGCTCAGGTTTTTAGGAATGTTAAAAACATGTGAACATTATACTTGATTACTATATTAAAATAAACGTATTCTTGTATTATTGGTATGAAGACCAATAATAAAGTTATTTAAATACTGTTTAGTTTATGTACCAACCCCATGAAGCATTGATAATGTCTCTAAAGATCATAAACAGTGAATTAAAGTATAAATGCCTTGGGGCAACAAATTCAATTTAAAAAAAATGTGCAGGTCATGCCCCTTCAAGTTAATTTCACTTACCTCCCCCTGCTGCATAATCCAACCATAATTCCAACCAAATACTGAGGTATATTTATTCCGTGTGACACCTGTATTCGTGTTTGATTACTTGACTTAATGCTTGTAAAATGGCTTTTTATTCATGTTTTTTTTGTGAGGAATAATTAGTATCATTTTTTTCTAACAGTTGATACTCTCAACACTTTCAACAATACATCAATAAAACAGATGTAGTTGAAGACGTCAGATAAATTTAGCTCAGGATAGATGGGTGATACAAATATTTTTACAGTTCTAAGGCAAAATCTTCTGTTCATATTTCTACACAAGGAAGAGAACATATGTATAACAAAAACAAATCCACATAATTAAAGCTGTAAATCTTATTGCTTTGAGAAACTGGAAGAATGTGTTCTGCTTACTGGATGCAAGCAGTCCAGCCAATGTCAGAAAAATTGATTTCCTAAATCAGGCTTTTCTTTAAGATCCTGCTATCAGTTGAACTACGTAGACCACAAAATCAATCCATTTCTGAGATTATCCTTTTTCTTATTTTTTTCCCCTGCAATTTCTTGTGGTGTTTAGTCTTTCTTAGTACGAAGTGTTGTCTCCCTCCCTTAATTTTTTTCCTTACTAAGTTACCCCTTCTAGCTATTGCACCCCTTCCACCTCCCCTTTCACAACCAGCATCTGACTTTCAACCACATTACTCTGCAGTGAGATTGAGCTTGTAAACTAAGCCAGCCACACACTGATCAATAGTAGAGAGAAGTAATCCTGGAATACTGTCAGAAGTCATCTTTTTTCAAAAAGGGGTATATGGGCCTTAAGGGGAAAAAATGCCCCAGGATTGAAATAAGATGCATGCTACTTGTGGGTGTGCAGCTTCTCAAGTTCCTTGGTCTTATATAAAAATACATAAGAAAACTTAAATAATTAGAAAAATAAACCCATGTAGCCCTGCTGTCCAGGTCAAATTTCCTATCTAGTGCTTGTTGCTATAAATGTAAATTCAAAAGTGTGTGTTCCAACAGCATATAGTTTTCCCCTGCCTTTTGGTTTTTTGGGTTTTTTTTTGACCATACTTGTCTCTTTCTTAGAATTCCACCACTAATCTTCTCACAGGTGCTTCCAAGAGATTTATTCCCAGTTAGGAGATGGTTTCTGCATTTAATCTTATTCTTCTTGTGCCAAAATTTAAGATTCAGCTTGTTGGGTTTTTTGTGAATGCCTTTTATCTCCTTTTGATGCTGCTTCCCAGGGTACTTTGATTATCCCCACTTAGTGTTTGTCACTGTAAAACCCATTTCAGAGCAGCCACCAACATGGAAAATGTGCATGTCTTTTCTCCAACCTAACGATATCAAGTGAGATGCATAGGAGTAAAAGACCAGATGGTCTCTTATGCTTTTTTTCTTTTCTTGTTCTCCTGTTAAAAGGAGTAGATAAATTGATCCATAAAAATGTACCGATTCATACCTTTGAATTGTTTAATTGTATTGTCCTTTTCCAGTTTTCAGAGCACTAAGAGTCTTTTTCTTTCTCTGTGTCAAATACGGAGGAAGACAAGGTTCACATCTACGTAGAAAATGTCATAACTGTTTTGAATCTTCACCCTTGTGAAAAGGAACAGCTATATATAGTGCAGATTTGAACTATAGAATTCATGGCTACATGCTTCTATTGAGACTAAAAGAACTAGGTTGATTTAAGTATTAATTAGGTGCAATTAAAAATCCATGGCTAAATCACTAGACTGAAAATTATACACAGAGGGAAGTAAGCTTTCATGTTTGGGGAAACGAGCCAACCATTAAATAAATGGGTTAGGAAGAAATGTTCCTGTTGCACAGATAATGGCACAGTAGTTGACTATATTCATGCACCTGACTGGAAATACTGGGCATCGGTCGGGCAGTAAGCTCTGGTGTGATGGTATTTCATGTGGAATGCAACATACCAATATGTCTGCAAGGCAGAGATGGGATCAAAGGAAGGGAGTATCATGGGGAATACATAGTAATTTAAGCCTTCTCAGTTAAAGAAGTAAGAGATTGAAAGCACTGGGCAGTTACCGCATGGCAGTGCTTCCATACTAAGTGAGATCTGTAATCTTAATGTCAAAATATAGTACAACAGAAAAAAATATTCTCTTTCTAGGTTTTATTGTTGTTGCTTTTAATAGATGGGTGGTGGGTGCATTAAGAGCATGCCTCAACAGCATTTGGAGGGCAAAATGCTAAACCACTAAATCTGCAACATCTGCTTATTATAAACTAGAGAGTTTTATTACACTGAAAGTTGTACACTTCATTTGTGTGCCTTACTTTCTCATGGAAGCTTGTCTGATGCTGAGAACAGTGCTCGCATGCCTTATTATGCTCTTACTGAACACATGTCAAGAAAATTTCTTCATGCATATAATCATTACTGAGTGGAAAAGGCTTACAAGGCAACTGCTGAAGCATTTAAAATAACAGCTGGAATCATAAAACCAAAAAGGCCATGATATGTTGAATGGTCTTTGTGTTTTCAGGAAAATCTCAAGTTATTCCCATTCTTTTTTCAGTGTGTGAAAGCAGCAGAATTGATTGGGACGTTTGTCAGCCCTAAGGTGTCATTGAGATTAATCACAGCAGCCTTTGAGAAGACACCCAAGCCATCCTGTGTAATGGTTCTAGCTGCGGTGATCCGCGGTAGCCCAAAAGAAATCTTACGGCCTCATTTGGCCGATCTTGCCGGCACACTGTCACAAGCTGGAGTTTGTCAACGGTCTGAAGAGGTAAGAATAATGAAAATACACAACAGGCTACAGTTTTAGATCGGTAGTTCTCCAACTTATTTTTTTGTTTGTTCTCCCTAAAAGTTCCCATTCCTATTCTCCTTGCACGCCTACCCCACCCTATCTCAGGGTATGGTTGTGGATATGTGTCTGAGACAAAACAGGAGCTTCCTTATCCTCCCTGGGCTATGTTGTGGTCTCCTGGTCAAATCTGCTATTCCCAAAAACTTGCTAGCAGTCCATCCTCACAGCAGATGTGAGTTCAAGTTTGAGAACTTCTGTAAAAGGCTCCAGATAGTGGGAGAAAAAAGGTGTTTAGTATGTACTGTACTAATAGAGGACTACCTTGGGTGATCCAGAGGCAGAATTTAACCCATGTTTTGAAATGCCTTGTGTTCACAATCTGAAGGAGATCATATATTTCAATCCTAATCAGTAAAAATGACCAAAAACTTTTCACAATTTGTTGTAATTGGTGTGCCAGGTTTCCAAGAAAGATTCCCTCTTGATACAATCTTTGGTTTGTTTTGTATTATTACTGTTTTCCACTTTAAAAGAAGGGTACCAGTGCTCTTACACATACGTTTAGGAGCATGCTTTCTAAACTGTTGGGCCTGGCTGCTTCTCTTTAAGTGAGAATCTAGGAGGAAGGCCTTTGTAAATCCAAAATTTAGTCCCAAGCGTACCCTTAACTAATGGCTGAGCCTGAAGACCATTTTCATTTTAGCATTTGAAGAATATTCATCAATTGCTATATAAGGAGGTGAGGGATTCTTTTCAACATGGAGATTTTTAACTTGTAGAATTTTTTTTTCTTTCAACTGTTTGGATGTGGAAACAGGTGTTAAAGATGCACAAAAAGAATCCTTACAATAATTTCCCTCATAAATGAAATCCCAGTTTTCGTTCCACCCAAAGCTTGTTAGACCTCTGCTCTTAAGATGACCAAAAAAGGGCCAGTGTTGTGTCTTCAGAAAACTCTGACTTCATGTCAGATGCAGACTTCCCTTTAAAACAGTTACTCATGTGTAGACTGAATCTAGCGTAATGGTCTTTTTGAGCCAATGTAAGATAGACGTTTGAAGTTCTTCCCTCATTAGGTTTCTTCCCTAATGGAATATGTACCAGTGATGCAGGAATTAACCTTAATCTCCATGAAGTCTGTGATGATTAGGAACTCATATAACTGGAAGCACTATAACCTGATTGTTCAAATAACAATTCCCTGAAGTATATCTGCAAAATTGCTGTGAGGTCTTAAGCTTACCGCTTCCATTTGGCATTAGATACGGTAGACACATTCATCCATAGCTGAAGCGTTTGGTGGAATTGTTCTAACCTTTGGTCTTGGAAAACAGTCTTTATCAAATAAGATAAATTGGCTGAGGTAAAGGCAGACACTCAGGTTTTCTTGGTTTATGTATTTAACCATTATCTATTCAAAATAGTCAAACATGGAATAATTAAAAGAGTTCTAACAATTGCATTATTAATTAACAAATTACATTTCAGAATGAGAAAGTACTGTCAGTAAGCATTCCAAAAAGCTTTGATGTTTTTATTCACAGGGGAACTGTTGTGTGATTAAGAGTAGAGTCCTGTATTTTGTTAACAGGACAAGGTAAATAAAAACACATGGTGAGGGAGGAAGACTATATTGTATTCTATAAGAAGTAGGATGTAGGTAATCAAAAGAACTAACATGAAATCATCAATATGTTACCAATTCAGGGGATTATACAATGTTCAGATTTTATTATTGTCATTTCCCATCTCTCTCCCTTAAAGAGAATGTTATGTTTTTCTAACAAAACATAATAAATACATGCTTTTATTTAAAAATAGGTCTTTTATACGGAGCAGTTGCTTTGTTGTGTACAAGCATTGATTGAAGTATGCCAGGAAGACTGCAAAGAAATTAGCTTGCAGCTAATGAAAATTTTGGTGACAATAATGGCAATAGCATGTTCTCAGCACGTTAAAGAAAAGGTAAACTATGAGCTGCTTTAATATTTTGTGATGTTTCTGATTTTTACTATTGATAAGACACTTGGTCTAAACAGAGCCATAATTATTTGTCTTGCTATTAGGTTTAAACTACAGAAATCCACAAAGATTGGTAGTTTGAAATTATTTGGTGTTGCGTGACCTTGAGTGTACCCTGTGTCTGTCTCCTCATCTTTTTCCGTAGCTGAAATTACTTGCGGTTTAGTCTCTTCAAAATGGATAAAGACAACTTCTCCAGAAGAATAAATCATTAAAATCTTATTTGTGAGACCTAAGAACGTGTCCAATACTGCTAGTTTATTTAGGGTTTGCTTATTTTCATTCTGTATATGTGTATGTACAATAATCTGTTTCAAAAATTACATAGAAATATAATAGGTAAACATTTAGATATACATAAACCTTCAAATTAATAAGATTCACCCATGAGAATGAAAGCAGCATGAGGGAATACTGGGATTCTGTGTTTAGTCATAAAACTGTTCTGCAAAGACTATCCCCATGGCACTGTTCTGGTGATTAGTTAATATTTAAAAGTCACTGTGAAGGCTGAAAGCATGTTATCACTTGTCAGTCAAAATATTGATATTTCTGCTTGGCCAGTTCATAGTCGTTAGATACTATGCCTGTTTCCAGGCAACAGTTTGAAGGTCTCAATTTAATGTTGAATCCTGCAAATCCACAGGGCTGTGATTAAGATTAACAGCGACAGAGACTCGGGTCTTACAGGTTATTTCTTTTGTAGAACTGGAGGACAAGGTAGTGCTAGGGTTAGGGTGGGACTGAAGTTGAGGTTAAAGTGCCAGAATTGCTGGATGTACTGTTGCATATCGCAACCATGACAAGACTAGAACATACACTGATGTTTCTAAGGCAAATACTAGCTCCTACATAAGTGTGATCTGCAAAAATCTGGTTAATAGCAGAGTTTGGCTGACATAACAGAAAAGGATATTACTTGAGTAAGAAACTTAGGAGTTGGTCTTATTGCTACATCTTGTAAGGCTTTTTCACTGGCTGTGGGCTGTTCCAGTAGGGAGTAATGACTCGTGGCTACTCCAAGGTTGTGCATCTCTCAGTGCATACTATATATGATTAATACCAGAATTATGTTTGGAGTTGGGTTTACAATTTGGGACAGCAGAGCCTGGAGAATTACATTTCTTCGTAACTGCTTGAAGGCTCACAGAGTCAGAATATGTGCTGATTCTGAGAAGGACCCTAGAATTCAGTTTTATTTTGTGGCCAAAAACACCCAGCATGGGTCTGTAGGCTCCAGTTGCAACTAGGTTTTGGTTTTGGTTTGGGTTGTTGATGTTTGCTTTAAAGTGTGTTTAGATTAAGTTTCAGATTAGATGGTTTGAAGTAGAACATGGGAAGCTCACAGATGGGTGAGGGCTGCTGTTGGCCTAGAAGAACAGTTTACTAGGATGGATATTAATCACTGGGCCATGGTTTAGGTGAAGTTTTGGGACAGGAGGTGTTCAACAGTTTAAACTTGTCACTGGATTCTGCAAAGCCCTGTCTGTGCTGTCGGTGCTGGTTGAGCTGCTGGTGCTTACTTTTTAGTTAGATATAAGTTACTGGATTATGTTAATGTTGGGTTCTACACAGGAGCACACAAGTTGCCAGGAAAAAACTCAGTTTATTTTCTGACTATTAAAGAACAATTCATCTATAGATCAAGAGTACCACTAGTGTTAAAAATGTGATAGTTTCATAATCAATTTTTTTTTTATTTTTAGAAAAAGATCAGATTGATTTTTACAGTAGTTGACCTTTTTACCTCCCCACCAGAACCAAAAGCTTAAATGTTGCAGGAATGCCTTAAAATCAAGTACATCTGTAGATGCCCTGATAATAGATGAGTTTTTTTGGCTAAACGTTATCTCAACCCCTTATTTCTCTCTTCCTCTTTCTTCCCCAAGCTAAATATCAAATAAATCAGTAAGCCATCCTCATGTAGCATAATTGTGACCTATCCAAGTTGTCTTTTTTTCAAACGCGTGCCTTAAATGCAATGGCTATTCTACTTCCTTTTCTCTTGCTCCCAGGCATGGTATTCCAAAGGCCTGCATAGCATCAGTATTTACGGCCCCAGAGCTGACAGGCTGCTTCCAGCAGGCATACATTTAGAAAATTATTCTGCAAGAAGTAAAATAGAGCAAAGCCTGAAACAAGGATTGAAAAGACTTTGCAGGTCAAAGAGGGTACAGCATGAAGATCTGTCTCATGGAGAGCCAGTGCAAGGATGGGATTTTGGCGGGGGGTTGTTCTGTGTGTGGTTTTCTTGGGGGTTTTTTGTTTTGTTTTTAAATAAACAATCTGTCCAAGTAAGCTTTGGACAGATGGATCTAGTATGTTTTGCCATATCTGGTCTGTTTAGCCTTACGGTGGTCTATAAAGTCAGCAACGAACCTTTGAAACCTTACAAACTCATACTCCTACAAAGAAAGCAGTTTCATGGAGATAAATTCTGATTTCCATGTACAGAAAAGTTAATCTCCCAAGATTATTAAAGGTTTAAGATATTCCTGCAGTTGCAGATGATTTTTAAACTTGACAGTACTTTGGATGAGAACCCTTTTTCTCATCAGCCTTTCTTTCAGCTAGACAGATAGAAAATCTGGCAACAAGATTACATAATTGCAATATTTCAATTTTGTCACAAAGACAAATATGGCTTGAATTTTTAAATTATTTTCTTTTCCCCAGTTACTGACTATTCTAAAACCTCCATGAGCTGTACAACTTGCAGAAGCCAAGAAGTCCCTGTTAAAATAGCATAAGACCATATCGAACAAATGTATTACAGCTAGCTTTGCAAGTATACATTTGTTGTTTGGAAAAAATCTGTATTAAGGATCAAAAGATTTTGCATATAAACATAAATTGCTTTTTAAATTGCCATATAGAACTTCAGTTCACGCTTTACTATAAAGGGGACAGAAGATCACAGAGATAGCCAAGACCACAGGTGATGTGACCTGATTGTGAACACTCAGGGTCTTGCTTCATTTTTGGCCCCTTTGCTATGTGTTAATCAGTGTTCTGGTTGCTTAGGGCTAACGAGAAAGACCAAGACCACCAACCGAGCACTTCAGTATCGTGATGAGGAGTGTGGTTTACAGCCCCAAACAGACTGAAGCCAAATCAGTTGTTAGAGTCTGTTAAGCATGTATTGAGCTTGTCAGTGACTTAACTGGTGACCTAAAGATAAGAAATTGTTTCATTACCAGTGGCCTGTGCTATCTTGGCTCTTCTTTCGGCACATGTTAATTATTAGTATGAAAATAATGTATCACTCCATTTGTTAGCATTCAAATATAGGAAAGAAAATCACCCTTGCTATTTTATTTTTTAAACTGTGAAATACAACTTAATGGGAAGATATGCAGCAGTCTATTGGCATATTTAATTTATTGTCTTTATTTAATTGTACTCTTGAAACTAGTTTATTTTAAATCACCTGTGAACAATGTATGACTTTGTATTTCTTGTTCAATGGGAAAGAACATCTTGCTGCAGATTGTGTGGGATTAATAATGGGGAACAGTTTCTTTCTAGACACATTCTGTAAAATTAATTTATGGATAAATTGATATTTTATATACAGGTTATTCTGAGTTATTTTGGCTAGCTGGCAGAATGCTTCCAGAAATGAGAAATCTATTGTGCTTGAGGCAGGCAAACCTGCTTTAAAATCAACCTTTGTCCTTAGCAAATCCTGATTTTTCTTATTTACACCCCCCCCCCCCCCCCCCCCCCCCCCCCGAGAAATCTCATTTATTTTCTCCACATCTGGTACTTCCATAATAACATCCTTCTCTGGCAAGTGATTAGTCTGTAAGATTCTAAAGGTCCTAGGCATGTATCAGCTAACTTGTGTGCTTGAGTTCAGCTTAAATATATCAAAAACATGACTACAAATTGTCATTCTACTGAACCACTTAGGAGTCAAATGATGTCACTTCCAGCACTGCACTGCATCTTTCCCTGCTGGAGCTGCCCCTGCTGACAACATATGGCACTTCTCAGTGGGGTTTCCAACAGTGTCTTGCTCCCCATTCTCGATTCACTGTCCGCTGAAATCACTAAGACTATAGATGCTACTTCCAGCCTGCTTTTAATCTCTTCCTTAGAGAAGTTTTGTAGCTCTTGTAGGAGTCTTCAGGAATTGTAAAAGCAAATTTTCCTTTGTTTTGAAGTAAATCTGCTACAAATGATTAAGAAAATCTATATGCTTCCTTGCCAAGCATGATCGTGTCTGGAATTCATTTAGTAGTTCTTCTTATGTTTTATTTGTGTGTGTTATATTTGCCTGTCTTATCTGAATGTAAATATGAAGAAGGTATTTAAAATGTAACAGTGAATTTTGTTACTTCTAAGCAACACAAGTTGCAAATTTCAAAATGAACTTGCCCAGCTACTGGAAGGAGAGTGTCTTGCATAATTAAAATTGGGGAGGTGGAGGAAGGGGGAGAAGACTAATACCATGTCCTTTCTGAGCTGCAACAGCAATAGTTTTTGGAAGCTGCCATACCCTGCTAGATGGGATTGTTAGAAATTCCCTCTATGCTAAAGTTTTAAAGCATTCTTAAATGAAGGAGAAAAATCACTACATCTTTAAAACTACGAAGAGCGTTTTTATGATGTCGTTAGGTTTTGGATGGGTTTTCACACGGATTAGACATTCTTTCATTTTGCTGTTAGGTTGCGGTGTTCCTTATGATTTCATTTTGAAATCAGGACAAATGTTTCACTTCAAATAAAAGTTAGTGGATGTAGTATAGGCAGACACTAAATATCAGTCTTGATTGTCCTAGTAGAAACTATGGAAATCTTTTTATGTCCCTTCTGTTCTTACAGTATTATTATGAGGTTTAGAAGTTGTGGGATTTTTCTTTAAAATTGTTTCAGTTAAGATAAAGTGTCCTGTCTCTTGTTTTGACAGGCAGAAGAAACAATGTCTTCATTAGCTGAAGTGCAGCAATTAGATAGTTCTCTTGATCTCTACAAGCAGCATATAACTCAGCTTATGGAATGGGTTTCAGTATCTTGTGATTGTTGGACGTGCTGTTCTCCAGAAATATTGCAGTTGGATGTCATCGCAACTCATTCAGGTACAATTTATTTAGTAGTTATAAAAAAATAAAATAATAATACAGTAATAATCTCCATAGCCTGAAGACATGCTGTATTTAATAATCAGAAACGTCACGAGACTGTGATGGAAAGCAAGACTGAAAATGTTGAAGCAGTTCAAATTCCAAAAGACTCCTTGGCTGCAAGGAGCTTACTAAAAGCACTTAAGCTTTCAGATGAATGAAATAGGTGAGGGTTATGTGGAGCCTAACTGATGTAGCTTATGTCTCCAAAAATTTATCTATTTTTTCCATCTATTCACTAGTCTTATAAAAGATACTATCTTTTTGTACAAACGCTTCCTCACTTCTGTGTATAGATTAGTGAAACACTGGCATACGCTTTGCTTATGTTCACTGTGTAGATCTGAAGCTTCCTCTGACGCAGCTCTTCAGATTGCATCTGGAGGCAAGGGACACAGTGACAGGCAGTCCTTTTCACCTAGGCACCCATTTTAAGATTATTAAAATGCAAAGTCCTGTTTATTTGGGTTTTCCTTTCTATTAGTTAAAAAGGGGATGTAGATAGCTATTTCAGCTACATATGGGTGAAGTATTTTTATTGATTGCTACTGCAAATAGCTAAATGTGGACAGGTATGTTTTAAGGGACTATCTTCTGCATTTAATCCTGGAATTTCAAAAAGAGCCTCAACAAAACTATCTGAAGCACCTACTTGTTGGTTTGTGTGGCAACCAGCATTAAGTACTTTTTCCTTTTTCATCCATGGAAAGAATCAGTGCAGGATCTGAGAGGCCAACTTTTCTGTATATTTCTGCTCCCGTTTCCATGACTGAGGAACTTCTAGACAGTTGTCTCTGTTTTTGTTAATGCTAAATAAATTATCAAATGTCTGGGCAAACATTTTGGCTTGTACCCAACACTGGTAATATGCTATTGTCTGTGTTTGCTGTCTGACACAGCAGTTCCTAGACCTTGGTGGGGTTTTTTTCTTAGTTTTCTTTTCATTCCCACACATAATGTTGTTTTAAATCAATTAATTAAGTTCACTCATTTCAATTTTCTGAGGTTTTACTGTTGTTCAGGAATATATGCTTCAGCTGAAATTAGCAATGTAGTTTATTTCCCATCTCTTGAATTTGCTCTTATCAGTTTGATATAATAGTAGTATCTTTTTAATGTCTCGGAACTCACATGAAGCAATGTATTTTGAATAAATGCTGTGAAAATAAAGACCTATTTGTTGGCAGAGAAATTTAGCAAATTGCAGTTCAACAGCCTGTATTGTTTCTGTCTAGACAGTGAAGATTTGGGGGGAGTATATTATTATTTTAAACATTAAATTTCCAGATATTATTAAATGCTATTGAACTTGTTTTGGAATCTTGAACGCTTCAATCTGTCCATTCCATGTGTGAGGAATATTCTTCTCATCAGAAATGCCAGTGTTGTGTCTCCTTCTGGGAGGATTTTCTGAGTGACTGGAGCTGAATTGGATGTGCATCACAAGGATGCAAAGCTGAAGAAATTCCTAGAGGAAAGTAGTTTATTGCAAACGTAGAGCAGAAGGAGCATTCTACAGCAAGAAGCTTGCAGAACAAAGCATTTGTGTAGCCTATGTGTATTCTTCCTCTTTAAAACCATGCTCATGCTAATCATTATCAAGGAGAAAGGCACAAACTCCCTTCTGTTTTGGGAAAATAACTTCTTCACATGTTCAGATAACAGGGGCTTTTTGTTTGTTTTAGTGGTGAAAACAGAATTCATCATAAGATGTGAAAATGTTAAACTAGAGAATGGATTTGGAAAATATTTTTATTTAAAGTAGCTTCTAAAATTCATCGTATTTCAGATTCTCTTGTAAAACGCAAAATAAGCATTATTTAAACATGGGGAAAGAATACTGCTGCAGTAATTCTGCTTTTCAAGTTTTGAGGTGGACCCTTTCAAAGATGCCCTTTCCTGTGCCTCTGAGAGTCATGAACGTATTTCCCTGAATGCTACATGTGGAAGAACTTGAAAGAAGAAAAAAGCGTAGTTAATGCTGCTGTTTGGAGTGGTGTCATGGTAACTTTGTGCATTAGCCTCGAGCTTTCAGAGCTACATAACTAATAGTGTTAATCCCCCCTCAAATGCATTAGTCTACCCAAAATGTCATCTCGTACCGGTGGTCCCAGCAACTAGCAGATGTCATTGATATGTCCATGCTATATAATGCCGTGTGGTACAGCAATACCATGCTGGCTACATGAATGTGGGGTAAACCAATCTTCACGGAGCACCGTGCTGCCGTTGCTAAGACTATGGGTACCTGAGCCCCTGGACAGTTAGTCTGGGTGTTTGTATATGGCCTAACAAGATGTAACATGGGTACATCAACGGTTGCCATGCAAGAGTGGAAAGTTAAGTACTATTTTAATACCAGACATATTACAGATTTTAATGCACTTGCACATTAAACATCTAAACAGAGCTTATTTGTACTCAGAAATAAGTCTTAAATGTTTATTTTCTAGGTCCTGTCATAGGTGAAGCTCTAAATGATTTTATTCTCATTCTTAAGACGTGTCTTCAGCCAGACAAAGATCCCCAGATGAGGTTAAAACTTTTCACTGTTTTATCGCAGTTGTTCCAGAAAGCAAGTGAAACCGTCAATTCTCAGGGGTAAGTAGAGTTCTAATTTCACACAGCTATTTGAACAGTACAGTGGCATTAAAAAGTAATGACCGTGGTAGTTATTTAACCCCTATAATTGTGTCCATGTTAGCATGTCTGGAAGAAGAAAGACTTTCCCACCATCTTCTACTGCATATTTTTTTGCTGTATTTTTTAACAATGCTTAGAAGGGCAGAATGCAATAATTTTAAAAAAATTATAAATAAATTGAAGTCTGGACTTCTTCCACTGTAGTCTTCCTACTTCTGCCACTATGGATAATTAAAATAGATGTCATGCAGATCTGGATAGTCTTCAAAAAATAAAGAGCTATAGTTGAAAAGAATACATGTTTGAAAGCCAAAATGGGGATTCTTAAGAAAGAACTGTGGAGGGCGTTAGTGGTTTGGTTTTTTTTTTTCCTTTTACTCCCAGCCAGCTGCTAAATCCTTAAACTTTCCCTGTAGTCATTGCAAGGAAACACTAAAACACCCCCAAAAATGGGCATTTAAAAATGCCCGTGATGCAGCATGGTGTTTAAAAAGCATTGAACTAAATGTTTGATAAAGGATTAGTATCATTCTCAGTGACTGAAGATGGAAGTCTCCTGTTGCTTGGCACTTTATGCATTGCAAGTACAATCTAACTATAATTTATAGTGCTTATAAAACCACTCCATTTATAACAATGCCAACAGTGAGGCTCTTTTATTATTATTAATTTACCCTTACTAGTAATGCAAACACTTCTGTAAAGTTGTCCTGAATATGTAACCCATATCTGCTCTCCTTTTCCTAGTGCCCGCTGCATTTAACATGTAATTGTATTCTCATGCTTTTTGTTTTTTGCAGTTTTAACTCTTAAACAAAAAACAATCACAAGAAGCGTTTTTCCTAAAAGTACTTTAATAGGAATTGTCACTTATATTTAATTTTTTTTTTCATTATTCTAATTGGCACTTAGTGGGGATTCTGTTATACTGAACATTTATTCGGGTTCCATGAGGCGGCGTTAGTATGAATGTAGATGTATTTTTACCGGTTTTAGATATATTTAGTATATTCATGGCCTACATCATACAGTGGGGGCAAGAGGAGGAACAAGCCTGGTGTTCCCATTCAGGGGGGGGATTCCAGGTAAGCTGAAGAATCTCTGCCTGGGCATCCCCTAATGGATTTTGAGCTAGTGTGCTTAAGATGGAATATAATGAAGCTGTGCTTTTTTTAACTGAAAGCTTTTGTGCTGATAACTGGTGTTATCAGTTACTGTATTTTCAGGATCCAATGTCAAAATCCCTATTCATATGAAAAAATCTTTGTAGTCAGTGGATTAGTTGTTTAAATAATGTAACTGAGCGGTAGTTACAAGATCAACTAGATATGCAAGAATCTTCCTAAAAGAAAGAGAAGTGAAGCACTCTGAAGTGTTCCAGGAACTGTTTGTTGTAAGCTAATCTGTTAAACCTCAGATCTGTATCATCTGAGAATGCAAAGATGTGGAGCCAAGAAACTCATTTTATGTGTTCTGTGGTGCTCTGAGCACAACAATCATACTTACTAAGTGTGTAATAACGTAATTCAGTCTAAAAATGGGATAATGTGACTCTCCTATCTATTTATTTTCTTTTATGGCCTAATTTTACTGTCCCTTTATTTACTGCAGGATACATTATTAGCTCTTGTTCATCTGCTATACGATCACACTTAGTATTTTCTACATTTGTTCATTCTTTCAAAGTATTTAGTCAAATTCAGACGTGGCCAACAAGTTAGTCACACTGGCATTTCTTCTTTATACATTTTGAGTTAAATGGTCTCCTGCTCTTCCTCCTCAGAAATAGCATAACAGGTTACAGCAGAATAATGTTTGAAGAACAGAGTTAAATTCTTTGATCTGCCTCTTGTAGAGATCTGCAGAAAATCATTTAGGCTGCATCTAAGCAGTGTGACAGGTACGCTACATGGCATGCTACAGAGTCCTGATGCGCAGTGATCCTGACAAGAGTGGCTAGAGGTAGGAAGGAGCTCTTTATTAACAGATAGCCTTATTCCTTCTTCATTTCTCACCTGTACAGCAGGATTGGTAGCACTTTGCTCTGAAGGTCTCTGAAGTGCTCAGGTAAGTATATCAAGTTAGGTCATGTAGGTACTGCTGGTAGAAAGATGATCAGTGCAGGACCATATGGAGAAATATCATCGAAGAGTGAACTTTTGTTTTGGCAGTAGTCAAAGTAAATAGGATGAAAAACAAAATCTTTCATCTGCAACCCAGTTGTTTGTATAAGTAATGGAACCAGAGAGGGGGAAAAGAAAACCAATGCAATAAGCTGCCAGCTTCACTAGGATTCCCAGGAAAGGGAAATTATCAGTGTGGAAAAAGTAGAAGAACATGTTTCAAAGTAATACTCTCAGTAAATATAGCCACACATCACACCAGCTCTACACAGGTAGCCACGAGGGAAGTTCTTGTGCTCGAAGCAGTATGAGTGAATGCCCTTTTGTCAAGATTAGATATATCCATTGAGGTTTGTAGACCTATTTGTATGAAGAACAACTCCTGGCTAAGGCTGCCCCAGTCTAACTCATAATGAGGCTCCCTGTCCTCTGACAAGAGCAATGCAATGAGTTTCACCCGTAGGTTTATCTTCAGAAACTAAAAAGTGGTACAGGGAGGTGAATGACTCTTTAAAGTCTTGATCCTACTTAACCATTGTCACAGCAAATGCATTAATGTAGGAACCAACATGCAAAGGTTTGAGGTTTGAAGAGGCTAGATTTAGACTAGATATCAAGAAGAAATCCTTTACCGTGAGGGTGGTGAGGCACTGGCACAGGCTGCCCAGAGCAGCTGTGGGTGCCCCATCCCTGGCAGTGCTCAAGGCCAGGCTGGATGGGGCCTGGGGCAACCTGGGCTGGTGGAAGGTGTCCCTGCCTGTGGCAGGGGGTTGGAACTCCGTGCTTTTTAAGGTCCCTTGCAACAGAAGCCATCTTATGAGTTAGTAATTACTGTGTGCACAGATCTTATTTTAGCTATTTCATATCCATTGGAGGATAAAGTCTCAACTCTGTAAATACAAACAGCACAGACAGGGTATGGTTCTTTCATGGAAATGACTTAATTAAGAATGTGACTTAGAACTAAGTTACGCAGATTTACAACTGTAGGATCTGAAAATGGAGAGAGGGGGAATTTAATTGCATCAACAACAGCAAAAAATACATCTTAACAGTAATGAGAGATAGTGTAGTGAAGTAGTAATAAATTCTGGTTACACAATCGCATTCACTGCTGGCAGTAATTTGTTTAGCTCCTTAAAAACATTCTAACAGTTTAGATAGGAAGTCTTTCAGTTATTATGCTAAACACAGTTGTGTGGTCATTTAATTTTGTTTGAGTCCGACATGATTGAGTCGGATAATTGCCAGATACTGCTTTACTGATTCTATTTCAAGGCACTAGAACAAATATTCTCACAAATAGCATAGCCTTGTGGTTAACATAATGCTGATGGAATTTACCTTTATGTTTTGACAGATTGGTTTTTCTTTGCAGCTTAACAGAAGGCTTTATTAAAAACAGAAGCAGCTACTGATCAGACTGCACAGTAGCACAGAGAGCACAAAACTTTTCTTAGCTTTGGAGCTAAGGAAATTTGGAACGATGGTGATCATTAGTTAAGAATTTTTTAATGGAAAATTATTAATTCTCAAAAATTTGTTTAAAATAACAAATCTAAAGGTTTTTGATGAATTAAAGTGTGTCTAATGGGACATCAGATTTCTTGTTTATTACTGAGTCTGAAGTGCCACCTGCTGGGCAGGAAGCAGGAGGGGATCCCTGACGCTCGGACACAGTGCTCCCTTAGCCAGGGGCTGCCGCGATTGAGAGACGGGACGCAGCTTGATGCAAGCAAATGTCACTTTAATTAGCCTAATATCGTGATTATATATGCACAAGCAATTGTTACATCTTATTCTGATTGGTCCAAAAACTTGCTTATTCTATGACTGTGTGGCAACTCGCGCGAGGATCTCACGCTAGCTATTAGCAATTCAGCAATAGTTAAAGACAACAATGTCTGCAGTTCTTGCACCATGTCCTTGAGCAAGCTGACAAACCCACCGCCTTATTCCTTGCATAGTCTCAACTTGATACTTAGTCCCTGTTTCTATACCCTTCAGTAATTTCTCATGTCCCTTATCACCAGGGCTTGTGACCCACAAGCTCAAGCACATTCCTTTCAGCTGATTGTTACTTGTGGTCCTGCTTCCCAGGCCCCCTCCTGCAAGGGGCTAAGCAGCAGCCAGGTGTATCTATTTCCATCATGCTGAAGATGGAGATTTTCAGTTTTGTCTGTGTGCATTAAATAGTTAAGGCTTGGCAGGCTAGCTGGTCATACTTCAGTCAGATTATACCAGGATGACACGGTCTAACTGCAGTGGATAAAGGGTAGTTACAGGAAAGAAGTAGATAACAATTAAATTTCTTTTTACATTGTTACAATATTATTATGGAATTTTTTTAATGCTGGATTATTTTGTTTTTAAAATAAAGCTGTTGGGAGGATTTTTTTAAACATAGTGGTAATTGTTAACATCTACCCATTGTGGTCTTCCTGTGGCTTGGCACATCTCTGTAGGAGCCACTTATTCATCCTGGAAATGTAGGACTCCTAAAAAAAAATCGGCAATAGCTTCTTCCCTTTCTGCCAAGCACCAGGGTGGTGATTTGCTGTTTTGCACTCAGGTGGCTGCAGTCCAGGTCTGTGGGAAGTTTGAGTAGAGTGGCACGTAGATTCGGCCTGTTATTTCTCAATCTGTTTTGGATGCTGCCAGCTGCTTTTTAAGGCAGAGAGACACAGTGAATAACCTAAGCCTTAGTTATCTGGTCACAGCCAGGCACAAATGTCTCTGATGCAGCAAAATCTTTTTTTAACTTGTGTGTAAGATCTATATCTTTGATTGAGCTGGAATTAAATAGGTGTGAGGGAATACTCCCTATTGCAATTGCCGACTCTATAGGAACTTTTAGCATTATAATAGCCCATTCAGTAGAGGGGGAGGAGGAAGCATCAGGAAAAGTATCACAGATTTGTGTTTGTAATGAAAACAAACTAGTATTGGGACTGGCACCTTGGAAAATCCTACAGACCTCTCATCCTTGAGAGAGATAAGTTTCTGAGCCAAGGGAAAGCTGTGTAGACTCCCTGCAGTATCAGTAGTTCAGGTCTCATCAATAGCATTCATACTTCTCACATTATAAATACTTTTCACTGGACAGTCTCAAAGGGCCTTACAAATATTAATGAATCCTCACAGCATTCATATGGGGTGTTATCTCCACTCCACAGACGGGGAAAATGAGACAGAGAGAAGGTAAGTAGTTTACCAAGATAACACAGTGAGTCATGGGCATCGTCTGAAGTGGGAGAAAGTCTAGCCTCCCCTTTCCATGAATGTTAGGTATTCGTTAAATATTATCTACAAAAATTAAGTTATGAAAAGCTTATCATATACACTGCAATCACATTGGCTTATAAGAATTTATTTATTTTTTTACAGAGTCTTCTTTTTTTCCTTTTCTGCCTATGTTTGTATGATGGAAAATTCTTTTTTACCTCCTGTCACTCTCTTTATCACTTTCTCATGAACCTTTATTTTGCTTTCTTATTTTTGGCTTCAGGCTGTTCCCTAGCTACCTTGAGACTGTGATAAAAGACATACTGGCTCCTAATCTGCAGTGGCATGCTGGAAGAACAGCAGCTGCCATCCGCACTACAGCTGTATCATGCCTTTGGGCTCTTATCCACTGTGAAATGCTTTCACCAGAAGAGGTAAATTCTCTCTTTCTCATCAAACGTACTTTGAAATCTTAGGCAAGAAGATAAAACAAATACAAGGGGGGAAAAAAAGAATGAATCTTTATTGTAGGTAATATTTCCAGAGGGACATCTAGTTTTCATAATAAAATTAATTAATTGTAATTGAGTATTAATAATAGAAATGATCAGTAGTAGAGGGACAATGATATTCTGATAAGACACCTGAGGCTGGCAGTATGGTAAAGCTGTAGAACTCGCCATCGTCAACATTTGTAGATCTTGTTGTAGTGTAATTATTACTCATGTAGCACAAACTATTAACCACTATTAGCACAACAACTTGGGTACTTGACGTGACTGGACCCCTAACCAGCACCTGTGCAGCGGCACTGGAGCTAGGCAGGACGTGTTTCTGTGTAGTGGGGCAAAGACAAGTTACCTGGTTGCCTTGGGGCCCACAGGTCCATTTAGGGAAAAAAAAAAAATCAAAAATATTCCTGGAAAGAGCAGGAGAACTTGAGATGGGTCTTGAAAGGTATCTGAAGAAGCTGAAGTAGAGAGCTAACAAGGAGTACACTTGAAGAAATGTTACTCACCATAGTGATTAAGGATTAATTGAATCTGAGGGGTTTTTTGAAGCTGCTTTGCTAACAAAAAAGCATTTGGAAGTGATGCACTGGAAATGCATTAAAGGCATTTAAAAAAAATAAATTTAATTTAAAAGTTACTAAATGTTCATAGTCTGTGTTCATAACAAACTGTAATTGAACAAAGTGCTTGAACACGTGTAACTGGCTGAGTTCACATATATGAAAACATTTATATCACGCTACTGTTCTAGTTAAACATTTTTTATGAATCAGTGCCTTAACGCCTGTTTTGCATTAATGTATACAAAATGTACATACTAACAGCAAATCACAAAATTCACTAAACACAGTATCACAACAGTCTTTACTGAAAAGGTTCCTTTTAGAATAAGAGCACCACCTACCGGTACGTGTGCATAACTTTAATCTCCAAAGTATTTAAAGTTTTGCCTACAGGTTTTTTTAAAATAAAAAGGCAAGCAAGTGTAAAGCTTTTACAAGTTACGTAAAACTAATCTGCATATATACCGAGCATTCATGAACTGGATGATCGACTGGTGGATTTTCATTGCCCAAATGTGCTTAGAGGCAAAAATAGAGCTGTTTTATTTTCCAAGATTTTCAGGTTAACTTTCATGGTTACCTTTTTCTTTTTAAACTAAGCCAGCCATTATTGGTCAGACTTAATGGTAGCTTCTGTAACCAGTAAGCATATTGGTTTAGAGTGACTGAAAAGCTGTTGTTCTGTGTTTTTTCCTGTTAATTGTAGATCTTAAAAGTCAAAGACGGCCTAATGCCCCAGGTTATTGCTGCCATGGATGAAGACTCTAAAATTACTCGACTGATGGCTTTACGTATTGTTGGTGTATTTTTAAAAGTCTGTGGGAGGCAGTTTGATGAAGATAAATTTACCAGCGTTTACACAGGTAAGTGTAAAAGTTTAATTGTTTTACTCTTAAATAAAGATCTCAGTGTTGAAGAATTACCGTTGGTTTTATCTGAAGTATCATAGTTACCTTAGCTTTTAAGCATGAAAAGCTTCATGCTGGAGCAGTGGGCGGATTCACTATAGAGCTTTAGGAGTCACTTTGGAAGTTGCCCACCTCACCTACGGAATCACTGCAGCTGGTAGCAGTGAAAGCACTAAGGGACTGGGTAGTAGCAAAACCTGCTGTATGTCACTGGCGCCTGGCTTTTATGCCACATAAAGAGCAAAAAGCCTTTGAGCAGTCTGAGATGCGAACAGGGGCAATTTTATTTAGACTCAGTTTTGCAGCTGTTCTTATTTTACTCCCATACTCTAATATTCTAATGCTATTTCTATGTTCTCTTATCTAGTATTTTAACTATCTGGGTAGTTCTTCCCCAGGGTAATCTTATAGATATTAAGGAAATAAAAAAAGCACTGCACAAAATCGTACTATTAGCAGCATCTTTGTATATGAGAGGCAGTTTAATGTCTTAATCCTGCAGAGACTAAGCATGGTCTTTAAGCAGTCTCATTATCAGTTTAAGCGTATAAAGTACACATACACATCTTAGAAAATCAAGGTGTTAAACGCTTCAGCAGGCATTGCTGGGTGTGACTCCAACAGCGCTTGCCTCTTGCAAGGCCTTTCTGTAGCAGCTTTTTAGCTGCAGTATTTCATTGCACGGAGGTGGTGTGTCACAGACCAGTTAACATCCTTTGGGAATGCCCTCGCTCCCAGTTGAGCAGAACTGAGCAGCATTCCCAGCGTTATTATGCATTAGACCACTAGATGGAACTTCACTCAATATTACGGACTTTGCAAGGCTTGCCAGTAGTTTATCTGCATTGCTTCCTAGTTTAGACTATATGAAATAATGTTCTAACTATAGTGAAAGCAGAACAGTAATGCATTATATAAATGGCAGTCACATTGTTCTCCTTGCTGTGTTTGAGGGCCAAGAGCAAGCCATTTCATTGTACCATAAATAGGCCTGAATAGGCAGTGGGTTGGGCTCTTTATTTAAAAAAAAAAAGGGGGGGGGGGGGGGGGGTGGGACCAGGGAGAGAAAAAAACCCTAACCTAGAGCGCTGTAATGTCAAATAGAGCTATTATCTGTAATGCTTCTTAGGGTGATGTTTAAATGCTAAACAATGAATCAGGAGCAGTACAGTCTCTGCTATGCGACAGGATTTACGTTCTCAGAGATACACACAAATAAACCAGACTTTCCCCAACTCAGCATCTTAATGGCTGATACTTTTTCTTCCATGGCACAGTCGAAGTCTAACAACAAACATTTTTATTTTGGAGAAATACACGATCCGACAGTTGTCAAAGTATATCTTTGCATCTTGCATATTCAAATAGTCTGCAATGCAGTAATACTTGATAGAAATACTGTGCTTTATAGAGCATAGAAATATTTAAGCTATGTACCTCAGTAATGCATTAACAGACATTCATAGTATCATGTTAGAAAGTACTAGAGATTGTTCAACTAATCTAAATGATTTTGTACATTTCTTTTAATGTTTTTGACAACATAACAATCCAATAACAACGCAGGGCGTGCTTTTTAGGAACGATGTATGCCATGTATTCACAATGTTCCAATGACAGAAATACATCATAAATTCAACAATCATTTCAACAATGACAAAAATACATTTGTTTTTTCAAATGCAAAAGATAACGTTGCTGTTCTCACAGTGCTGTTTGGTTATTTATATGCTCCTTTTTCAGAAGTTCTAAAGCGTCTGGATGATGCTTCGTGTGATGTACGACTGGCAGCTGCTCACACCTTAACTAATTGGTTTAAATGCTTAAAGGACAGTGATGTGAAATCTGCAATGGAAAGTCATATTGAGTTTCTGTACCAAGAACTGTTGATACATCTCGATGACCCAGATCAAAACACCCAAAATGCAGTCCTAGGTAAGACTTTCAGTTGTACGTATTTTTAACAATGCTTTTTAAATCATGTTTCAAGTGTTATGTGAAAGTAGCACGTGCAAGTAGAGACTAATCCTGGCAGGCTAGGAGCTTTCCTTTGGGTTTCAGTGGGTGTGAGCTCAGACCTTCTGCCTGTGCGCAGCGTATGATGTTTTATCTGGCTTTCACCAGAAGGGGAATATCCGTGAATCTGATGCATCACAAGACTTTATAGATGGTGAACAGGTTATGGAGCATAGACACTAACCACTGCAGGATGTAACTGTATCCTAGTGTGCTTTGGGATTTATGAATGTATCAGTCTGTGTTCAAGCATGTAAATGTCACAGTACAGACCTCAGCAAATGAGGGAGGTATCGGGTTGTCATGACTGCACAACATGTAGAACAACTTCCAGGTTAGGTTTTGGTTAGTTTGAGGGAACATAAATAGTGAAATGCAGAGTGGCTAATGATTTAAAAAACATTAATTTTGTTTTACAGAAGTTTTAAAAGAAGGAAGTGTTTTATATCCAGAACTGCTCGTGAGAGAAATTGAAGGGGCTGTACGTAAGCATCAAACACCAGTGTATTGTAATAAACTGCTACATCACATTCAGTCAGCCAAAGAATCAGCTTTATGAATCAGTACTGAAATTTTTTAGTGAACTGTATGTGAAATCTGTATTATCTGGATTACTTTCATCTTTTCATTTGCTTAAGAAAAGCTGAGTAATAAATTTATTGGGTTTTCTTTGTCAGTTCCCTATTAGCTCATTTAAAGTCAAATTGGCACAATTCTACGTTCTTTGCTGTTTGAACTGTTGTTTGTATTTGCTAGCAATAAAACTGTCTTAATTCACTTTGCATTGGAAGTTTTTCAGATACAAGGTTTAAAGGAGGAGTGTTTTTCAGGAATTTGACACTGCAATTGAGAAAGATTATTTAACAAATGTAATAGTCTAATGTCAAAGTTACTAATGTAATTCACTGAGGACTCAGTCTTTCAAGGAACATTTCAAACTGTGGATGAAATCAGACTTTGTGGAGTCGGTCTGTGAGGATCAGTTTTATCAGGACAAAACCCCAGCCAAACTCCTCTTGCATAATGCAGCAAAAATTTTATAATGTTTCAAGTACTCATTATGCTGGTACAGTAAGGAGCGTATTCTGAGTCGGTGTTACTAAAGGAATAGTTTTTATTGTCACTGCATTACATTTGATGACTAAGAATAAAAGACTTTTTTAAATTAAGGTTTACACATGGGAGGAAATATGTTTTGTCATTTAGATTAACAGTATTTATATTTTTGTATTAAATATACCGCATCTGCAGTTTTTATATGTACGCCATTGTGCCTTGGAAAGCAAGAAATGTTTGCATATTTGAAATGAAATTCTGCAACATTAGGTTAAAGCTTGATTTATTTTGTAGAAGACTTGTGGTTTTAGTGTTGTCTTATTCTCAGCTGTGTAATAAAGCGAGCTGCTAGATTCTTGTCTACATCATTGTGGGGTAGTGTGCTATTTATTGTACACACAGATCATGGAAAATCAGGATCCTGATTTTTATTTTTTTTTTTTTTATTCTCTGTATAACAGACAAAAAGTGTTCTTCGGCTTTGGCTTTATATCAAGTCTAAAACCAGAAAAATAGGCTCAGTAGGGTTTGGTAATACTCCTTTGCTGTAGGAAGTCCTCGTGTTTGTTATCCTTCTGAGTTAACTTCACCTTTTCAGATTTGTGACATAATTGTTAACCCAACCATGATCTCTTTGCAGCAATATCTACTTGCATTCTCAAAGAAACATTTGAGAGAGATTAGCCAGACAAGACTTACTCCGAGCTTAAAAGCAAAGTCATGCAAACTCATGGCTACTTCTACACAATATGTTAGCTTGCTTTGAAAATTCAGCCAAAAAGGGACAATAATACTAACGATGCAGAATAATTGAGTAGTTTCTTATGGATCCAAAAGCTATTTTGCATTCCTGTAGAACAGGATACTCATTTTAGATCATATGTACTGTCTTAAAGTTGACTTTCTTTTCATGAAAAGCCAAAATTAGAACCGTTCCTGTATTGATCAGCCTTTTAGTTTACTAAAAACTATTTAATTCACTATACCTGGAGGGTCTGCTGAAATTCTTAAAGGGGAAATGTGTATAAAATAAAAATCCCTAGAAGACAGTAAATGGAGTGGAGAGGTGGTGGAGTCTCCAGCCTTGGAGATAGTCAAAACTTGACTTACCACAGCCCTGGGAAACCTGTTCTACCTGACTGTGCTTGGGCAGGGATTTGGACTGCATGATCTAGAGAGGCTTCTTCCAGCTTCAACTGTTCTGTGATTCCATGACATCGTTTCCTTAGTCTAATTGATTAATAAAAAGCCAATTTAATTAGACTGGAAACAGACTACATAACCATCCTAGTTGACCCCATAGAGTTTTCATTCAACTGTTGGTTTCAACAAGTCTGTTCTCAAAAAGAATTGTTTCAAAGTGTTGCAAAGCAGCAGGTTCTTCCAACGCAACCTAAAGTTTTGCTTCAGCGCTAAGAACCAGTCCTTATTGTAAAGTTCCCTTGAAAGTCCACCAAATAAATCCTACTTAACGTTACTACAGGCACAATTTTATTTGCTTCCTATGTTGACAAAATTTAGATTCTTTTACTTTACCACTAATTGTGGCCTCGTGATAGCTGCATTACAAATGTTGTACAGGTGCTTTTAATTATTCTTCTGATCAAAAGAAGAGATATTTGAAAACCCAACTTCAAATGTAGGATTAGAGGAAAGAACCTTCTTAGGGGAAGTGAAATCTAGTGAAAGTATTTCAAAATGTTCTAAACCTGGTACAGAAGTAGTAAGAGCTGAAGTATTCATCAAGCTTGATATCTCCAGCAGGCTGGGAAATTTTTTTTCTGCATAGGTTGAGCAATTTTGTTATCTTTCAGAGCAGTCTGCTGTGGGATGCCTCCCAAAGAGAAATCTCCGCATCGTCCAACAAACCAGCTTTTTTCTTGAGAGCCAGGAGAGCTTTTTGAATTGAATATTCTAATAGTCCTTCTAGAGACGTGTTAAAGAGCAAGCTGATCTTGTTCACACATGCATGACAAACTAGATTATGTGCCACTACGTCCTTTTATTAGAAAGCGTTCTCAACAGGAATTCAACAATGCGCTGACCCTGCTTATAGTTTACCATAGTTCAATTCATATAACCCAAATTTCTCCAATCCAGTTATGAGGAAGTACTATAACTGAGTCTTCTGTGGATGGTATTTGAGCCTGCATTTTAAATTTATGTTCTTTGAGGCTCAACTTTCTCAGCTTCAACCATCAACTGCATCAGTAGGAACATGACTGAAATGTACAATTTTTTTTCTTTTTTGCTAGCTCAGCTATTACATGTACTAGATTTTATTTGCATTCATTGCCTGATGTTACTAAGATCATATTCATTACATAACTTTTTAAAGCAGGGGCAATTTTTTTTGGGGCCACGCAGTTATCTCAAAATTTCAGACTCTTTAGATAAGCAGGCTTTAGCCCTGCCCTTCCTGTGACAAACAGATGTGCTTCTGTCTTCGTCCTTGTCAGCTACAAGACCTGTTGTGGAGGATCCGGGGACTTGGATTCTCAGCAAAAGAAAGGTTTTGGTAAGTGAATATCTAACTGAATATAGAATTTGTTGACTACCTTAAATAGAATCTATTAATTAGACATTGAGAGGGTACTGTCAAACGAGGCGCCTAGACTTTGAAAGTCTACATCAGAGAGCATTTCTAGGAGAGATGGGAGGTTAAGTATGTTCCCAGATTCATCCACTTCTTGTCCATGCAGGTCCTTACAGGCAGTCCAGATTTCCTCAGAAATGCTTTAGGCAGATTGCAGATCGCCTGTCTGCAGGTTTCTGGCAGTGCATCTGAGCCCGCGGTAAAGATGCACTGATGTACTTTGTTTGCGTACGCAGTGTGCTCCCCAGAGACTAACTGCTAGTTATGACCGGAAAGTTATTATAAACTGTAATAACCCATCAGAACTTGAAGCCTAATCTCATCTCTCCATATAGAACTTCAGTTATTATAGTATAATATCTGTCTAGTTGTAAGTGGAAATAACCAGAAATAACTAGTATAGTAGTATAGTACAGTTTTACTATACTATAGTATTATAGTATCATGTAACCATAACAGTTACATTATTAAACTGTTTTATTTATTATTTACTGTATTTAAATTATTAAACTATAATAGCTACAGTTCTCTATATGCATATTAATTTAGAGTTCCGGTGGGTTATTGCGTAGGGTTTATCTCACTTGGGGGAAGTCCCTTGTCTGCACAATGCAAACACACGAGCATTGCCCCAGACATACAGGACCGTCTTGGCCTGTGGAATTCAGCCGCCGCTTTCAGAGGAGCCAAGTTTCTGTTTCATTTGAAGAATCCGTGTTGTGATCACCGCATGGGAAGGTGAGCAACTCTTGGCTAGAAGAGTGGATCATGGTGGATATGTAATGGACTGCTCCGTGCCTCAGCCCTTTCATGTGAAGCTCTGACCACATTTTAAAAAGAAAGAAAAATAAAGCAAAAAAACCCCATATCTTCATTATTAGACAGCTGAAGGATCAATAAAAATTAACAGTTAACAGGCTTGTGTCCATTTACTGAGATCAATCCCCCAAGGAAGCTCACGAACAGCAGTAACGGAGACGAGGCAGCAGATGAGAGCTGTGAGGAGAACGGCTGCTCCGTCAGCCTGCCTTGTATGTAATCGGCTTTTCTTGTTAATGTCTGAAATCCCCTGTAAGTCAGGACGATGGCAGGATCTAGTGGCAAAATGGAATTGAAGTACTTTACAGCTCTCATTTAACTGATAACCTAATTGTTCTCTATGGAGCACCCGATGCCTTTGGCTGACAGCAATGATGGTGTAGAGGAAGGGCCCTGATGAGCATAACCATAAAGTGTGATGCAGATGGCAAGAAACTTTTTTCTTTAATGAGCAAGAAATAATTTTTCCAGGTATTTTACACAATTTTCATAGTCATGCATATATATGATTATCTCCGCTTGGACATAAGGTTACTGCACTTCCTCACACCAAGGAACAAACCCACAGCATCCCCCTTGCCTGGCACACCCCTGCCACGTGCTGCCACAGCACCCCAACCCCAGCATCCCTCCCCAGGCTGCTGCTGTGCTCCCTGTGACTCATTTCAGTGCTTCCCCAAGCCCACCACCTCCAGATGCTGAAGCAGGGATCTGGTCCCCTCACGGACCCATCACGGTAACGCAGTGCCGTCACTGGCCTGTGCTCAGCAATCCCCCAGCCCTGCACAGTGCCTCCTGGCACCCCTGCATCGGTGATGTATGTACCCATGGCATGTTGGCCCTCTGTAGCCATGGGAAGAGCAGCGTTTCACCCTTTCCAACCTTCACAGTGGCATGCCCTGCCCAGTACCCAGTATTACCAGTCAGAAACACCTTGCCATACTGGTTTCTGTCACATTCAGTCTGTACCTTCACTCGCTGTGGGGACCTGTGCCTTTTGATAGCAAGGACCAGAATGCAGAGCAGAACAGGTTTGCTCGGTGTGAGTGCAAGACTGTTATGGCAATGGGAGTGGGAAGGGAGCAATAACGTGGGAAACATGCTGGGGTGGAAAGGGAAGAAGAGGTAGGACTAGAGAAATGTGGACCTTGGGTTGGTTTGGCCTTGTATTGCAGTTTCCCTGTGTCCAGTGTTGGTTAAGAAAGCTTTTTTCCCCTAAATTCCTAACTGCCCTCTACAGTGTTAAAACGGAAACAATTTTAATAAAATCAATTTTTATTCTTACTGAACGTTTTTCTATAGACTTCAGCTTAGCCAATAAAATTAGGTGAGCCCGCTTTATGTTCAGAGCTCGTTGGGCGCTGAAAAACTTTGAACTTTTGTTTGCCTGAGAGCGCTTTCTTCTGAAGCGTGGAAAAATTAACTCCCTATATGCACCAGCTTCTTTTAACAAAACGGGGACATCCAACCAAGTTTCCCTTAAATCCTAGAGGCCAAAGGTTCTATTGCTCCTTGTAGCTGAGGAGCGGAGGGAAGGCTGAATCTAAGCCACCCTCCTCCAGCCTCTTGGCCTGGGCCTGATGGAAAAACAACTGTTCAGGACACTTCAGAGCAGCCCGGGGAGCTGGAGCAGTGCCCAGGGAGAGAGACATGCCTTGTCGTGCCGCACGGAGCGCAGCCAGCCCTGGCCAGGCTCCAGGGGAACAGGGGGAGAAACATCCCCAGGAGGGCCTGGCCGCACACCACCAAAGAAATTCAGGGAGATTGAAACTAAGAAGTGATTTTGCCATGACGATCTCAAGCCCTGAAACACTGTCTGCTCTAAAGACAAGAAGGCAGGTGTGGAGTAAGTACAGAAAAGGGAAGGGGTGGTCAGAAAAGCGAGGTGATTTACCCTTCTGCACAGCTGGGCGAGGGGTGCAGGTCTCGCCAGGCTCCGCGGGGGCTTCCAGGTGTGACTGGTGTCAGCTCAGCTTTGGCTGCAGCATCTTGGGGCTTGCGCGGAGCTGGAGCCAAGCTCCTAAACAGTAATTGCCTAAAATCAGTGCTACAGAGACGTCAGCTAATGTCTTAAGTTAATGTCTTTATTTTGCTGCTTTTTCCGTTTAAGGATTGGCTGATTTTACCCATTTTGAACACAAACAAGTACACAAGAGTCTATTTATTTGATAATTACGTATTACCCACTTTTTCCCAGCAAGTGGAGGCATTTCTCCAGCATGCATGGGGAAATCACAACTTTTGGCCTGATCACCCTTTCCCAAGTGACACATTCCCTACCCTCTGTTTACCGCCATTTGCCCCGTCCCCGCTGCCCATGAGGAAACCTCTGGGCTGGGGGGCTGGAGGTGTAACGAAACGCGACTCCAGTCACAGGTTTCAGACTGAGGGCCTACGTCCCCCAAATACTCGGCCACCGGAGCCAGCTCCAGGCCACAAGGGCGCCGCTGACAGGGGCCGGCGGCCCCTCAGCCCTGCGGGGCTGGGGCGCACCACCCGCCGGGCCCGCCCGCGGCGCCTGAGGGGAGGGCGGCGGGAGAAAGGGGGAGACGGCCCGGGACGGGCACGGCGGGAAGGGCACGGCGGGGGGCGCAGGCATGGCGGGAAGACAGTCCCCGGGGTCGCCAGCGAAGCGGGGGGCGGCGCCCCGCAGGCCCCAGCCCCGCGGCAGGGCGGGGCAGCGCCGGGCGGGGCGGGGCGCGGCTCCCGGCGGCCTCGGCACGGTGGGCGGGGCCAGAGCAATCTCAGCCGCCGCCGCCGCACGGGCCCAACGTTCCCCCAGTGCACCGGTGTCAAGGTAACTGCAGCCGCGAGCAGCGGCGGCCGCGGCCTCGCCTGCGCGTCGCCCGCCGCCACCTGTTCGGGGCAGCGTTCCCTTCCCCGCCGCCGCGCCGGGGGTCTCCGCCGCCCCTCAGCGCTCGGGCCGCGTTTCCCCGCCGTTCCTCAGGGTCGGGCGGCGGAGCCCTGGGGGCAGCGCGTCGCGGACCGGGCTGGGGCGGCGGGCTCAGCGCTGAACCTCTCCTCAGGGCCCGAAGCTGCTGGGATCGGCGCTGTGAAGCTGGGAGGAGAGCCACAGACCGCCGCCGCGGCTGCCTGCCCGCTCGGCTGCCCCCCGGCCTGGCGCTCGGAGCCTTTCCTTGCCAGAAGCGAGTACAGCCTGCGGCTTCCCGCCCTGAGCAGGGAAGAGCCCGTAAGCGTGCCGTGGTGCCTGCCCTCGCTGCAGCTGCTGCCCTCGGGCGCAAAGGTAACGTCCTAGAACGGCTGTTGCGGGCTGGTGCTGGGTCCTGCCAAACCCATCCTCGCTGTCCCGTGGGCTGTCCCCTCAGGGCAGCCGGTGGCAGTGAACTGCTGCGGGGAGGGGTTGTTCCGCCGGCTTTCACTGTCAGAGGGTTTGGCATCGGTCACTTCAGTGAGCAGCCGCTGGTGGGTTTACTGCAAAATACGTCGTTTGGTGTTGCGCTTAGCCATAGAGCGGTGTTCGTGATGTTACAACAGTGTTTAGTTGCTCCTCAGTTAACCACAGGGGTAGGAGGGTCAGAAATGTGAAACTGTTTGGAGGCAGAACCTTGCTTCTGTCTGTATGGGTAGATTTTACGCCTGCTGGATAGAAAAGGTGTTCAGTTTGCCTTGTTTTATGTTTGTTTGTTTATTAATAAAGAGGAATTGTTCATAACATCTTATAGGAAGGGGAAATCTTAACTAGCAAATTCCAGGTTCCACCTTTCTGAAGGCAACCCCCCTGCCCCACCATCTGGCTTTAAGTTTAACCTTGCGCAAAAAGGAAGTGAAATCTTTGCTCGTTTTGTAAAAATTTTCTCTCTCAGTGCTCTGCAACTGACTGTTACGAGCTAATGCTTCTGCTGAATCTCCAAGTTAATCTTCATGTCTAGTTCCTGCTCCCACCTACGGGGGTGTACTGCTGTCTGCTGATTTTCATAATATTGTGGAAGTGAATCGCAGGCTCCTTCCTCACTTCCTTTCCTTTTTCCCTGTGTGGAGGCTTTGGTCAACAAGCTTACTAGGGCTTTGACATTGATATATTGGTAAATCTGGCACGTATGTGTATAGGTGTACCCCGAAATCTGCGGGGAGTGGTGAGCCGGAGGCAGTAGGGGGCTGTAAGAGGGGTAGGAGACGGTTAGGGGGCAGGCGCGGGGCTGGCGGCGTGTTGTCAGGCAGGTAGCGGTGGGGTAGCTTCATCGTAAAGGCGACCCTTCGGTAGTGTATTCAAGCGCCCATTGTGAGCTGCCGGTGAGCCGGTGGTCCCGCAGAGCCCCCCCTCCCCTCTCCGCGGGTAACGCCCGGGGGCTGCCTGCGGCGGCGCGGCCGGTGGATTCAAACCCAGCGCGGCACCGGAGGTTGGGCCGGATCCCCCGGATCCTGCGGGCTTTGTTGGGGCCGGGAAGCCATTTTGGGATCCCGCGGTGTGGCATGGCACTGCACGGCCTGCCCGCCGGGGAGCGCGGCCTGAGCCCGGGCCTCCATCGCGACGCCCCCGGCGGTGCTGGGCGCCGGCCGCCCCCCGTGCCGCTCCCGCGGGCCGGAGGCTGCGGGACTACCCGGGCCCGCGGCGGCTGGTGGCGGGGCCCGCGGCGCGGCGCCTCCGAGGGCAGCGGCCTGGTGCGGCGGGCGCTGTGCGGGCGCGGGCCGGGCCGCGCCCGGCTGTCGCGGTACCGGGGCCGTGGCCGTGCGGTGCCGCAGGTGCCGTGTGCGCGGGCAGGCTGCGGTACGGCTGGGCGCTGGAGCCTGCCCCTTGCAGGGCGGCTGGAGGGGTGCTGAGCGCCAGCGTGCGGTATTGCTGCTTTGTGAAGACCCTTCGGTTTTGTTAGTGCCTCACAGATTATCGCCTCTGTTTGGGGGGTCTTTGCCTGTGTTTGGGGGGTCTTTGCCTTAACGCTCGATGGTAACATCTGATTTGAAATGGGGAATGTTATTGCTTGGGGTTTTCTTGTGTGTTTGGTCTTGTGGTTTTTGTCTGTTGGTGGTTGTTGTTGTTTTAAAGGAATACTGATGTTCTAACAACGTGTGTTTTAATGAAATGTTGATTTTAGCTTGGAGCTCTTTGCCCTTCAGCCTGTTTAAACTAGTAGTTAATTGGGTACGCGGAAACATTCTTCATGGAGTATATTTACTTAGGAATTTGCCTTTCTTTTCTACCAAAAAGAGTAATTTTATAGGTTATTCTGGATAGTAGTAGAAAACAAACATTGAAATTACAAGTAAGCAATGGCTTGCTCTCAGAAACTGATAGGGTTGCATACCCTGGGTTCATTGTTATTAATAATTTGCCCAAAAGTCCGCTTAGCTTCTTGCAGCGTTGGTATGTTAAATCATAATGACTTAAACTTTGCTTGCTTTAAAAGGAAAGGATAGAATAGGTTCTACTTGAAGTAGTACTACCAGTAATCTCGCTAAGACTTTACATGTATAAATTTTTTTACCCCTAGTAACATAAAGGATAAGACATGCAGTCTTGCAAATTTTCTTATTCTATGACAGAATACTTTTACTCTGCAAGGGTCCCATTTCGTGAAATGGCCATTTAGCACTTTCTTTGTCAGAAAGGGTTCGTGAGGAAATGTCAAGGTAGTATGTTTGTGAAAGTCTACTTACATTCCCCAAAATACACATGTGGGGGTTCATCCCTGTCCTTGCAAGGTGCTTGTAGTGTATATACAGTGTGTATTTGGTGTTGCCTGCCCCTGTGATGCTTCTGTGCTTAAAGGCCACTATCAGAGCATCTTGTCACCTTCTGCAAAGCCAGGAAGCATGCTGCCAGCCCTGCTAGGGTTTCAATGAGGCTGGCTGATTCTGGAAGTGATTTTCAGATAAACAGGCTTAAGAGGTAGTGGTGCAGCCTCACGTCACTGGGATGCTTCATAGCCCCCATTTTCTGGAGACAGCCGAGGGGCTTTGTGCAAAGGTAAATTCTGCTGCACTGATTACAGGAGGCCCTGTGCTTCCTTGTCTTCTGATAAGTCAGAATTGGTGTCTCCTCCGGCCCTCCTACTCTGCTGATGTATTGGAACACCGATTCAGTTGAATTGCAAGGGAGAGATGGTAGGTGAGATGATTGTTGTTGTCTGCTTCACCCAAAAAGCAAATAATCTTGCTGTCTCCTCTGCAGGAATGTGGAAGTTAGCTTGTAAATCGAGGCACATCTAGTGTCCACTTGCATTCTTGCTAAAATGTGTGCTTCTCCTTAATTTGCCTTTAGGTTGTCTTCTAAACGTATTCTTGTTACTTGGGTGTTTTTATGTAACTACATGCTTAATTCTTTCCCTATACGTCCCTTAGTACTGAAAGACAGATGTTTACAGGCTTCTGAAGAAGGAAAAAAGGCTACTTAAAGTTTGGGCGCAATAATGCTTGCAACAAAGCCGATACTAAAAACCCTACATGAATCTGAGTCCAGAAGATCTGTGGTACCTGCATCAGAAATCTACTGGGTACCCAGTCATCTTTAAACTGGAACTAAGTAGTGCATCTATCTCTCAGGTTCTCTGCGAAATTTTGTGGCTTTCAATTTCAAAAATATTTTATTAATATGCCTGTCTCGCTTCCAGTTTTATATGGAAGCTTCATAAACAAGAAGGATTAATACATGAAAGGTGGGGTGCTGTTATGTTTAACATTAACATATGAGTGAACAGATTAGAGGCAGTTACTGTCTTCCACCCACCCTGGTCTGTTCTCTAGTTTAAGCTTCTGCTGTAATGAGTATGTAGAATATTTCTAAAGAAATTCAGTTGATTGCTTGTTTTGTGGGGCTTTTTTTGAAGAGATGCATAACTATAGCTGTTGAACTAGTAGTCAGATTTAAAAAAATATGCAGTTTTGTAGTAAACTTTAAATACATGTTTTTTAAAGTTGTGGTGGTTATCTGTGAAGATTATTTTCAAGTTCTGTTTGTCAGTTAAGCCTGTTTTGCTGCTTTTAAAAATTGAGTAAAGATTTTTCCCTTTGACTCTTAATTAACTTTAGAGCATAAGACAAAGTAAATCAAGCCCCTGAATCTAAGAGTGGTTTCTAACTATGCTGTGCTTAGATGGCAAACCTGTTATCTTTACTGGAGATCTTGGTGCTATGAAAGCCAGCTATTAATAGACCTACGCATAAATACCTTCAAGGTATTTTCGGTTAGCGGTGCCATTGTCAAATACATATTTTATCTAGTACTAACTTAATGATATATTTCAAACCTTATCCAATAAGAAACACAATCTAAATTCTAGCACTTGATTACTTCAGCAATCAAGTAAAGGAAGAAGTGGTGGAGAAGGCAAAAAGAACAGGAAAGAAACTGAGCCAGTGTGTTATTTTTCGAAGTCTGCCGTTGCTCTCCCCATATGGGTAGCAGAGGCAGGGAGGAGTCGGGTAGCTGCTGCAAGCTGACTCGCATAGCCTAGCTTTCCATGCAGGAAAATACTGCTGGGTGTCAAAAGAATTATATCAGCTACTGAGCTGCCAGTTAAAAACTAGGTTTTCAACGGTGATGTGTGCTAAGCAGTCAAGATCAGCTCCAGTGGAAACTCAACAGAGTTTTCCCTAGCTTGTGGTTTCAAAATAATTCTATTGGGATGGATAAATCTAAACAGATCAACCTTAATCATAGTTTTGAATTTCAGTAGGCATATATCTGAGAAAACACTTGTTTTAAAAAACAGCAAAACAGATATCAGGTTATAAAATCCTTCATTTTGTAATTCGCCGTCTTTCCATTTTTGTTACAGGGGAATCTGTCCCCACTTCCAACGTTCTAGAATGAGCTCTTAATTGTTATAAACATATGGCAGCGGTTGTTATGTATTCTAACAGTATTTGCTGCTTATTGTAGCAAGAGAATTAGACCGTTTTGCTAATACTTCCGCACTACTGATTCAAGCTTCCTCTAAACAACAAATTCTATATACAAGCCACTGAAGGCATTATGGCTTTGGGATAAGTGAAGTAAGTCTAGAGAAAGATCACTTAATGGAAATGCTTTCTCTATAATATATATATAAAAAATGTGTAAATAACAGGAATGAGACCTTATTTTTCATTAACCCCACAAATGCATGAGAGGTGCTTGCGTTCAGAAAGCTACTACAATGTTTAGGCCTGTAAGTTTTGATTTTTAGAAACAAGAAGGAAACTGTCTTCAGTAATAATGGAAATATCTTTCCATCTTATTGACATCAGGATTTGGAGGCTACAGGTGGACTGGCTAAGAATATTTTAATGTTTCATGTAGTAACAAATTTCTTTTTGAGCTGCTATTACCTGTACCTGTGACTTTGCTTTTTGTCTCTATTTCTTATGTACAAATGAAAAGTCTTTATTTCAGCATAGCCAAGTGCATCTCCAAAATGAGATACTTGATGTTTTGATTATAAGAATTGAAGTGTAGCTAGGGATATTTTTACCTTAATTTAGGCACGTCATCACAGTTGTGTGGAATACCTTTTACTGCTGCTGAAACAGGAGCCGTGGATAATCTGAAAATAGCCAGGATTCTGATTTGCTAACCATGGACATCCAGGATAAACAAATAAAGATTTGGCTACCACAAATAAGCTACTATGAAAGAGGGTTTTTTTCTAAAAAAGCAGAACTTTTCTTGTGGCTAGTAAAATAGAGAAGACTTCAAGGTTTTCTGCAAGTATTTTGAACTTGGGACTCAAATGGTGCATAATACCACAAGTAGTCACTCATGCAGCTCCGCAAGTTTCTTGGTATGACAGTATCAGGTTTTATTTTCTTCCTAAAGCTGTAACACCTTTCAAAGACCCCATGGAAATTTTTACAAGTGTTGGTTGGGTGGTTTCAGTTTGGCTGTTTTGGTTTTTTGGAAGCGCATGGCACTCTGGAAAATGTACCTAATTCTAGCCATTCGACTCAGTTTGCAGTTGGCTCTTCTGCTAGCGTCAGTGTTTTTATTACAGGAATAAATTAACCAATACCAAATATTACAGCTCTAAGTGAAATGGAGGAAACTCCCTTACTGTGTAATGGATAGTATTCAGAGGTTGTAGAGTTAGAGTGATTGGACTATATGATAAAAACTTTCTCAAATTTAATCTCTGTTATGCTTTGCTGGGTCACGGAACAGCCTGGGCTTTGCTCAGTGGGCTTTCAAAGCAAAACTCATGGCAAAGAGATTCTCTGAAAGCAAGACTTTTTTTAAAAAAAAAAAAAAATTATGCTTAGTTTCTGGATGTGCTAGCCTTAGTTCCTGTGGAAGTGCTGTAGTGTAGTTGTGGTAAGAGCTTGGCTCGTGTCACAGTAATGTTCCAGAGAACTCGGAAATTGCTGAAAATAGAGTATCGTAAAGAAAGTTGAGGTCAGAAATACACTGAGCTTCATGCAGTAATGATAAGGGATATCTAGCACTAGCAGCAATACTGCTGACATACTGAGAGCTCCATGTTTCTGGTAACAGTACCTTTTTTATTTCAGTACTTCATAACACAGGCTGAACAATGCAAGGGCTCCTACATTGACTTTATGTAATTTTAAGTCGTTGCATTACTTTATTTTCACCTTTTACAGTATGATTTGAAACACTCAACATGGACTTTTCACGTCTACACATGTACACTCCTCCCCAATGTCTGCCAGAGAACACTGGCTATACATATGCACTCAGGTGAGAACTCTTTTCTTCTTGTAGAGAAACCGCATGTTCTCTGAATGTTCTTAATTCTGGAGAGTTTAGCTTTCATGGTAAGTATACTTTGAAGAAGCATGCTTTTTACCTAGTCTGTTTTGAAAATAACTGCTGTGTCCTAAATGGAGGAAAGAATACATGTTGAACAGGACAATGACTAAGATAATGACTCAGTGTTTATTAGTTGCTATGAATAACTAGTCTCCGCCTAGTTACAATTGCTGTTTTATTTCTATAAATTCATCATCAAAATTCTTAGATGTTTTCTGGTTTGTCTTGTAACTTTTGTGCACTTGCTTTTGCGACTTGGTACCATTTTCACTTTAAAACACTGATTGGTACACACTCATCGCTACTAGTGTGGAACTTGGCTGGAAGTCACATATTAATTACTGCTTTTAGCAAAACTGCCTGTTGTGTGACTGTAAAATCTGTGTTCTAATGCACTTGTCTTTCTTGTATCTTTTTATTAAACTGACTATTATTAGACTGGTTCTGTTAAATCACTTTGGTTTTCTGAAAATTACTGTAATGTGCTTGCTGGTTTTTGTGTTATGTTTTAAAAATAAATGTTGTGATGCCCTCTTGATGTTTTTTAGTCTTAATACAGCAGATTGTGGCTGCTGACTTAACAGAGGAGAAGCTAGATAGATTAGTAAATGTATTTTGAAGCAGGTATAGGTAGTGAGCCTGAGCTATCTGGTGTAGCTAATTTTAAGTTAAAAAGACTAAAATTGTTTGTTAGGATGCAGTATGAGATTGCTTTTCTATTCTGTGTCTGTAAATTATTACTAAGTATTCAGTGTATACTAAAATGTAGTAATTGGTGTGGGGAATTCTTGGCTTCTTGCCAATGAAACAGAAGTTGGCAAAAACTGTAGCGTTAAGAGATGGCTAACTTAATATTCTTGCTTTTGTGTACTCCAGAACTGTAGCGTTGACAGGTTGTCTTGGGGATCATGGGAGGGTTTTTTTTGGCTATAGCCTGATGTCAGTAGTGTTGCAAAATGGGATTTGTTTTATGTTTTATCAACTAAATTGCAACTCTTCCTAAACTTTTAGAAAAACATCAGTAAAATGTTGGTTAAATACAAGTGGGATGACTGAAATTTCAAGAAAAGGCATGCTGGACAATGAAAGATGATTTATGTGCCTTAAGTCAGCCAGCAGATTCACTACTATGTTACTATTTAGACAGCTCTACTACCTTTGAGATTGGTTGAAATATTTTAGCTCTCTTACAGAGGATAACTTCCCCACTGTGTGCAATGAAAGTATACTTTGTTTATTCAGGTTGTTTAGATAGTGATTTTTAAGTCTCTGTGAGCATATTTTAAAACAACTAAGGAAAAGCAATCAAATTAGATTACAATTTCACAGCTTGTTTTATTTGTCTGAAATGCTACTAGTATGTTCTACTGTATAATCTTCTCCACAACAACTAATCTTTCTTGCAGACAAGAGGGAATAAGTAGGTCTTAGTATTAACTTAAGAAATTAAGATTGATTTATTGATTTTCTTTTTTTTTCTTATGTGTATTTCCAAGAGTTTTAGCAAAGTAAAGTTCAATGGCTTGCTTGAACTAATCTGGGGTTAAACCCCTTCTGCTCTGGGTTTTTCTTTTTGCCCACTATTTTGTTGGGTAAGAGCTCTGTTTCTCACTAAAGCAAACGAGAATACCACAGGAACAAAGATTAACCTGCCAGGAAAGGAAGATGCAGAATGATAAATCCTATTTGAAGCCTGGAGCATAGTTCATTATGACTCTGGGTTTTGTGTAGAAGGCAGTTGGAGTGTTTGACTTCCTGTATAGATGACGATTGTTGTTTTGCACAACTGAGAACTTGGGAAGAGGCCTTTGTGGAAAGGGAGAGTTATGAGTCTTGAAGCTTTGTGGCCTCCTATTTTGTTGTGTTAAACTGTATTAGGTATAGGTATTCAGACATGGATAGAGCTGCATAAGCTGAAGTTTAATAACTGACTTAATGAAGGCAAGTTTAGTTAAACTTGGTTGAAATTAACTTATTGTAATCCTTTCTTGTATAGAAAGGAGGGATTAGCAAGCACTTCCCTTAAAATTTCCTATTGAAAGATTCTGTGAAGCTCCAAATATTAAAATAATGGGGGAAAACTACTTGGTACACCACCTGCTTTCAAGGTGTCAAGAGAGTAAATGACAGTCTTTTGAGCAGACTCTTGTAGCTGTTCCTACCTTGGGTCAAGCAATATTTGAAGAATCTGAGGAAAGGGTGGGTTAGGCAAAGTTGCTAATCAGAAATACTTTCATGCTGAAATTAATTTTTTCTCATCTCCCCCCACACCTGTATTTGTTTGCTTGCATTCTGGTCTGACTTGTTCTGCCTTTGACAGTTCAATCTTTATAAAATCTGTCTGTGAGTTTCTTTAAAGAAATTGGCTAGTGCTTGTAGCACTGCAGAAAGAAGTACAGTGAAGTTTGATACCACAGAGCTATTAATAGAATTGGTTATGACCTATTAATAGAATTTATATTAATGCTCCCTGGGATTACTGTGTTCATAGCTGTTTGTAGTGCTTCTGCTTGGTGCTTTTACTCCTCCAGCTCAAATCAGAAAAGCATTAAACTAATATAGCCAAGTAACCTTTATCTTTTTCAAAATGCAAGTCAAACTTGTGAATCTCACCCACTTACCAACATATAACTTACACCCCCTTTTCGGGCTAATCTTTCTTTTTAGTCACTGTCATCCTTTGAGTTGTTTTTGTCAATTTGGGTCCCTTTAACACTTCTTTCTTTTCACAAATATGATTTAATTGGATAAGAATTTGGTTTGACACGCACACCACACCACCACCACACACACACACACACACACACCCCATGTCAGAGCACTAAATCGGGATGTAACTTTCTGCAAAACAGTTGAATAAAATCCTTTGGGTTTTTTATATATGTTCTGGGACTGATTGAAGTAATAGCTAAATGACTCAAGGTAGTGGCCTTCTGTGGTTTATATAAGTAATGCCCTGGTCAGAACACATATGAGCACTTGGATACTAATCATACGTCTATGTCCTTGTTAGGAGACATCTGTTTAGCTGTAGTTCTCTAGGTGTACTGCATTAATCTGTTATCTTGAATAATCAAGAACATTAATGCCCATTTCATTCCAAGGAATACTTATAAATTAAATTACACTTAAGGTCCTCCAGGCAAAGCTATAGGCGTGCTAATATCTGCAGACCTCATTCTCATTCCAGTTATATACTTATAACTTGAAAATTAACTCACTGAAGTTTAGGACAGTCTTATCCTGTAGACATCATGTGAAGGAGGTATCAAGGTAATAGCTAGGAAGCTGGAAATGTAAGACCAGATCCAGTCAGCAGATCTGCCAGCTGCCATGGGAGCTGTTTTGTCAGGGGAAGGAACCAGAGTCTGCACTGTTTGTGCAAGTTATCTAGGAGTGTAGGCTAATTGCATCTCATCTTTGAGTTGTTTTTTGGTTAGCCATACGTATTGAATAGGATTATCATAAACATACAGGTTTATTTCTGTCCTGTGAAAGGAAAGGCAGGGGGTTTTGTTTGCTGTAGTCTTTTTCTGTAGAAGAAAGACGGCTGCTTTCCAAAGTGTGGAAAGTGAGATGGCAAGTTAGGAGACTTCTAGATACTGTCCTGCTTACAGAGGACAGATAATACACATTCAGTGTGAAAATAATTATTATCCTGCATAAGCAAGAAAGAAACCCATTTTGTTGTTTTTTTTTTAAGAGGAAAAGAGTCCATTCTTTTTTTAGTTAGTAGAGCCTGATTCCAAGATATGTATTCAACCCAAATTGGTATAAATGCTCACTGAGTTACTTCATAACAGCAAGTGTTCATAAACAGAAACAAATTGAGGCTGGTCACAGCTGTTAGCTTGTCCTATGTACTTTGTGTTCTTGTGAATTGAGTATCTGTAAGAAACATTGGGTGAAGATGAGTGAAAGCAAATGCGTAGTACAAGTGTAAATAGCTAAACTGAGTTCTGAAGCAACTGTTTAGGGAGGGACTTAATAGTAAACTATTGTGGCTCCGACCCTTTCAGAATGAACAACAGGAGGAGCCATATTTAACCCATGTTCTCACTTCACATCTGCCAGAATGCAAGCTAAATTAAATATTTTTGAAAACTGTAAAAATTATATCCTTCTGTACCTAACCAGATGTAGGCTAAATCTGTTTTCATGTGAGGAGGCTTCTGTCTTATTTCTTCTCCCCCTTCCACCCAAATGTAAGCAAGGATTAATAAATACAATGTATACGGTAATGTATGCTAGGTTTGGCTTAAGCTGTGCTCAGACTTTGGGTGCTGAGTGGTTCTAGAACTTGGCCTCCTGCTGCGCAATAATGTTGCTGCACGATACCCCTTAACAGCAAGCTGGGCTTTCAGTTCCATGACTGAATGTTTGCTTTGATTGTAAGTATGAGTATTCTGCTTTAGGCTAAACTTCTGTTTTAGTAAATGTGTTTTTTACTGGCTCCTGTTCAATCTGTTTGTGTGTGCCTTGTGTTGCTGCTTCCTCTCCATTCTAAGTTTCCGCAGAGGTTCTGAGAGCGCCAAGTGTTGGGTTCCTGGGCTGATGATGTGAAGCTTGTCTACATGTAAACTTGCCTCTGTAGGATAAACCAGAGAAAAACAGATTAAAGACTCTAAACATAATTTTATTTGTTCAGAGTTAAATATTTCTGATGATTTGTGTTAAGTTAAAAAAATGTTTTAAACACACTTTTTTTAAGTAAGGATAGTTAAACTAACATAGCTAACATAGGGAAGTTTTTAAGCATCCTGAAGGGAGGGAAGTTACTACTTGTTGGGAGATGGAAGTTCAGAGTAGTGCGGCATGTGGATCTTTGGTTCTCAAAACAAGGAACTGGCAAAAAATAAACAAATTTTGATTAAAAATGAATCTTTCCCCTGTAACTTAGAGTGCGTCATGATTTTTAATTTGCTGCTAGGCGTGGTGAAGAAACTGGCATGAATGGCTTCCTCTCTCAAACTGGTCCCAAAAGAACTAGGCTGTGTAATGAGTGCTTGCTCTGGCTAAATTTCAAATGTGGTTTCCATGGTGGCTGTTTCTTTCTAACTGTGATTTGCTTTCAGTCGTTAAACTTGCAATACAGATTGCTTAAGAGAACCTGGAATATCTACATACTGCTGAATTATTTGGGTTACATGGCATATCTTATGAGAATTGCTCCATAACCCTGAATAAACTGCTTTTAATGGAAAACTTAAGACTAGCTTGAAGGGCATGTTTGTTACCAAGTTTAAAGAGAAAATTCCCCTATTAACTTTACTGTTCTTATTTTGCTGCAGTTCAAGTTATTCTTCATCTGCTTTGGACTTTGAGACTGAAAATAAAATAGATCCAGTATTTGATTCACCAAGGATGTCACGGCGTAGTTTACGGTTAGCTGCTGCAGGATTTAGTAAATCAGAGGAGGCACAAAATGATGCCCTTCGTGACAGCTCTTATGCCGGAAACTTTAGTTTCAGAGAACATTCTTCCAAGTAAGCATTTTTATCATCACAAGTTAATTTATTTGGTTTGAGTCTTGAGACTTCCTGTTTGATCACAATAGTATGAACACAGGTTACCTACTGTCTTACTCTTTTTTTCTCAGTGTTGACTGCCATGCTTTGAAAATTTATGTTCAGTATGTGTTTTTTAGTGAACTCCTTGTAAAAGTGTAGGTGCTTGAAGGTGAGGATTTTCTTTTAAGCCTGATTTGGTCTGTCTAGTCACATCAGTGTTGAAATACCTTGACTGTTTATTCATTTAATAAAATGAGAGACTAACAGAAATTTTCATCTTTAGTTCTGTGTCTTACTTTGCTTTGTTTCCTAGGATGGCAAAACAACACAGAAGTACAAATAAACGATCTGGCAGTGCAAGACAAACGCCAAGGAGAACTCTATCTAGCTCTTCCATTTTTAGCCAAAGCAGTCTCAATAGCCATGCTGGTGACTCATCAATGGATGTATTGGATGAATCTTTGATTCAAGAGCGGACAGAAGTTGGTCATTTCTGGGGTAAGCAATGACTGCTATTCCTTGTATCAAATTGTGAAAACTGTTTGGTTTCGTGTATATAAATGGATGTTCGCATCTCTCTTTTCCCCACCCTTTTTTCCATCCTGCCCCCAAACATGTGCATGTACTTACACTTTTGCAGCAGATATCTGCTTGCTAAGATGCCTACTGTAAATTCACAGTCCAGTGTGTAAACTTGTTGGCTATGCCAGTAAATGATTAGGATGTGTTGCACAGTCAGGTTAATATGCCAGGCAAACACATACAATCCATGGTGTTGCATCACAAAATTGTATGGAAGTATTTATCTCTTGTCATTGCTTTCTTCAAAATGTGCGTACAGCACTGTAGTTAAAGAATGGTCTTTGAAAAGCCAGAGGAAAAGCATTTTCTTGTTTGTTTATAGGCAGAAGCGTGTTTTGAGTTAACATACCTTAATCTGAAAGTTTCAAATTGGTGGCACTTCAGGATTTCCTGAGAGGAGTTTTGTGTGTGGCTGGCTGGTTTGGTTTTGCAAGTATATACAAGTATACTTTTCTGGAACCTGCTTTCTTCATTCAAGGGGAAAATAGGAGATGATCAACAACTTAGTATATCTCCCAATTCAGACTATTTTTTTTCTAGTCAGTATGCTCGTGACCTTCCCGGAGTCCTAATGTAAAGAATTGTTTCAATCTTAGAAGAATGCATTCTAAACTTTAGATTACCTGGCTCTTAAAACAGGATCTTAAAATACAGTAGTACCAAAGTAGTTACCAAGCAACAGAAACAGCGTCAGCTTGTAATTAGCTGCTTTAAAGTCACATGGCAGCTAAGAAAAGGTGTGGTTGTCATTCATGTTATTTTGTCTGCTGCTTCCTTGGTAGAATGCTTTTTACTAACTGTGATCCTGCTACATTAATGTATGAATAGATGGGTCTAGTCATATAGTAGACTGCAAAATATATTAAATGCTAATTATAAAGTGGCTTTTATTTGCAGTCTTAAAATTAGTGGGACTTCTAATTTGAGTTATGTCAGATATCATAGGTGATTACAGGACTTATATTTGGGAACAATTTTCTTTTCTTTTCTTTTGAAGGTCTTGATGAGGAAGGTGACCCTAAAGGTAACTACACTTTCCTTTTCCTTCCAGATGCATTCTATTTAAAGGTAACTAGTGATGGCAGTACTGATGTCAAGGCACTGAATGTTTTTTACTCTTGCTTTGCTAGTCAGTGATGCTGCACCAATACAGGGAAATGGTGATGTAGCAACAGCAGAAGCAGAGACCTCAATGATCAATGGCTACACTTGCAGTGGCTGCAGCATGCTTTCTGAACGAAAGGAGGTTCTCACAGCACACTCAGCTTCTCCCGTGCCATCTTCCACAATTTACTCTAGGGATCGGAGCAGGAAGCACGCATATAGTAAGTTACTTTCTCTTGTGTTTTATCTGGATAGCAGGATGGTATACAGTTTAGTTGATGCATTTTCCATTCAAGCACTTTTTCTGCCCTGCTAAATTTAGCAATAACTAAATTCTAGGTATCAGCTTATATGAAATACCTTTTTCTGTGTCAGTTGAAACTTTATGTACTTGTCATCTTCTGATATATGATGATCAACTTTTTTCAATGCTGCTGTAGGAATGAAACATTTCAAAGTGAAGATGCTGTCATATCTTAAGAAGTTACTTTTCCAGACTGATTTGGAACGCAATGGGTGGTTACAAGCAGCACTAATCATGAGTCTCCTAATCTGGTATCAGATCTATCTGTGTCTGTCACACATATGATTCCAAATAGACTTCCTAGTGACTATGTTCCTAAAGCTCAAAACCAAATGAATCTGCTGTAAAAAAAGGTTCTGCCTTTCTAAGGCAATCTTGTCCTCAGTGTCTTGGCTGTGCCTCCTGCCACGTGCATAGTGTCTTGAATTTCCTGATTGTTGGTAGTCCTCAGTTACCATGAAGAAGTTGTTTCTTGAGAGCATCTTTGAATTAGAAAGGAACCAGTTCTGGGATTCTGTAGGTGTCTTATTCCTGAATGAAGTACATTTTCAGTAGCAAGTCAGTTTGTTTGAACTATAAGGTGTGACTTTAAATGCTTTGAGGCAAATATTTCTTTTTGGATAACATGTAGCACAGGTAGGAATTCTTTTGGCTTGGCATAATAAACTATAAAAGTGGCACTGCATGAAAAATGTTTTCTGTGCTCCTGAGTTTTGTATTCACGTATGAGAGTTTTCCAAGGAATTAATCTTTGTACATTGCTTGGAGCTTTAGTGCAGCAGTTTGGATTAAACTTGAAGGGGCAGGGAAAGAACATAATCATGGCAGGTGTTTGGAGTATGGCTGATTCTAGGAAAGCAGCAGTATGGTGGATTGTGGCTTTGTACCCATGGCTCTGAAGAAGTGTGTGTGTGTCTAGCCCTTGAGGCAGACCACTGTGGTAACTTTCTCTAGTATAAAGGCAGAGAAGGGGAAATGTCCTCACCCTTTTAAATCCAAAATTAGAATGTAGTTTGTCTCTTTGGAGCTCTGACTCACCAAGTCAGTATCTACAGCTCACATCATTGAGAAATCCTGAGTTCTGTAAGCTATTTGGAGTTCTTAGCAAGAATACCTTTTCTTAGTGAGAACTGAAGTCATACATTCTGTCTTGAAGGCAGTTTCCCTAGGATGTGTAGTTCTTAGGAAAGCTTTGCTGTAATACATAATACATCCAGACTTATATTCCTGGCTAAACAAAGGCTTTCCATGCTTTGTCCTCATTCTTCCATAAGCTAATAACCACCATGGAATAGAAGTACATCTTTATGTAGGTGAATGATTTGTATTCACACTTTTTTTCATTAGGAGGAGCCTATTTCTACATGAGTAAGATTCTACGATCGGTCAAACATGCTACAGCATCTTTTGCATCACTATTAGTGCAACTATTTCAAATGGTTTTGCTGAAGCTGGGTTATGAATTTAAAGGTACCTTTTCAGTTGTCTTCCTTGGTCCCCACACAAAGCTAATGTGTGTATATTTCTGGGCTTTTTCTTACAGACTTCATCTTCAGCACTATGGTGCTCTTTTTTCTTCTAGTCTTTTGGCTGGCTCCTGTCTTTCTCCCTCTCTTACTCTTCATCTCAGTTGTGCTACCCTTTTCATACTTTCCCTGTTTTGGAAGTATCAAGATTAATGTATGAGAGATATGTTACAGTTAAGATTCACATGTTTGTTTTTACTAGGAAGTGGTAGAAGGTGACGTTTAAGAAACTTAAGTTGATTTTTAAAACCTGTTCAGTGTGCTAGTGTCAATCCTAATTTTTCCATGTCTTTAGTTTTCGACTGTCTTGTTACGTTAAAGCCTACTGTGCACTTCTGATTAGATCTGTTCTTGCAAAACTAAAACTGCCATCATCACTGCGCTACTCTAAAGCACATCTTGTTTTCCCTGAAAACATTTTGATTCGTCTTTGGTGCTTTCTCTTCCATAATACATACTGTATGAGTGAAGATAAACTGCCATAGGCAGCAGATAACTGATTGTTCTGTGCCAGTAAAACTTTGGTCTCTCCCATTCTTTCTGCCTTGTTGCCTTGCTACTTGCAAATGTTCTCTTCTGTCTTTTAAGATCTCTGATAAAACCAACACAAAGATGTAAGGGTTGGCCATTTTGACAGAATGATGGGAATAGGGACTCAAGATTTGACGAGTTGTTACTTAGGGTGTGTGGGTTTTTGATGAACTTTGCTATGAAAAGAACCAGAAAGATTATTAAACACCAAAAAGCCCCCTGGTATTTAAAGAAGAAAAAGTAGTTGCACACAGTAGGCTTCTTCCTTGATAATATTTCAGGTTTTCTGTGAGTAACCTGGCTTTAATTGTGAACCAAGCCAGTTTTAGCTAAAATATGCCCATAGAAAAGGCTTTGAATTTGAGAACTGCATTCGTTGTATGCTTTTTGAATGTGTTGCAGCTAACTCAGACTACTGTGGAAGCATGAATGTAAAGGAGTTTTACAGAGAAGATAGCCATCTTGGTGTAAATGAGGAATCAATATGTAAGTGTAATGATTGATGTTGTCTTTTAGCCTTGGTTGTACCACAGGTTGTTGCTGTAATGTAATACCAGATGCCCCATGATGCTTTGGAAGCTACAAAGTAGATGTTTGTTTTGCAACTTAGATGTAGGGGGAAGAATGGTGATTGCCTGGTGTACTGGAGTATGTCAGCAAGAAGTTTTGTTCCACTGAAGTTTGCTTAGTGTGTTGTGGTTTGATAACTGATACTATGAAATAGAATTGTTCAAGCTATCTTGTGACAATCTTGATTTGGTCCTGGCTTTGTCCCATTAATCGACTGTTACCATAACCAACAGGTGATGACTGTAAGGGGAAGAAACATCTTGAAATATACACCACAGACCACATGCAATCCTCATGGGCTAAAAGGGTAGCAAGGACCATTTGGCACACCTTTTCTTATGCAGGTTGACTTGGACCTTTTTTCTTTTGCTTTTATTTTGCATTGCAATCTCATGATGTTAATCATACATAATGTTTTGTGGTTTTTTTCTACCTTCACCTCTCCCTAAAGTAGATTAAAAGTGTAAAGTGTCTATAAAATTAACACCTTTTTGACTTCTTGCTTTGATACTGGCTTTTGTACAAGCTTTGCAGACTGCTTACCTATTAGTAAAAGCAAGGTATGGAGACACCATGCACCTTGAATGTTAGAAAGAACAAGTCAGATTGTTAATTTATTGCACTTCTGGCAAATCTGTAAGCTTGATAGGTTGAAAAACTGCCTTTAAATGAAAGCAAGGTATGAGGTATTGGTATGCAGATTATTTGAATAAAGGGGCTTTAACATTTTATTTTTGTTCTAGTGATAGTCAATTTTTACAGGAATCTTATGTAGGGATAGAATCTTCCTTGTGAGATGAGCGTTCCCTAGCTTGAATGACAGAGGCATCAAGAATCTGTTGAGTGCTCTTTATTCAGCAAAGGAAAATGATTTGAGACACCAGTCACCTAAATGCTTTGCAAAATATTGGGTTGGTATATCTATAATCCCTCAGATTAACCCAGACATATTTGCTAATCTAAAACTGTAGGATTATTTTCTAAATGTATGCTACCTAGTTTGTTCTGTAGAACAAACAGTTGTAGTCTTGGATATAGTAATTGTTGGCTTCAGTGGGCTTTAGGTTACAGCCCACTGTACTCTGTTGGTTTTGGTTTTTTTTAACACGTGCAAAACTGACATACTGAAGAGTCTTGGGAATATTCAGTTTAATGAAAATTTACTGCTTGTAGGTTTTAGTAGGAAATGCTTTCTATTATTAATCAATATTTCGTAGGCATCATTATTGAATTTTCACTAGGATTTTAAAGATTTTATTGTTCCTTCTTCTACACATGAACCTGGATAACAAAGTCCATGTATAATTTGGAACAAATAAGATGCTTTTAAAGTAATGATGTGCTTAGAACTCTTATGGTAGAACTTTTTTTGCTATTCTTTATTATGCTTAGCGTGGCATTGTTAGTTAAATGTGCTACAGAATGTAAACTGTTAATTTTGGAAAAGTGATATCCTAACTGCACAGATGCTGTTCATCCTGTGTATACATGAGAATTCTGTTTCTAAATTGTCATGGGTTTACTTGGCTTCATATTTATTAGTGGCTGGCTTTGCTTTTAAATGGTGAAGAACCAAGTTTGTAGATTACTGAAAGGTATGGTTTAAAATTATGCAGAACACATAATGGGCAGGGGATTGAGTCTGTTTTAATGCATACTGCAAAAGAATCTTAAGCTCATTTATGTATGTTACCACATAGAGTTAATTTGTTATGATCTAGGTTACTTTATGCTTCACGTGTTGCGATCAGTGGGAGCAACGGGATGGCTTGTTTCTCAGAAGGTGTTGTCTCTACTTTGGCTGGCCATTCTTTCTCCAGGTTACTATCCTAATCTGTGTGTGTGCATTGCCTGTTCTTGACAAACTAGGAATCTGCAGTATGTGGCTTGCACTAATTCAACTATGTTTATGCCATAGCTTTTGTATCTTGAAATGCATGTGCTACTTCACTTTATTGACCAAAATATGCTTAATGAGAGGGTATATTTCTGTTCACAGGCATAATGGGAGACTAACCAGACTATTTCATGAGGGAATGAGTGCGTGATTAGTACAAAATGTGGGGTGTCAAGAATAATGGGGTGTGTTTGGTAGTCACTTCCTATCCTAGTACTTCTCTTAGCAAAAACTGATGCTGCTAATCTGTGCATTTGTTGAAACATACTGAGGTCTTCAGTGCATGGTAACTTTAATTCAAGCACTAACACTGACTTTTCAGCAAGATAGCATTGTTATAACAGATGAGCGTTTTCCTTTTTTTGCATGGCTGTTGGTTTTGTGAGTAGCTGATGTTATAAAGCTGTCATACTTGTGATATCTAGATGTTAGTAAGCTGCATGTGTTGCCTGTACTCATGCATTTCTCTGCCGTGCAATGTATTCTTGTCCACAGTTGCATGTCCCTCTGCTTGGCTTTGTTGAATGTGTGCCACAGTAATTACATTTCACACTACCACTTTTTGTTTTCTAGGGAGGGCAGCTTCTGGCATGTTCAGTTTGCTTAGAACTAGGTGGTATCAACTTGTTACTCTGATGTCTTTGCTCAAGGTGGTTCTTCTAAAAAGGTGTGTATCCTTTGAAAAAATGTTGTGAGCCAATTATTTACTCAGTCATGTTTATAAAACAATAACATGTGATAGACATATTTTTTTTCTTTTAAACTTTCCTCTCCCTTTCTCTAGATGCCTTCCGAAGACCTACAAGTTGCTACTGTTTCTTATCCCACTCCTTTTTCTACTAGGTATGTGAATTGTTTAGTTATAATACAAATTGGTGTATCTTTACTAGAGTTGTTCCAAAGTAGCATTTGTAGTTGAACTTCTGGTTTATGAAGAAGATGCAGAAGCAAAAAAGAGCAAGTTTGGGAGCAGGGCAGTAACTGAACCTTTCAAAGTACTGACAAGTCAGTGATCTTTCACCTTGCTGTGAAAGAAATACTCTTGAATTAATTTCATAGGGCTCTTTAGACAGAGCGTGGGTGAGTAAGTAAATGCACTGAAGTAACTTTCTCTTACCTTCCTTCGTAAGAATAGCAATGATGTCATAAAGAGTAGGTTGTGTATTCATTGCTTTGATTATTGTCAATCTCCGTGTAGGTGTGGTTAAGTTCTTCTACCGATCTTAAGTCTTTCCTTTGCTCTAGCGCATACTTTAGTTGCTTAAAATACTGCTATTCAGACTAGTTAGTTGACAGTGTTCCAGGCCAGCTGTCTACTTTGAAACAAACAAACTCAGTTTAAAATATTTACCAAAAGTGCTGGGCCATTTCTGAAAAGCAGTTTCATGTCTTGGCATGTCCTGAATAACTTGTAGCTACTTTGGGGAGAAGATGAAGCTTCTCAGAAACTTACAGTGGACATTCAAAATCCTCTGTACTAGGGAGAATAAGAAAGGGAGGAGTTACCCTGTGTAGAAAATACTGCTACTTCTCACTAAGATACTGCAAAAATAAGTGGAATCTTTCTGAAATGCTAGATTGTTTCCACGGAAGCCTAAGTTTCCTCCAACTTTTATTAGATACTGTGCAATGTGGTAAGTAGGATATAAGGCAGGATATTTTCCATTGAGATAAAAAGCAGTATTTACATCTGCCTTCAGTGAGCAAGGCTTGTCTTAATCAATAAATGAGATCTAGGTTCCAGGGAAGCAGTGGTGTGAGAATTAGGCTATATCATGATATATAAGCACAAGTTGCTTGCCTTATGACTGTGTGAGTGGTACTGACGGATATTCCCTAAGTCTTGAGTTCTGGACTTAATTTTCAAGCTGAATCATGCTGATAGTCATTTAGACTGGAGTAGTGTCCATTGTGTGACATCTACCTTGCAAACTTAAGGTAGCTTGTGTCCTTAAGATGACTATTTGTAGATATAAGCAGTCGTAAGGGAGATTTTTGTGCTTTTTGTTTCTGATCCAGGTATAGGGTTCTGGGGGTTTGGTGGCTCCATTTCATTATTACCTTCATTGAGCTGGACAAGAACTGACAGAACAGGGAGAATAGATGACTACACTTGTCTTCCTGAACCACAGACTGATTCTTTTCACTCTGTGCAACCTCCAAAGGTAAGAGCAAGCCATCTAGGGAAGACCTTCCATATCTTTCAAGACCTCTTAACTCCCATGTCTTCAATATTTTGCAATAACTACTTGATACACAAGAGTAATGTAAATAAATGTCTCTATTTTTATATATTTAAAAAATATCTTCATACCTTAGGATACCATGACTGTCTTTGATGCTGGTCGTGTAAGTCAGCTGGAGAAGCAGGTAGCATTCATGTCTGACAGATGCCATCACAGTGATGAAGAATATAGCAAAGTTTTGCTTCTACTTCGTAATCTTCAAGATCAGGTTGCCCAGATGAGCGACAAAAGTGAAACACTGAAGCTAATAAAAAATGTGGTGGATCAGCATCTTAAAGACAAGGAACTGGAGGAAAAGGTATGACAGTTATTGATGTTTTTTGATACTGATATAATTCTGTTTTAATAATGCAGACTATTAGCAATTTGACTCTAGGATTCTTTTCCTGTTACAGAGTTAACTGATAGGTAGTAAGTTCCAGGGAGTAGTCAGTGGCATTTGTTTCTCCTTTGGTATTGCTGACAAGAATTAATTCCGGATAGGTGGTCTAAAGTAGAATCTTACATTTCTGAAACGCAGCTGGACTTAATGCTGTTTTCATACAGAGAAAGAAGACTATTGGAAGGACTGGTAACAAAGAAGGGCGTTTGTGGTAAACTTCCCTCTGTATAACCCCTACTACTGCTGAATCTGGTCTTCATATGTATTACAGATTCTATAATTTCTCACACTACCTGTAGGATAAATCACTTAAGCACTCACAGAGTTAAATTAAAATTAGGCTTTGTAGAAAATATCATTTCTGCTCTTTGTACTCCAAAAGAAAATACAGCACCTTTTTCTTCCCCTTTTTTTCAAGACTGACTTCCTGGCTTTACATAAAGAACACCAGTTGCGCATCCTGACACTGGAAGAGCTTCTTGGAAAACTCTCTACTGAATCCAAGGTATTGAAAGTTCTGTTTGTATTAATTGTAACCCATTGATAACCAACAAAAACTCCCTTAGTTTATTTTATCCCAAACCCCGGGTTGTTTTACTCTAGCTACTACAGTTCTTTAAGTCTCAAAATTAATTTGTGTTCTTGCCTCCGC